>NC_058056.1:5866928-6214428 GCF_020085105.1 Siniperca chuatsi | reverse complement strand
CACATATTATACACACACAGACAGGTACGAGGATGTCTGGTAAGTCAAAAGCAGCTAGACTTGCAGATTGGTCTGGAAAACATCTTGTCATTAAAGCTGCACTAATCAATATTTGATTTATTTTTCATATATGCGTAATGTGAGAGGAATCCCTTGTAGTGATAAACCCACAAAGAATTATCATCAACTCTGTAGTTCTGTAGCTCCAGCATCTCACAGCTCATTGTTTTCATTTTGTGGCCCGCAAACTTTACTGTTTTTGGTTCAGTCTCACAGCTCTCACCAACCCTGTTTCCAGACGCAGCGGGCAGTGAAACGCTCAAAAAAAAAAAAAAACACTGTCCACTATCTGCCCGGCACCAAACAGCAGACAAAGTCAGCAACTAGCGGGTGAACATAGTGGAGCTGCTGGCTGAATCAGTGGTTATATTAATCAACGGGGGATTTGTTGTCAGGGTGAAAATCTATGCTTCAATATTGTCAAGATTGTTATTATTATCACGGGAGACCATCTTCATTTATTTTTCTTTTATTGCCTCAGTTATTTTGAGAAACACACGTTACAAGTGTAACTTGGTGTGTTTTGAAAATCCTCCTACACGCTTGCAGTCATAACAGACACACACGCATTACTGGGCACTGGTTTGGGCACTGGAACTGAAGAAGTGATTGCTTCCACTATGTTAAACATTTTTAAAGACCAACGGTGACATGGTAGAAATTGGATACATACGCCCTTACACGCAAACGTACATGTATAGGTCACTGCATGGGCTGACCTCTTTTCACCACAGCTACCGTAAGAGTTGTCACACTCTGAATATAACTCTGTTAGCATCAGTCTTTCTCTAACTCGAGCACTCAGTCACTTTGTAAATGCACTGGTGTTCAAAAATCAACCTTTTCCCAGGCTGACTCAATATAGCTGTGTTAATGTGGTGTATGCTGCAGATGTTACTGAAGCCATCTCCTATGTAGTTGAGATAGAAAAAACTGAAGGTGGGGTTATGCGTACATCTTTCTGATGGTACCACTGTAATTGAATGCCTTTCGCAATTAACATGGTCGCCATGTACGCAGTGTTCACATGACGCATGACACTCAGTGCCAGTGGCTTACAGCGTAAGCAGGGTACCATGGCAGCAGAAGCTTGTCTCTAATCGTCCCTTCGGTTAAAGGAGCATCTTGGCATTCTACCACTAAGCCTCTGTGGCCACCCTCAGACAGAACTGGGACAACACACACACGTACAGAAACACACACAGTCACAGACCAACATATCATCCTATGGAATCTATCTAACCTCAACCACTAAGCCACTGAGAGGCAGCTACTTAACTGAAGCGTCATCTTCCCCTACTCTGTAATAATGGCCTGGCCGAATCTAAACCACTCTGTTTGAAAGTGACGCCAAGATGCCTTCGTAAGGGATTGATTAGCCAGGAGCTGTGGAGGGTACAGTGTTTACAGCCTGGTGGACTGGGTGTGTGCACTCACAAATAATGTTCGCATTCACAGTACATACCCACGCATGCATATAAATGATCGCACACAGAGATGCAGAGAAACACAAATCCACCCACAAACAGTTTGTGTAGGTCTACTGCTTGTGCTTGGCTGTCAGGCTACTGTTGGTGCTGTAGGCAAGCAGTGGCAAGTACTGTTGATGTCTGATCCACTTCTGTCTAATGGGGCTGGATTTTACAACAAGGACTGAAACTGTAGATACAACACGATGGCAACATATATGACATCTAGTTCAAGATCATCCGTGTGTTTGCCGGAACAACAACTTCCTGCTGTCTGCTTTTCTGTTTGGGTCATTTTTAGATTATCCTCAATGCACGACACACGTTTGATCCTGTTGTAACAGTACGTGCACTGAAGTGGGTACCAGGTCATCTCGCAAACATCCAAACAAAATCACAATCACAACCACAAACCAAACAGTCTGTCAGGAGAGTGCTGCATACACTCCCAGCCAGGCTGAAATCTTCTGACACTTAGCACACCTTTTTGATTAACTGCCAGGACAATACTTAGAGACAAAGGTGTCGAATGCTGGCAAAGGTGACTGAAAAAACAGGTTTTTTTCCTTTGTGGCTGGAGCACAGGTTGTTTTTGCCTTTAAGGTTCTGCAAGTTTTAAAATGTACTTGGTTGAAGCAAGTAGCCTCCATTTTTATCTATGTCAAAACAACAGTCTTTACTGTACGTCGGTCCTTTCAGAGTTGATGAAGCATGTATTTGTGTCAGAGTGTGTGAGTGTGTGTGTGTGTGTGTGTGTGTGTGTTTGTGTGCGTGCATGCATGCTTGCACATGTCAGCATGTGTGATCATCATCCACAGTGACAATTCACATTGTGATGCTTACATACTTTTTATTGTCACCTGATCTTCCTGTGAACCCAACACAGGAAATAGGAAAGATGAAAGAGGGAAAAAATGTTTTTGAACTATGGAGAATCATTGATAAGAAGCTCGGAAATTACGTTTAATTACTTCGCTTAGCCAAAGGAAAGAATTCAGTGTGGTTTGCATACGTGCAAAAACGTGTGCGATGAGTGTTTGTCACTTATTTGTTGAGAGTAAAAAAGTCTTACATCCAGATTTGAAGTCCGTTTCTGTGCATCGGACTCATGCAGTACAGTTGGTTGCCTACTTTGGGGTGAAACCACAGCTATGTCAGCTAAAGCTAAAGACAACTCATGGACCAAAACAGGATATTAAAAAAAAAGAGTTCACAGCTCCCTAACAAGCCCAGTCCGGCCCTTGGTTGGTGTTTACTGCATGCACTTTTCTGTCAAGGAAACAGATTTAACTACACTGTATAATTGTTTTGTAGAAAGTGGACGTGGCTGCTTCCTTTTTTGGAACTTTGGCACTTTCTGAAAAGGCTGCATTTTGTATGCAAATACTCAAACTTGATATCGTGTGATATAATCTGCATATTTATGAAAGATTTCTGCTGATGGTTGTCGTGGCCTTCATGGGAAGAAACTTATTTTCCATTGATATAGACAGAGGGGAAAAAATAGAGAACAAGCAAACAGGATTTCTGCAAACAATTATTGCTTGTCACGTGTCATACTCCATGAAAAATACTTCACTGACAAAACAAAGGTCGCAATCAGATTGTTTCAGGAGCTACGTGAAAAAAAAAAAAACGTGATATTGTCAACATAGGGTTCTCTCACCTATATCACTGCGCAGTATTCCAGATGCCATACTGTCACCAGCTTCAGTGTCCTCAAGAGCAAGAAATACTGTATTTGGTCCCACTGGAATGCACGTGGTTCACACAGCGGAGCTGGTTAAGATGTGGGCAACCATCTGACTGGATCCTCCAGTCAACACAGTGAATGCACTACTTTCTGAAGGACTTTCTGTGTAAATCATAGACATTGTGGAGGGCCACTGGAGTACCAGCTGTTCAGAAATAATGCTTCAGTTTATATGCAAAATCCAAAACAAGAAACACAAAGACATTGGACAATACATTTAATTACCTACCTATAAATTTAACCGAAAACCAAATCAAGTTTCCACATTTAGATTATGTGGCACAGAAGACTTTGTCTTTACCACCTCTTGGCTACAAGGTGCTGCCAGTTGAAGCTTGAAAAGTCAGCTAAGATAAACTGAACAAACAGCTTTTATTACTGCAGTTCAATTCTCTGGGCTAATTTAGAAAAACGACCTACAGTATATTTGTCTTAACGCGGCATCTGGTAATAACTGGTGGGCAAATCGGATGTGTTTTTACCACGGTTTGCTACAAAAGTGAAGTCTGTTGAGACAGTTTAGAAAGTTTTAGTCAGCTGTTCACACTGTGTTGCCCCCGAGCTGCGGACCTTCAATACGGCTGCCAGAGGGTGTGTTACACCACCTGAAAGCCCTGTAAAGAAGTCGCCTCTTTGAAATAGTCTTACTGCTCCAGGGTTCTCCTAACACAGCTTCTGCTCAGCCATGCGTGGCTAGGAGTGCCTGCCTGACGGCTGCTTGAACCAAAATGACTGGTAGTGCTACACCAACATGTCAGCTACAGCTAAAGGCTGCACTTTATTCTCACAAAGCCCTCGCCCATTGCATAAGACAAAATTTCCCAAACACACACAGTATAACCTGAAGGAATGCAGGGCTGCATGTTAGACCATTTGGAGCCCATGTGAAACACATCCTGTCCAATCGGTTATCCTCACACAATCCTCTCATGAATGCTCATTCACTGCGAGAGTGGACTAACTGTTTAGGTTGTCCTAATACGCTTTGCATGGAATTTTTTTTACCTAATTTTACAAGTTGTAAAAACGTTTGCTTTGGGAACATGGACAAGAAGGTATTAGGGGACACATGTGGGACACAGCTTTCATTTGGAGGTTGAGACTTTTTGTGCAATTGATTGCCTACTATCAGGATTCAACGATTTATTTATTTATTTTTTAACTTGGCTAGTTTTAATTCCGCCCTACATTTTACATTTTGATGTTGACATGCTTAGTGCTCTTAAATTCTACCAACCCAGAGTCCATAACACACACAACAGTCTGACAGTAACACTGCAGAGGAAACAACACTCTTGCATAATGCCACACATTCTTATACCAAACTTTTAGTATGATTGTCCATACATTTAAACCAAACGGCCCACTGAAGTCAGTAGTATGCATGGTATAATCATGCACAACAAGACACGCATGCACACAGCTCGATTGAAAACAAGGAACCACACAAGAAGTATTTTCTGTGGCACCAAGGAATGCACTGGAACAAACATGATACATTCTCCTGAATGCCACCATGAAAGCACGCAGCCTTCCCGGTACGCTGTCTGATGTGCAGCCTGGGGCTCTGCCTCCTGGTAGGCTATATTTGGGGGAACATACAGGGTTCAGGTGAAATACCAGAAACAGCATGACACACACATACACTGAAATTGGAGACAGGGTCAAAGCCACCACCCTCACCCCACCTCCACCCTCCCAAACACAAGACATATGGTTCTGTGTAAATCAGCTGATAAGTGAATTTGTGCTCCTTATGAGTTCTATGAGAGAGAGCATGTTGTGCTTTTTCCCCTAGTGGATCCGTTTATAAGCTGTACTTTTATATACCCTCAGCCAGTGTTCCTTGTAAGCCTCATACTGGGCAGGTAAAATAAAGTGGCATAAAGCTACACATCAACCTGTGCAGTGCAATGTGTTTATGTGTGTGTGTGTGTGAGCTTGTGCCTGAATGCAACCAGGCTAGTACCTTAAAGGACTCCGTTGCATTCCACTGGGTATATATTTGCCCCCCTCTTAGCCCTACATCATGTGCAAAACATACACACACACACACACACACACACACACACACACACAAAAATGCTGCAGTCTGGTCTCTCTCATTTCTCATTTTAACACACTCTGGTTTCTCTAATCTTTAATTTCCAAAATAACAGAATGGCTTCTGGTGGATCAAAGAAAAGTTGGTTAAATGCTATGATTTGCTGCTACTTTTGGTCATGTTTTTTGTTAATTTTAAATGTTTTTTATGCAACATCTATAGTACCTGTAGAGGAAGCAATTCTATGATTACCACATACCACATTTTTTTCAAATATATCTATAACTGTCAAATATGGCAGTTGTGGTTGCACCTATATGAATCATGAATAACTACCATCGGCCTAATGTGTGGGGATTTGCGACAGTGCTGAATACACTTCTGTCAATATTCCCACTGAATGAGTCACTGAATCTGCAGTGACCTTTTGTCTGGAATATACAAAACACCTGCTTAGTAAAGAATAATAAACATTAGAAGAAAATAGAACAGCTCCGAATCCCTGTTTTATTTTTATTTCTGACAATATGTTTACTGTTATTCACATCCCCCTCCTACGCACACACGTCCCTGAACGTCTCTGAACTGGCTCTGACTCATACCATCAAGCATTTGGGGAAAGGAGAGAAAGTGAAGGATAGATTGAAAGGTTGTGTTACCCGGATGAATCATCTTCAAAAGAATAGACGATCTTTGTCAGTGGAGGTGACCGCCGTGACCTAGCAACCAGCTACAACAAACTACAAAGAGCACAGCGCCGACATTAACGTCAGCGAGCTAACCAGCTTTGTGTATAAGGAAAACCAACCAGACGGAACACTTTTCTTTTTTAGTGTAAAAAAAAAAATGGTGAAACAGACGATACAGATATTTGGTCGCGTTAAACCCACTAAAAAAACTACGGTGGTAAGTGGACAGCTGAAACTCAACATTTAGCTAAACACAACTCAGTGGATATGAAAATGAATGCTAGATAACGTTAGTACGTTTATTTAAGCTAGCTAAGTCTGGCGTTATATTAACGAGGCCTCTCTAAATGCGAAGCATGCTAGTTTATATTCCCATTAGGTTAATTATCCCAGTTTAGAACGACATTTTCTCACAAAACAACAGGTTTGAACTGCTAAAAACTGTCCGGACATGATACTGACGTTACACTTATCATACCATTTTCACTACAGACATTTTAGCTTGTCATAGCAGGAAACGCACAGGTGTAGCTAATTACATTAATTATGATGGCTCCCTTCCATTAAGTGCCGTAATAAATCATTCCAGTGATTAAAAACTTACAATATAGTACCGGGGCCCTGGAACTGGCACTCCTGAATGGGAATGCAGTCATTATTAATTAATGTTTTCAATTACACAATGTTTTCCTTGCTATGACATGTCAAAATATGTACTGTAAAAAAAAAAAAAAGGTCTGTGTTGTCGCTTACTCCATACAGCAAGCAACCTCAAAATTCAGAAAAACGCTGTAAAGTGACCATACTTCATTTATCTCTTGCTTAATGGGTTTTTGGGGGCTGATACCAATTTTTAAAAAAAATAAAACATTGAGTTGACGATGCAGCTAGTATTTTGTGTGACTCTTTTGTGCACAAAACTCACAGGTTTTCATTGTTTCCCTCATAATTTTATTTCTGGCTGAATGGAGTCAGACCATATTGGATATTAAAGCTATTAGAAGCTATCCCATTCACAACCAGCACAGAGTCATCCATACAATAAATATGTATTCTGTAAACCGCATCACAGTCAGCAAGGTGCAACATACTGAGCCAGAATCCGATTTTTAATTTAGCGCTGGTGTCATAAGCTTGCCACTGGGCAGGCTTATACAATAATATCAACCGGCCTAATAGTGGTTGCGTACTTATGTTCACTTATTATCAGATAAGGGCCCTCTTTATTGGATACACATGTTAAAAAAGGTCAATTTCCACAAGAAACACCCTGACAGCACTTTTTTCTCCCTAAAGCCCAGTTTATTGTCGGAGCACAGCAGCTGATAGAAGAAAAAAATCAAATTACTTTGAGGGTTTCTCTGGCACTTTAGCTTGAGCTAACAATATCCAGCAAAATGAAATGAGCACAGCTACCTCCTTGGGGCTGTTTGAGGTTCTGCACATGTCCATGTGAAGACAACAGAACAGTGGTGGTCAGGAGATGATACTGCAGGCAGGATGACAGTGAAAAACAATCCAATCATTTAGGTCTTAGCTTTTATTCCTGAAACCCTGGGGACTTGTTGTTGCATCAGTTTCAATTGGAAGCATATGCTAGAACATATGTCTAAGGTCAGAAACAGAGGGTGGGGGTGTTTAGATCGACCGAGCCAGCCTCACTTTAAATGCCCTCCGCTGCTAGAGCTCAGTCGGTATTGGTTTGTTGTTCGACAGTTTTTCTTGTCTCCCCTGAGGCTTTTGTGAGCAGAGGTGAATTTTTTTAGAGCTTGCCTACACTATACACTGATCATGACTGCTTGTTTAGTTCTATTGCTTTCCACAGGATATATGCTACATAAACCCCATCTTTTCATTTTGGGGCTTACAATATCCAAACCACAAGTGGCCAAACTTATACTTTAGCCCTCACATGATGTATTGTCTTTGTGTTTAACTTGGGCTGCATGTATGGCACCACATACCATAAAAACATACAAATCATAGAACATATAGTTGACCACTCTTTCAAAACAGTAGATGACTGCCTATTCTCAAACACTCCCCAAATACTCTGTTGTGGTAAACTAACCCTGTATCTTGTCCTGTGATTACAAACAGTAGCTTGTAGGCCTTGTTCCACTGTAGGACTGACTCTACTGTTGTCTCTGGCTCCCTCAGGTGTACTCTGTGGACAATGAGGAGCAGACAGGTGCTTCACTAGAGTTTGTGGTGCCCAGGGACCTGGCTGATGGCTTTGTTAACAACAAGAGGGAGTGCTACAAGTTCAGGTAGAGTGTCAGGTAGCTGTATTTGTATCTATAAAACTTTCCATCAGCTTCATTACCCATTAGTCAGCCAACTAATTTGGCCTAAGTAAATTCAAGTGGCGGGGTCTTTGAAGTCCACCATAATAATTTCCATCCTTTTTATATCTACAAATGGCTATACGTTTCTCTATCACTGACCCTGTAGAGTAGTGATTGAACTTGTAGCCAGTGAAAGCTTGTTTGCTGTTCTAAATACCTTAGATGGGGTCTCGCTTTCCTGAGACCAATCTCTGATCTGTTTTGTCTTAATGTAAAAGCAGCAGAAGTTTGTTTATAGAAATAAAAATAAGATTAACAAGAAATATAACTTCATCCAGTCTACATGTAGCCTCTTTATAATATGTATGTATGTATAATTAGCTGCAGTCAGAAGTGGGTGCAGAACACCAAAACAATGATGACCTCTTATGCTAAAACTGGGAAAAGCAAGAAACTTGCAGATGACCACTTCAGCTCTTGATTTCAATTATGCTTAAGCTAAAATCTGCAAGAGTGGTGTAACTGTAGAGTTTAGAATGAATAAAGATAACATACAACATAGAGGAAGGTGTGCCACCCATCAGAATTTATGCTGTCAAGGTTGCAAAATAACTTTTCCCATGAATAATTCATCCACCAGTTCTGTCACTGCAGAGCCAGAACATCTGTTTAACGCTGATGGTGAAAGCTGCAGCCTTATATACCCTCTGGGCAGGGCCCATGCCATGCTTACAAGCCCTAAATTCACAGTTAAGGAGTCAGACAGCAGTGGACACTGAGAGCCTTTGAAAACCACCAGTCTTAAAATAGCCTGTGGAGGTTCCCTTGTGCCCTTATAGAAATAAAATTTCCACATTTAACAATCTTCCTGGGCGGATTCCTCTCACATCGCTCTCATCTTTCTGTGGGATAAAACATGATGGGTTGAGACTGCTTTAGAAAACAGAATGACTAAACTCCTCCTCATCCACTTGGGCAATTTAAATAGACTGCTTTTGTGCTTATTCAGTACTGCTGTGGGTAACTGTGTTTAGCTTTGGATTTTCAAGATAAACCAGCAACATACATTTTTACTGTATGTTGGTATGGTAGATAAATGTTCTGACCTGTTCTGTTCTGCCAAATGTGTCATGGCATCACTGTCTTTGTTCTTCTTGCTTTTCTCCAGGTTCCAAAAGGTGTTTGATCATGCAGTCAAACAAGAAGAGATATTTGAAAACATTGCCAAACCAGTTGCAGACAGGTAAAATCTCACTGAAACTGTACTGTTCAAAATGACAAATTGCATTAATACCAGGTAATTGTAAAAGTTTTTATAGAATTTCTTTAAAACCCTTTGTCAACACTTAAAACTACAACCTTTAATTATCCCATTCACAAATTTCATAAGTTATCACTGACAACCTGTGCCCAGCAATGCTCATCTCTCCATGTTATGCTCAGGCCACACAGGCTTTAGCCAGCCGTGTTGACAGGAAGTCAGTAAAGCTCAGCTTTCTTTCAGATGGACATGGAGGTCTGTGATGTTTTTGGCGTGCTTTACATACTTAAACCACTACGTGGACTGAGCTGGCAGGCAAGATGGCACACTCTGCCATAGTAAGTGTGAGAACATTTTCAAGCTACAACAAAACTATATACTGTCGCTGCTCTCTCATTTTGAGCTGTTGTTTGTCTTGCATGAGGACCACATTCATTAAACTCATCTGCTGAAAAATCTGGGCCTCAAGATCAACAGTACAAGTAATTCATCAATACTATTCAATGAAAATAGGGGGTTCACCTGGGCCTATTTTAAATGTAAAATGTTAAATATATTTCAAATATTGATAAGCCCAATATATCAGACCGATTTGATGTGTTCTCATTCATTATCAATATAATAGACTAGACCCCAGTCAATTTTAGCCAATATAGCCACTTTTGAATCGATAAAGTTAATATTTAATTAATGATTGATAACTGAGTATGATGATTGAAGAAAGCAGATTTCCCTCTTGATATTTTCACTTGGTAACAGTGTGACTATCAGGAGTTTACAGTAAAGTTTTTAGAATTAAGATGGTTGACCAGATGTTGTATAATGTACAACTCCACTGGTGGAAAGTAGATAAGTGGGAACTTTACAATTGGATATCAGCAGAAATTTCAATGTCATGCATCCCTACCAGATTTATATAGATGAATCTCATTCTGTTTTAATAAAAAATAAATAATTGTAGTTTCTATAGAAGATGCTACGCGTTTGTAAAATAAACACAATACAACACGTTTTGAATTTAAATTAAATTTTTTAATCTCCCAATCAGCAGTTCCTTGCTTCTTTACCTCTAAGATACCTCTACACATAATTTTCACTCCATTTCAACAAAGGGAAACTCTTTCAGAGCTTTACCCCATGCCTAGACTTAGTCTGAAACAGGACTGACGTCCAAAAGAGAAAAGCCAAGAGGAGAGGGAATTTACTTGGAATTTCCTGTGATCAAATGTTGGTTGTGTTGTTGTTATGTGAACAAGGTTCTTCCTCTCCTTCTCCTTGCCAAACACTGTCCTCATTGCTCAATTTAGCCCTACCATCTCCTCAACATTCCACCCCAGTCTTCTTAGTCACAATTTTGGCTATTTGTGGAATCCTACAAGTGCTTTGCATTATCTTTGCAATTAGAAGACATATAAACAACATTCTGAGACGTCTGGATTGGCTGACTAAGGACTTGGATGTGTTTGACCTGACTCACACAGGTTCACTGACTTGGGTATTAAGTTGCCCTCCCCAGCAAGCCTTTTAACAGTTCCCCCTTTGTTGTGGCAGATGGTAAACATCAGGCTTAAAATGTCTGTCACAGCCAGGCTGATAGGTCTTGACATATCAATTTGAGTTTGGCGTCTTTTAGTTTTTGATATGACAATAATGTCCGCAGCCTAGAGGACACTAGTCATCCTGTCTAGCCATGACCAATTGATTTCTTTAGTCCACTGTCAGCTCCTTGCCCCCTCTGCAGGCTGCCCGTTTACACACTGAATGTTCTGAATTCCAAAAAGTTTTAAGTTTTTAAATCCAGTCTCACCACAGTGGCTAAAAGACAAATGAATGGAGTGAATAATTCTGCCTGATCGGCCCCATTTCCTAATGGAATATGTTGCCTTCAAACACAATCACAAGTCTTAGGCCTCATATCCTTGCTACAAAAATAATTGAAAGATTATGAAAGGCACTTTAGCTGGGACTGACATACAGTAGACTAAACCCAGTTGGTGTGCTGATAACTGAAGCTTATGTTGATATTGACATGGTCCCAGTTACAGAAGCACGTCTGGTTACAGTATTCACAAACAGAATCAAATTTGGACTGACAGAATGTTTTTCCTCAAGCCCCTGTATTCAGGAAAAATTTATTCAGTTTTAGTCAGAGGTCACTTTCAATCGCAGCAGTTTTGCTGTCACTGCACTAAAACTCAGTTTCACGCATGTAGGCGCCTTTCCTCTCAACTAGCAATAACTGTCAGGTCGTTGTTTTGGTTGGTACTCTGTCATACTTGGCACACCTCAAGTTTAGCCAAAAGCTCTAACTCGTTTACTTGCACACTAGTCTCTGTCTCTGCTGTGGTGTAACTGAAACCAGTCATTTTAACCCCAACACAGTAGTTTAAAAACAAACCAGCATTAACAGCTCCAGGAGAGGAAGAGCCAATGTAATGATGTTGGGCTGGCAAGGCAAACTATCTATCTGCATTGTAATCCCATTTCACAAGGCTGTGAAACCTGCAGCCCAAGTTCAAAGAATAATGAGGGTCTGTTCAGTTTTATCCGTAACCCAGTTACCTCAAAAGATTGGACATACTGCTTCTCATAAAAAGAACAGGAAGAACACAGATCTTTTGGACGTTGAGTTGCCAGTCTCCAGGAAACCTGAGGTGTAGAGAGGAACAAGCGTTGGGAAACGCCCAAGCCTTAGTGGCAGGGCCCAGGCCTCATCATTAGCACTGACATTAAACTAAACACTGCCATCACTGCCATGACTCACACTGGATTAAATGGACGTTCAGTGGCCGTCCAAGTCAGACTAACCAACCACCATTCTCATGAGTGAACGTAGTGTTTTATATAAACTGCAGTTTTTTCCCTCACCCTTCTGATGCAGGGTGTGGAATTGTATAGCACACAGGGAGGGAAACCCACACACTGCTCAAATACTGGGTTGGCAATTACATTAGAATAACGCTTAGTTTATAATTCATCTTGAAAAATATAGCGTCAAGATATCCTTTTCCTTGCAACTGGCAAGTCAGAGAGCACAGAGTTTATCCTCACCTTTGATCCAAGCTCGTGTGTCAGAGCCTCCTCTGTCATTTTACTATTTAGTCCTGGTTTATTTCCAAGACTACAGAACAGGAGTTTTTTTTATGCCAATATATCCTACCTCATATAAGTACCATCATATTGGATGTTCATTTCATTCAATCAGAACTAGATACCATTGGTTTCTGTGGCCCTGTGCACGTGCAGAAGGGCAGTTCAGTGCCAAACCAAAATTTACCGGGCCCTGCCTAGTTGAGTGGGTTTGGGCCCTTTCCTTCACTCATACTCCGAGACATTCCTCCCTCACCGGCAGATGTCTGTCTCCATAGCAGTTCTCCACTCACTGCCATCTTTTCCTGTGGATTTATAGTGTCAGATTCAATTCACTCACATTTTGGTGTCTGCTTGGGGATATACTTGACAGTACCTTGCACTCTTGCAAATTAAGATAGTGATGTCATAGAAGGCACACGATGTGAATGAGCTAGAATATGGTTACATTTACAGACAAACAGATGCATTCTGCTTTTTGCAAGTCATAACATGCTCAAGGAAAAATAGCTTTACTTTCCACTGTTAATCAATTATATGTAGCCCATTTTGTTGTTTGGTTGCATATATTTAGCCTTCTTTAAAAACAGCACAGCAGTAATCATAAACTGTTTATTATGTTTGCTGTCATCTGTTCTTATGTTCTCATGGACTTACAGTAACATAATCCTCCATTACCAGTGCAGACACATGCTGTTCCAAGATCTACTGTAAAATGTAAACATTTTTTGTTGTTCTGCCGCCTATGGTCAATTGGCCAGTCAGAACAAATTGGATGTGGAACAAAATTAGTAATTTTGTTGGAATTGTGTATTAAATCTACTTATCTGCTTCTTATAAAATTTGAAAAAAAGACAATATACAGTGTCTGTTCTTGGTGACCTCAGTATTACCTTAGACTTTATGTTCTTGGTGTTGATGAACATTCTGCTAGTTAGCTATATTTATGTATTTGTCCATTTGAATAATTCAAACAAGCCCCTCATAATATTTGCTGCATTCTTGAAAGAGTAAGAAATCACTAGCTTAAGTAAATGTCCACAAAAGGAGCTTGTGAAAAGCAGGTACACAACAGAAAAAAAGTCATTATAAAACAACTGAAATAAGCTTGATCTCACAAATAGATATTTAACAGTGCGAGGTTCCTTTACTGATACGATAGCAGTAGATACTGTACTTGAGTTCATGCTGCCAAGGGTCAACCACTGATCTCAGGTGAGTGCTTCTACTTTGAAAGGTTTTGTAAACATAGACCTTTTGCGGTTGTTAAGTGTGTGTGTCTTTGCAGTGTATTGGCTGGCTATAATGGCACCATATTTGCCTATGGCCAGACGGGCAGTGGGAAGACCTTTACCATCACAGGAGGGGCTGAGCGCTACAGTGATCGTGGCATTATTCCCCGCACCCTTTCCTACCTGTTTGAACGCTTCAGCCAGGTCAGCACCGCAGGGTTAGCTTGTTTTTTCTATTAATTTAAGGTATCACCTTCACTAGTTCATACAGCCCACAAACTTTGATACAAAGAAGAAAAATCTAAAATAGGATCCTCCTGGCTCTCTCTACCATCATTCATTTCCCTGTGCAGCAAAGCATCTAAATTTAAATATTTGCTTTTGCTAAATGTCAAAAACACTGAGAATCCATCTTTATGCACCCAGTCCAATTTAACATACTATAATTTTGGTCCACAGGACAGCAGTATGGTTTATTCCACACACATCTCCTACCTGGAAATCTACAACGAGATGGGATATGACCTTCTGGATTCCCGTCATGAAGCATCTCGACTGGAAGACCTACCGTCAGTTAATTTTTTTATTACTGTAACTTTGGCTATACTGATGCTACAGACATCAAGTTTCGTTTGAAAATGTCAACAATTTCGCCTTGAAGACATGCACTCATAAGTGATATATACACTTATTTTAAAGTTGAAAAGACCAATCATCCCTGATTCCCATTATTCTCCCAGACACTTGTGGGTTTAGCCGAGCCTTATTCTTGAACAGCCATTTGTCAGCCTGGCCCGGAGTCAGTGTGTGGTAAAATATGGAGACTCCAGTATTTACCACCTCACTTACGAACTGCCAACTGACATAATGAGACTGTGGGACAGCCATGGATGTGGTCAACCTGGTGGCGGACTCTGCCACTGGAGTGGAGAGCAAGAAGGTCATGTGGAGAAATAGTTTTTCATAGCTAGTTGCTGCTGCAGCTGGTCTTAGGGAAATTCTTTTTTTGTGTCCATCTACCTCTTTTTCTCCCTCATTCTTTGTTGTCCTTTTTTGCTTCCCTCTCTGCCTTGCCCCTGTCCCTTCCTTACTGATCATCCAATTTCATCCTGCTTCATTTTTCTTTGTAATTATAAATTCCATCTGTCTGGAGGTTAGTTTGTGTATGATCTTATTTTATTTTTTTTTTTGCCTTTTTTTTTGTCATACTCAATACTTATTCATCTCAAAGTAGACTTTGGGCTTCCAGGCGTGACATCGTCTTGGTACATCATTTTGGTGCTTGTCTTGTATTTTCTTGTACCAGTACCATTTAAGTTTCTTCTCTCCTTTTGCAGAGGAGCTCAAGGTTTCGATACCCACAAATCACAGTCTTCTGGAAATAGACAGTGCCCGTTGTTAACCATGCTGTGGCTACACTTGCTGATTCAAGGCGAAGCTGTGGCACTGACAAATTTCTCTCTTTAACTGTTGGTCTGCTTCTGTCTTTCACTGCCTACCCCTTCTCTTTATTCTGACATCCTTGACCTCATTTTTTTTTTCTTGTTTTACTTCTTCTTGTCGCCATCTGTGCATTATTTCCATCATGAGTCCAGCATTCCGTCCTCTAAATGCCCAAAAGTCTGTAAATTATAATCAAATCCTATTTTGGGTTGGTGGGGCTGTTTGGGGAAAATAACCTGCCAGGGTTCAGGCCTTTAATCACATTAAGATTAATACTGTTCTATTGAACTACCTCAATTAATTGTCTACATGTGTTCTCCAGTCATTCCACCCTCTTTGACATCTCAATCCAGTAGCCATACTGTCACAACCCGTGAAGTGGTAGGAGCATAGGAGTCATTTCAGCCTCATCTGTCCAGTGCTTGATGTGGGCAAGAATCAATCACCTGTTTGTTTTTAAAAGCCAGCCCTGTCTGTTATCAAGTTATGAACTGCCGGATAGATAAAGCACTTGTGTCAAACTGGGTCACAGCCCACACTGACATGCAGATGTGGTTTGTTTGGATTTAGAACTGAGTGAGGCCAAGGCGATGGTAGGGAAATGGATGACGTAACTGACATAATTAGTCTTTCGTAATTGCTTCAGTGTTGGATTATTTGGGTTTTGACTGGAATTGTCCCGTTTTGTCATTTTTTTACTCAGAATTTCAAGTTAATTTATTATGCTGGAATTTTGTTTTAACAACGTTTTTTCTTTTCCAGAAAAGTAATGATCATGGAGGATCCAGACCAGAACATCCATCTCAGGAACCTGTCACTGCAGCCGTCAGCAAATGAGGAGGAGGCTCTGAATCTGCTCTTCCTGGGTGACACCAATCGTATGATTGCAGAAGTAAGAAAGAGGCAAACACATGCTGCCGTAGAGATTCTCCATTAACAGAAATGTATGATGTGACCCCTTTTTAATTCACACACCATACATACAGTGTTCTTAGTAAGGATTGTAGACAGTATGCAAAAATACATGACCACTCCCAGGCTAAGTGGCATAAAGGGTATTTTTTGTCCACAAATGCAATATGCACTCTAAAGGCTACCTTAAGACCCCTCTAAAATATTATTTTGGTCCCCTGTGGTCCCTTTTACCATGTTTTTCCCCAGTAAAACCAAGCATTCTCTCTGTAATTTCTGTTTATGTTGTGGTGGTTCTTTTCTACACTGAGACACCCAGACTCCCCACGCTGATGAGACATGTTTTGGGTCAGCTTTTGATTTGCAACCTGAGGTTTGGAGCAAAGGGCTGATCTCACCTTGTTTACTAGTTTGTAAGTAAATAACAGACAGTAAAAGTGAACTGGATAATCAGGATTCAATCAGAGACTTGCTTTTTATTTTTGATGAGTATTTCAAAGTTTTTGATGTGGCTGGGAAAAAAACAATGCAAAAGAAATCTAAGATGGAATTTCTCTGGAACTCAGTATCCTGTCACATAACTTTTGTAGTGTATGAGAAAATGTGACTACCAAGTAACACACAAAATACACTGAATGTAGCCCATTGCCTAAACAATATTGCATTTGTTTTTATCTACCTAGGACACACTCCCACTGTCCACTGCTGTAAAACCTGGGGGTATATTTTAGTGGAAACACATTTTTGGATGTTACATTGGTCTGTTGATCAGGCAATCGAGATGTTGCACAGTTCAGCGGGGAGCCCCCGGCACAGTCCACCCACAGCAAGACTTTAGTGAATTCGTCCTCTCTGGAACTTCTTCACAAGAAGATTTCCCGTGAGCCCCAAGCAAACAAAGAACCATCAGTATAGTCTATTTGTCATTGCCAGAATCACCCCAGAAGTCCTTGCTCCACATAGACTTCCAATAAAGTTAACAGTAATGCTTTCTTTCTTCTCTTGCTCCCAACCATGTGGATAAAAGATGACACATCCATTCACGCCACACTCAGCAGACAATGAGCTCACTCGCTTTGAGACTTGGCAATCCCCTCTGCATTTTTATTGGACAGGAAATAAAATACACCTTTTCAACTCCTCACCCTTCCTTCAACCTCATCAAGAAACATTTCCTCCCATCTGGTCTTTTTTTCTGCGTCCCTGTTTCACTTCTCGTCACATGTGGGCATGCAGGGCCTGTATCTTTCCCCTTTCTGCATCCTAACTCCCTCTTGAACTTGCGGGGGTGAGTAGGATGCATAGCAGGTGGTCCAAATGAAACTTTATTCTTCTTTTGAATCAGCAATCTGAGTGTTTCGGGGTTTGTAGCACCAGATTGTGTGGTCAGCATGTGGTGCACTTAAGATCAACATGTGGTCAATTGAGAACACAGGAGACTAAAGGAAGTGACTCCAATGAGGTTGCATTGTTCTGCTCTTTTTTCACAACTAAGGCATACTTTAATGCCCCTGTGTGGACACTATTTCCTCTGTGGACATGAACACACAGACTGTAACCATATAAATATTCATATTGTACTTGACGTACTTGATATAATGTCTGGTGATATCAAAATTAAGTTATCATGGTGCACAGTGCACGCACATCTCAAAACTTACCCAAACTGTCTCTCAGCTGGTGCTCAGTCTTGATAAATGCAATGGTAAGGACACAATGACACTCAGAGATAAGAGCCAACAGTCACTTCTTATCTATGGGCAGCTGCTCGAGCTGCTGTATTCAAATACAGCTGCCCAGCTGTATTTGAATACTTTTAACTGTCATCCATGAGTGCTGGTATCGATTGCCACTGTAGTACATACATTAACTGTCACAGAGAGGTGTTTCTGTTATTTAGCTTACACATTTATATAAATGGGGTGGACAAAATAATAGAAACACCTCTTAGTATAATGCAATACAATTCAACAGCACCACAAACTATGTCCTCCAAAATGATCATAAAGTTGAATCAATACCTCTCAAAAACAGTTTCAACAAAAACTGATTATAATCTTCATGAAGGTAGGATTTATTGCGGAGCTGTTAGACTGCATTAGTTTCATCTAGGTGTACCTAATAAACTGCCAACTGAGTGTATTTACTTGGTGCATGTATTAAAATAGAGGAAGTTTCCAACATGAGCAATATACTGTTCTAACTTTAATGCAAGAGTAGCAAATTCTCTGCATTGCATTCTCTGACTGTATATATCTCATATAGTATCTCACTCTTGTCATAGTTTTACACAAATTACTGAGTTGACTTTTGAATGTGACAAATTAACAGAAGTGTACATATTTACATACATTCTGAAGCCTAGTACAAGATGGGATATTGTTTTAATGTTAAAAGAAAAATACATTCTTGAGCAGATTAATGTTAAAGCTATTAAAAATATGTACAAATATATGTATGGTGTTAGCTTTTTTTCTGCAAGCTGGAATTGCATAGCACCAAAAACTTATCTGTGTATCCGTAGAAGCATTAAATACAACACACTGTGCAGTAACAGAGGCTAAAAACACCTGCTGGCTGTCTGGAATTTGACAGGCTTATAGTGTAGGCCACTTATCAAGGTTTGACCAGCATTGGGTTGGTGTTGGTTGGTGTGGAAAATAGCTGTCAGTAAAACTAATTCTTCAACATGGAAACTTTATCCTTACCTTTGACCCTTCATTCAATCATATTAGGTGTGTGATCCCTTGCCAACATCTAAGGGCTGCTTCATATTACTTCAAGTGATGCCCTGAGGAGCAAGCATACATGTGTGCAGAGTGAAGAGAATTTGGACTGAGGAAAGAGATGATGGCGATGGGTTAAGATATTGAAAGATCTGTCATGAGCTGTCATGACCCTAACAGGCAGGTGTTGGCACATTTACACCAACAAGTCAGGGTCAGAGCACCTTTTTAGAATGCATGACCTGGAATGTCTATGATGATGTTTTCCAGCAGAGAGAAGAAGTAAGTCATATCCATATCTAAGTCAGTGACCATTCCACAGAAGGAATCTCAGCCTTGATCAGAGGCTAATTCAAGTCAAGATGTACTGTATCAACAGGATACCCCCTCCATTCTAATTAATAGTTGTTATTTAAACCCACCATCATGTGTTGAAGCTGCCTATGTGCTACGGCATAAACAAAAGAAAACAAAAAGAAGTCTATGATCAGCACTATGTCAGTGAATGTCCATTTCCTCTGTTTATTCTCTGTTTGTGGACCCCATGACTAAACCATCCTCCTCTAGTTAATAAAGCGTGTTTGTGCAGAGTGACTCATACTCTATTTCTGTCTCCTCCTGGTCTCAACCTGACTTCTGCTGTTCCAGTGACCATCTGAAACTCAACCTCAGCTTTTGTAAAGCCGCCACCATGTGTTTACTGCTCATCGGTTACACATGGTGTGACTTTGATCTTCAAACCAGCGGGAGCAAGAAAAAATAAGAATCAAAGGAAACATGTTTTTTGTTGTTTGAATATGAAAAGTACCACAGATAGAGAATAAAATTCCCTTTTTCTCTTTTTTTTTTGTGTCCACCATGTGTACCAATTTTAGAGGATTTAGAATACTCTCATACAGACCTAAGAATATTACACTGCATAGCATTTTCAAAATGTTCTCTCACCACCTTCTCTCATCTCCAGACTCCAATGAATCAGGCATCCACACGTTCCCACTGTATTTTCACTGTGCACTTGTGCAGGCGTGAGCCTGGCTCGGCCACCCTGCGGCGCTCCAAGCTCCACCTGGTGGACCTGGCTGGATCAGATCGAGTTAGCAAGACTGGCCTGAATGGGCAGCTGCTCACTGAGGCCAAGTACATCAACCTCTCCCTCCACTACTTGGAGCAGGTAGCCACTTATGAAACTATTTTTTTATTTAAAATAATATATTGTACAAACAATTTAATATTTGAAATATATTTGATGTAAGTAATGAAATACATTTTGACATAGAATACATTTAATTGTTTGCTTCATTTACTGTGTGATTTATGTGTGATTTGGCACAGCAAGTTTAATCCTTTCCACCATGCGAAAAAAACCCTGTGTATTCTGCTGATTCAGGCTACTTCATTTGTTCAGTCTACTATAAGTTCCTCGTAATTCATTTTATTTCAGACGTTTGATTACTGTATGAACAGTAATGACCTATACTGTTGGAAAGAGTAATTACATTTTCTTTCAGACATTATGTTACAATCAGGCATTTCATTTGCTTCCTCCATCTCTGTCTTGATTTACATATCAGCCCTTTTCACTGCTGTCTTCTTCAGGTGATCATAGCTTTGTCAGAGAAGAACCGCTCACATATTCCTTACAGGAACTCAATGTTGACCTCTGTGCTGAGGGACAGCCTTGGGGGCAACTGCATGACTACTATGATTGCCACTATGGCAGTGGACAAGAGGAACCTTGATGTAAGGATGGTCTGCCTAGGGTCATGTTCAGACAGAATATTCTGCTAGATTGCCAAAAAGTGAGGAGAAACAAGGTTTTGGAGTGTAATAATGTTTGCTCTTGCTAGCTAGCTCTGTCAGTAGTAAATATACATTTTTTCTTCTGAAACCTCATCTGAATTCTCTGGGTATTTAAACCATGCAAAAATATTTTTTTCTTACATTTTTGAGACATAAAATGTGTTTAGTATCATACAGTATATTCTGCTTCATAGAAACTAATGAAAAGCTGTGCATTGTAAAGAAAGTATAGATTATGAACATTTTGTTATCTTTGTTGCATCCTTGTATGCATTCACTTGATTAAATGTATCAAATGAGAACTAAATTAAGACGGAGTAATTAGGAGTAATAGTCTTCCCTCAGGCAGAAAAACGAACATTAAAACATTTTCTTTAAACTGTTTTCTTCAGGAGTCCATCTCTACGTGCCGCTTTGCTCAGCGCGTGGCTCTCATCAAGAACGAGGCGATATTGAATGAAGAACTGGATCCTGCCCTGGTGAGACAGCCAGACACTCACAGAACTTCACCAGTCACTACAAATACCATAGCTTAGCCACACAGTCACACCACAGAAGCATGACTTAATGTGCTGTTTCATTATGGCCAGACCCTCCTCATAGCTTCCAGACCTTAAATTGATCAGCGAATGAGTTGTAGTGAGAATCCAGCTTCTAAATGTAACCCACCATGTGCTTAAGTGTCCTCTTTAGGTTTCCAATATCAAATTAGTTTTTCCAGTGTCATTCTGAAAGAAGCCGTTTTCCACCTTCAACACATGGATGCCTGTCCGTCTTGTGTTATTTAGACTGCTCACAGGTCCTTGTTGCATTCTCTCTCTCTGTCTTGTTTACATGCCTCCAATTCTGTTATGGCATGTTTTATCCCACCACCTTACAGCTTCTTGAGAAAGCATCCAGCTGGAGACTGGTGTGTATATATAGGTCTTTACACACATTCATGCAAGGAAGCACAAATTGTACGCATGGAGCCACATAGAGCAATTCCTGTCCAGATGTTGCAGATCTGAGGACATTAACATTTTTAAAATAAGAGTGGGGAGTCTTTTTACTTTTATTATATTTAGTATCTATATACTATGAATACATTTTTATTTTAGTAAGTTAGAGAAGAAGCCAGAGTACGAGATGTAGAGCAGAGAACATTTTGGTGAGAATAAGACCAGGGATTGTATGTTGTTACAGAGGCCACTCAACAATCGTTTACATAGACATTGCACATACTTCCATATCTGCCTTTTGTTACATATTGTTATACATTATATAATGAGTAATAAGAAATCACGTGAGAGATTGCCTGAGCAGGTTAGCCCTTGATGATGGTTTCCCTCATTTACTTTCTCCTTGCAATACTTGTCCACTATTGTAGTGTCCAAGGAAGCAGACCTGGTAGTTGCTGTAAAGGCCCCTCAGGGGATATACTGTACAGTAGTTAGTCATCACAGCTATATCCGCTTCCTCCCCTCCCACCATGACCTGCCTCAGGATCAACTGCTACTGTATTACTGCTACTGAGACTTGGCTGGCCACTTGCAAACCCTACAGAGGTATTTTTAAGAGAGTCTGCGGCCAGCCCAGTAATTGTGACAGTGTCTGGCTGCTCCCAATTGGGCCCGGCACAGTTACAGCTCCAGGCAAACCCAAACTCCATGGGCAAACTTCTTGTCTCCGTTTATGGCTTTTTAGTGTGTTACTCATTTTGTTCGTTGCTCCCGTCTCTGTCTCTCCCTCTATCTCTCTTCCTGGTTTACTGAGAAAAAGTTAAGCCAGCAGTGCAGTTTGCAGATTAGAATGATGTCATTTATTGTGGTTTGGGGTGACACTCACATTTTTGGCCTGCCCAGTCTCAAGGCACACTGTCTGTTGGACACGCTGGCTGTGGTAATTGATTTGAAACCTGGAGTTTGCTTTTCACAATCTTGCAGTCAGTGTTTGGTACATTGTTCAGACCACACACTGCCTTAATGGTCCTATACTGTAGCCTACAGGCTACAAAAAGCACTTCTTCAAAGCCTGAACAGCAGGAAACCAGCCAAACCGGACAAAACATTGAACAAGTCTCTCATGGACAGGGAAAGAATGAGGTGTTGAAAGTGACCTGTGATCATAATGAAGTCAGCCACAGTGACCACACCATATAAGGTTGGCTCTGTTGGTTGCTCTAAGATCACTAAGGTCAGTCTTAATCCTCCATTTAGACCAGGCTGATCCTGGTCTGCAGTCAGAGGAAATTATCAACAGTTATTGGATCTTCCAAGATGCTTCCACCACCTCAGTGTAGCATTTATTTCATGTGTGTACTTTGTGTGCAGGAGTACTTAGTTTGAGTTGAGCTGAACTGTCATCAAACTTCTTTCTGTAATTCTTGAAGGGTCAAAAAAAGTTGATCTTAATGTGTTGTTATGCGGGTAATAGGAGGCTGGTTGACTGGTTGACCCTCCTGAACCTGGATTCTCCCTTTACTTAAAGATACACACAGCATCTTGCCTGAGAAGACAGCTCTGATTAGCGCATACCTGTGAGTCAAACAGAAGCCTGCTTATAGCCCACCAGAGAGACATGTTTGGGAAGCGGGTGTGAAAATTCCTGTGAGTGGTTGCTCTCCCTGGGTCCCTCATCTGTCTTGTCTTGTGGCTGACTTTTGTTAGGACAGAAGGGCTTTTGTAAGTGTAGTGGTGTGGTGCAGTACAGTGCTCCTTGCCTTACTCTAAAATGCCTGCTACCATGCATGGAACAAAGCCCTTATGTTATCATTTTGTTGTGGGGGATAAAACCTTGCCCATGTTTAGGTGTAGTGGGAAACTATGACTTCTCTTCCTTCATTAAGAGGCCCCATAATAGCAGCATGTTTGTGAGTGGCATACTACATAATACATATGAATTTGAGGTGTAACCTGTGGTTATACTGCAGTGGGGGGTTTTCTGCATAGGATCGATAGTATGTATTTAAGAAGAAGATGTATAACGTATATAAAGTTTAATGTTTCTAACTTAATTGTGTAACATGTTTGTCAGCACATAGAAAGTATCACAGACATACATGTAGCATTGCTTTTTCCATCACCATAACATTTTTCATTTTGAATTGTTGCACTGACATGGGTTTCCATAGGATATGCTGGCATCATCAGTCACAGAGCCTGAGTCAGTTTTTATTCAGAGTGTATGGAAGCCTGTTATGGTGCTGTGGTACCAGTGTGGGCTCGGCGCTCTGAAATAGACTGCACGATTCCGCTGACCAACAACTGGCGGTCAGCTTTTCAGGATGCAGCTGGGAGAATTACATCAGGCCATGGGTTCCAAAAGAGAGAAACAGGGAGTGGCTCCTGTGAGGGATGGTCAGCTATGATGTTCAATGTTAAAAAATATGATATGGGGTGGATTAGAGATGAAATTTTTGTTTAGCTAAGTGGCACCTACCCAAAACCACACTGCAGGTCTGTTTCTTCTCAAGAGCATCTTGACTTGACAATGTCTGACTGTATGACTGGTTTTGACTTTCTGGTTTGAAGATGTGTTTGAAGTGGCGGTTCTTTGCTAAGTTAGATGACTCAGTCTGACCTTTAACCTTGATTTAGTTTTCACCGAACTTTGGCTCCCTAGCAACTTAGTTTCAGGAGTGTTGCTGTGTGACTCTGGCACACAGTCGCCACTTTCTGTTGTATTTGCTCTTTGCCACTGTAACAGTTCCAGCCTTTCAGTCTGCTTTAGTATTTTGTGGTGTGGTCAAATTCAGTGGTGATAGTTAAGTGGGATTTATACTGAAGAAAGAAGTGGGTCATGTGAGAAAAAGAACAATTGCCACTTGTTTTTTTAGGTGGTTTAGTGTGTTGTCTTGTGGTGTGATTTGTGCAGAATTTTTATTACAACTGGTTTGGCTTTCTTTCAATAACTACACCATCCATTGATTTTGATGTTGGCCTGTTTTCCCTACCATTAACATGTAATTACACGTCTCTGTTTAGATGTAATGTAGAAAGGGTCATTCTCTTGTTGGACTGATTCCCCCTTTTCAAGGGATTTGGCAAATGAATACATGCCCAATTAACATCTCGAACAACTAGCTGCCGAAAATCAAGATGTAGGTTTTATTAGGTTAATCAATTCTTCTGGGTTGTCTGCTATGTATGTGGCCTCTTTTACATTTAATCATGGCACCTTAAGTTCAAGTTATAGCACACTGCCAGTAACTGCTCAGAATCAAAATAAGGGCACGTGTCAAGTGGGCTCACCTCTAACCTCTTGCTGGTGTGGACTAGGAGATTTAGGATTTAATCACTTAAAAGGTCTGTTGCACGAACAACAAAGAATTAAATATGAGAAGAACTGTTAGTATAGAGAACTAAGTGCTTGCCATCAAAGGTGTTTAACACAAATAATGGCATTACCATCAGCAAGTGGTACCTTTGTTCAAATCATCAGCAGTAAATTTCCAAACAAATAACATTTGTCTTTATAACCTGGCAGCTCCTGTTTTAGTACGTCATACTGACGTACAGTTGATTAATCAGTCAATGCAAATTGTGCACATCTCATTGTCAGTGGAGCATTAAAACACACAGCAAAGCCAATGCACCAATTTGAAATGTTTCTGTCCCATCAGAAGAGCTATTATTGTCAGAATCAATTATGGCCACACCTACTGTACAGGTAATGCCACTTTGTCTATGATCTGAACTCACTAATCCTTTAGGTGCTAGGTAGGTAGATGCCTGCTAATCCTTACCTAGACTGACATGAGGCCACTTAGACTGACTTCTCTAGGCATGGACCCTTTCAGCAAGGGAAAAGAGAGAACCACACGCTTATCTCCAAAGATTAAAGGTTATATGTCAACAAGTCCAGGGCCTGGACACATTTGTTTTGGGTGGATTCTCCTTTCATGCCTTAAATAGTTTTTTGTCATATATTCTGTTTAATGGAAGTGGCTGTCTCGGACCTACCTGTGCTCAGCAGGTGGAGAACACAGTGCCTGGGGTACACAGGTTAGGAAACATATTGCTGTCAGTATTAAACAGTGAAATGATGCTTTAGGCTGTTTAGAAAAACAACACCCTGGTCCTGTCACATCGTCTCTCCTCTGATCAAGATTTTTGACATTAACAGACATTCTAGCTGTTACTATTTTTGTTTTTTTGCAAAGATTGCTATCTAAGTACTTATTTAAGAAGCTATGTCTGGACTTGGTGAGATATTTTGCTTTTTTATATATACAGTAACCAGACCCGGACAGCGGTTACTAATGGCAACCAGCCCATTGGCTCAGTGTGCTAGCAAGGCCTTAACCAAACATGTGCAGACAGACAGCAGCAGAAGGTTTTATGTGTTCTTTTTTTGCCACCATAGATGTTTAATGCTAATTTATGTTTTGCTTCCTGCATTTTCTCGCTGGAGCATCCAGTTGTCTGGAATCACTTAAGTTTGTCCTCAAAATGCATCAGTAAGATAAGCCGCAAGATCATTTTCTGAAGGATTGTCTCATCAGTTGGCAGCAGCGAAATAGCTCTGTTTGTGTGTGCTTGTGCATGAGTGTGTGTTTTTGTTTTGTACTGTAGGTGCTTTTTTACATTGTGTGTGTATGTGCACATACAGTAGACCTCTAACCCTGCTTTTTGCGTGTGTATTTCAGATAATAGCGCGTTTGAAGAGGGATATCCAGTCCCTGAAGGAAGAGCTGGCCATGGTGACAGGGGAACAGAGGGATGACAAGCTAACTGTGGAGGAGATCCAGAAGTATATCACTTCCTGCTCCTGGATTCTTTGTCCCTTGAATCCAGTCGGTCTCTCAACACAATATAGATATTACGGCCTGTGATTCTCCAAATTTATAGATAACAGATGAGGGGAGGCAACAAACTCACTCAAAGTTAAATCAGTTCTAGAGGAGCTGGCAGGACGCCTTTTGCCACAGGATCTTGGGTTGTACAATGTGGATGTGTGTGTATGTGTGTATAATGATGTGACCTCGGTGAGCCAGTCATCTCAGGACAGTGCAGACGTGTAGACAGTGATGCTGCGTTGGCCCCCGTCAGCCTTCTAGAAGAGACTAGGCGGTCTTTTTTTGGACTCTAATTTGTATTTGTAATGCTAAAAACCCAGAGATTCATTTATAAGTATTTGGGGTTTGTCTAAAGTGCCTACAAAACTTACGCAGTTGGATATGCATATATACTGAGTTGAAGCCTCATTCACTGAGGCTTAACCAGATCTAATGGAGTTTCCCAGGACTCTGTTTCATTTCTGTTCTCATACTCAAATGGCAGAGAGATCCAGTCAGTCAGGGCCAGAGTTCAGGCAAGAGGTTCCATCGTGGACTTGGCACATCGCCCATCCAGTGCTGATGTATTTACCACACCTTGGCCCCCTCAGTCTGCCTTTTTATTATTTCCTCTCTACCCAGGTGATTATCCGCGATTTCCCCCTGTTTGTGGTCAAACTCACACAGGGAACCTTAATGATGTCTGTTGTGACCACATTCACTGGACATGCTGACTTTTTTGTTGCTGTTTCCTCTCCTTGAGTCATCCCCAGTGCTGGGTGATTGCACATATCCTGGCTTATTTGTTGTCACATTTCCAAACACGTATATCCACAGGCATACAGATTTTTGCCTTTCCCGAAGACTATTTTGCTGCCTTCAGTGCTTTGTAAGATTCAGTGTCAGTCCATTCCCATACACGCTGAAGTAAATTTAAATTTGTTTTGTCTAAATACAATATTAGTTTGCTACATAACATATCACCTCACACCTTGGAAAAACTGTTTTAAAACTAGAAGATGATGATTTTTCTCTTACAAAATATTGTACACGGTATTGAACGGCAATCTCCAGAATCAAACTTGGTAGCACAAAACCACTGATGTCCCGCAGGGCCTTGAAACAAGACCACTACGTTTGTTTCAAGTCCTTTGTCATGTAAACCCAGCGTGTTTCTATGCTGAATACGTTACAGCGGAAAATAAAAACCGCACGTTGTCGTGCCTACATTGGATCCGTTTGGACAGTTGCCTCCTGGTCTTTTCCAGTGGCCGGTTCCAGAGCTTGAAGAACCGATGTTTGGACTAACATCCAGTGATAGTTTATCAACAGGCTAGCCCAGTGGAGCTGGAACACTCGTTTAAGTAAATAGTTTTCTTTGACCAGACCCACATTTTAAACATTAGAAGCACTCCTCAAATATAGATCTTAACTGTTTGAGTGCCTGGTGAGCCTGTGCTAAGCGTGATGGAGAGGGTTGTAACATGAAATGTGGCATTGGTTTAAACTTTGGTAGGTTATTAAAAAGTCTCTGCATGAATGTGTCTGTGTCTATGTCTGTGTGTTTAGGTTGGAAGAGTTAGTCAAGGCCTTTCTGGATGATCCTGATCCAGATGTGACACTGTCATTGGGACCAGACATGAGAAAAATCCAGTACTGTTTCTCCCTGCTGAAGGTAATGTATTTACAGTAGTCTTTCCATGTACAGTATCCACATTCATTTTTCCCGTATAAGCCTCTATTGTTGCTTATTCCATCATTCCATCATTTCCTATTATTTGTTTTGCCCTCTCCTTTCCATGACAAGATCCACGTGACATCACCATGCTACTGTGACTGAAGTTTTAATTCTGTTAGTTAGTTAGTGCTTGAGTTTTATCTTCACTGTAACTGTGAATGGCTGGAAGACAAAGAAATAGAACAAATTTGATCAGCGAGGTGTCAGAAATGATCTCTGTTCATTTCCTTCCATCCATCAATTCAGCAGTGACCAGCTGACCAATCACCTCTTCTAAATAGCTCCATCTACTGTCCTCTGCTGGGAAATGTCTTACTTTTGTATTAACTCAAGTTTCCATTCCTATTTTATGTGGTTAATGCTACTGTTTACTGTCTCATAAAATTGCATAGGTAAAATTTTATCACCTTATTTTCACAGAAAAAGCTGATGATTAACACGATCTTATCCTCAGGCCTAACCATAACATAACTGGATATTGTAAGCTTAGTTCAAGAGGCTATGGCTGGAGAGAGAGAATATTTTAAGATCCAATGATGACCAGTTTCATCCAGTGCTGTTGATTTTCCCACGGCCTGACTCAAGTCTAGACGCTTGGTGTTTTGCAGTCATTTGCCATCTAATTAGAGGTGAGGTGTAAGGTGACGTGCAATTGTTAATGCATGTGTTCAAACCAGGTCTTCTTAAGAATTTGCACAACAGCTAAGCCAAGACATACCTACATACAGCACAATGGTCTTAACTCCTTGCTCTGTTGTATATGTGAGTGCAGTATTTCTGGTAATATAAATTAGTGCTGAAACATTTATTCAGTTAATCAATTAGTCAATCAACAAAAAAAATATCCACCAGTAATTCACAAGTAGTAAAATCAATTTATAATTTAAGTAAATTATCAAGCCAACATGCAAAATATTTTCTGGTTGATAGTATGATATAGAATGATAGTATGTTAATTCGCTGCCTGTCTCTGTTTTATATCATTATATCAACCGAATACCTTTTGAAACACCTGTTTCACAAGCGATTTGAAGGTGTCACCTTGGGCCCTTGGGCTTTCCTCTGGAGCTTTTAAAACACTATTTACTACTACTAACTAATCAGTTAAAAACGGTTTAATAATATTTTTAAAAAAGACAAATGAATCAATAAAGAAAGCACTTATTAGTTGTTGAAAGTAAGCTCATGTAGTCATTTGTTATGAATGGGTCAGTAAACATATTTTCATGTACCCATCATTATAAAACGCACAGTGTTCAGACAAAATTGTACACTGTATGTGTTACATTAATGGCAAATTTTTTCTTTGTATGTATTATTTGGGAACTGATGGCCCACTGCTGCTAAATGAGCGCAGGGAGAACACTGCGGTGCTTATACTGTTCCTGCTCTCGGGTTTGGTTGGAGCAGCCACCAGAAGCAGTTCCAGATCCCACTTGAATGTCTGTTTATCTCTCCTTCAGTTTGTTATGATTCGCAAACTCTATCTCCTGTTGAGTTTACATTCCTCTAACCATCACCGCAGTCACACTCCAGTGATTCTGTAGGAATTTGGATCTGGTCTGAATTTGATTTCTTTCTTCTTTGTTCTCAACTTTGGCTTGCTCTTTCATGCTCAATTCTCTGCTTGTCCTTGTTTTAGAGTGATGTTCAAACACCAGAGTGCATATCTGCAGTTTTATCTTTTCAGCACTGTGAGCTTGGATCTGCAGTGAGACCTCAATGATTTAGCACTGTATGTATGATGTCACTGTGGTGGCCGACAAGGGCAAAAGCACTGCAGCTTAAGAAAACACTTGCAAATAGACAAAACACAAGCAAATTAAGAAAACATCTTCATCAATGTGACAACACATGCGCAGCATTTAGAAAACACGCTGCAAAACACACAACACAACCAATTACACAAACTCGCTGCAAAACACACAACACAACCACGTTGCCACGGTTTGTGACTCATGAAGTTATTGAAGTCGGGTCCGTGTATCATCCACGTTTATGCTGTGGGTTTCTGACTTCTGCCACTGCTCTACTCTGCACATGCCCTGAAAAGTGGCCGCTGCATGTACCTCGCAAGTGGAATTCTAGACTATTAGTAATTTGAATGATTAGTGAGGATATTTAGTGTTTATGACAGATATTAACCTAGGAAACGCTATTCATGTGCATTGATGTAGTCACTCCAATGTTCATAACAGGCTAAAGTCATTGATGAACCTGGTTATTATCTCTGATTAACAGTAGTTTTCCAACATTTTTTTCAAATTCCTTCAAATTTACCTCCATTTTCAGTTTCAAAAATGCTTTACAACCTTTTTCTATGAATCTGGTGCTCCCGCAAGGTAAAGTCAAAGGCAAAGTCAGTTGCCTAAAAAACAAAATAACAGAAAAACAATAAAAGGATGAAACTGACCCCGTCATGAGTCACAAACCTTTTTAATGTCCTCTGGGAAAGCTTCTGTTGTTGTTTTGTGTATTTCCAGCGCGTTTCTGTATTTGCAGCGTGTTTTCTAAATGCTGTGCATGCTTTGTCAAATTGATGAAAATGTTTTCTTAATTTGCATGTGTTTTGTCTACTTGCATGTGTTTTCTTAAGTTACAGTGCGTTTGCCCTTGTCGGCCACCTTATGTCACACTTCAGGGGTGGCATGAAATTGGAAAGTTATTTTACAAAACTGGGGAATCTCAGCCCAAACTCACATCTTCAGTGTGCTTCCATACAGTATATGTCCCCAGAACTGTCTGGGACCAGCCTCACCCCTCCTCTGTACCTTTTTCTTCTACTGTATCTTCTCCATGTGGAAAACACTCCAATCCTTTAACATGTTTCCCACCTGTCCTTAAACCTGCAGTATCATTGAAATTTTAGAGTTATATTGCAGACAGCGAAAAGAGGGAAATTTAATTAATGTTTAGGGAATATCACGGAATTTAGAAGAGAACCACTTTCCATGATGATACCACAATATATTTTCCCACTTTTTTACATTAATGGCATTAGATGGTTGTTTATACTGAATATGTTTTTCTCAACAGCAAACCCAACTATAGTAAAATGTTTACTGAGCTAAAAAATTATATAAAATTAAATCAAATTATGATTTTAGGTCATGGAAACCAACTGACTTGCATTGTAAAAGTGAAATAGAAAAGTCATGGATTTTTTTATATCAGTTTTAAGGTATAACATTGCATATTTATGAATATATCTTAAAAACATAATTTGATTGAAAGCAATTCTCAGCAAATGGTATGGACAACCAGATTATGCAATTCTTAAAAAAATGTTTTTTAAATCCATATCCAAAAAAAGAAGCCATTCTCCTTTTTACTTAAATAAAATGTCAACAATCTTTCTTTTTTGTTTTTTGTACAGGTAATGATCATGGACAAGCAAGGTGGAGGAAAGAGGCACAGGGATGGGCAAGAGTCACCAGTGAGGGAAGAAGTAATTCAAGACAGCCACCACACTGCAGCAGAAGTGACCAGATTAAAGGAGATGCTGACGCAACGTGATAATGAGAACAGTATCCTTTGACATGGTGCAGGCAGCTTAGTTTAGCTCAGATTAAACTACTACTACAAGTGTGTGTGTGTGTGTGTGTGTGTGTGTGTGTGTGTGTGTGTGTGTTGGGGGCTACTGTCGTGGTCAAATTTCTGTGTCTGTGTGCTTTAGTATACGTTATATAACTATTCACATTATTCACATTATTCCAAAATACAAATCAAATGTGGTGTTTTTTCTGTGGTTTGTAGATTCATAGCCTGTCCAACAAAAAGAAAAAGTCTATTATTAATCATCAGGCAAAAACATGTGTTGTCTAGCAGAAGGAGAGATTTCTGCCACAGAAATTACATTCCTTTTATTAAATAAAATGAATGTTAGCATTCCCCTAAACAAGTCTGTGAACATAGATAAGATTTCATAGCATTTTTAGTAAGGTGATGGGTCAAACATCCCAAATATTGCTATAGGTTAGTTGGTATTATAGGTTAGTCCTTTAAGTTTTTCATCCTGAAATGCTTACTAAGACTGAGGCTGCTGCTCTCATTGAAGCATTGATTTGCTGTACCTGTTCTGGGTTGGTTCAAATCTCTGTTACTGCTACTGCAGTGCAGTGTAATGCTGGTTGCACAGTGGTGCAGGTGTAAAGTTCCTGTCCACTACTGGAGGGACCCGGGTTTTGATTCCCTGTAGCAGTACCTTGGGCTTGTTTGTGCGAATTTAAAATGACAAGGGTTCTCGTCCTTTTTACTTCACCTGTGACTCTGACTGACCTGCACATTGTAGGGTGGAAGTGAAGAGGATAGTGTGAAAGTGAAAAGGTAAAGGTTAAAAGAGGCAGCTGGCAATACCATATATCAAAAGGGAAGCGAGCAGTGGAGTTAGCAGACACAATGATTGCATTACATATAGGGAATTTGCATTCCAAATTGATAGAAAATGGGGAAAAACCTGCAAAAATATATTGAGCAGGGTAGTTTTTAACTCTACTTTAAATTGTGTCTGCATCCAGCCTCAAAGTTAAATCAAATTTGCTGTTCATAGTAAAATCTTCATTAGTATAAAGGTGTGTATCCTAAAGTCAATCTGCCTGAGTTATTGCATGGTTGGATTAGAGCGCTTCTGCAAACACATAAATTATGAAATGTAAGTAGTCTTGCATTCATCACCAGTGCCCCAAAATACACATGAAATGTTATTTTAATGTGCATGTTCAGATAGATCTTCATCTAATGACTGCAGTTAATCATAATTACTATTAATCATAATTATGGTATTTGCATTTGAATATGATATTTCTAATGGCTTTATGGGATTATTCTTCCCTCAACCCCTCTTGCTGCAGCTTGTCATTAGATCACAGCACATTAGTCGGAAAATTGAGATGTCTGCTTGATTATTTAGCCACAAAAGCCTCAGGTTTCCAAAATAAATAGAATATTATCATGCAGATATTTCACCATAGTATTTCTTGGACCAAGTATGTGTAATGTGAAATCCTCTCCTCTGTGTGGATTTCTTTCTCTCAAAATGTCAAACACTAGTTTTCACATGATGTAAATGTAATTGCCAAAATTGGTATTGTGCATGTTTAAAAGCACATATTTTGGCCAGTAATGTACATGCTCTACTGACCATATTGCCTTTATGTTCTTTCATTGTGAAGTTTGTATATGAAGTTGCTGTAACCTAAACTGTCAATCCCTCAGTCAGGGTGGTCTGTCTGCAGCATGTAACACTATAGTTTGGGTTGACCAACCTTGAAGGGGTGACATCATTTCCAGCCAGAGCCCTAATAACTATCTAGATTCAGACCATTTCTACAACTTAAGCTTGTATCCGCTAACTGATTACCATGCTTTCCGTGTCTGTATAACTGTCCGACTCCATACACTGCTAAAACCGTTACTGGGAGCCATTGGTTCCTGTGCTACAGGAAGACTGACGCTGAGTCCTCACAGGGTTAATTATGGGAGAGTTCCCTGTAAAACAGAAGGGTGTATCCCTACCCACAGCCCCTGTGTGATCCCATGCATGGTTGACTCTACATGGGAGTGGGGCACCTGGTAATGCTTAGTTGACTCTGCTAGAGTGATGACACATCCACCACTAACATGATGATAGAGCAACGAGGAGAACTAACAAACACTGCTGACTAGAGTAGCATTGCACACGCATTTGTAATGCCACAAAAAAATGCCAGGTAGCACTTAGAATTTCCCAAATTTTGTTACTGTGGTAAAATGTTGTTGCACAGTCAAGTCTGAAGTGTGTCTTGATACATTAATAATATGCATACTACATTTACATCTATTCTTTACTACAGATACTGAGACAACATCTCAGTCTCCTCCACCACTGCTGAAAAAAATATCTGGGTCTCATAGCTGTAGTAGTTTCTGTACTGGACTAGAGATGTTTATGCTCCTTATTTTAGCCAGACTAGTAGCATGGCTCTAGGGATGGCAATTTTGGTTAGGCAGTGAACTCTGTCTGTGGACGTTTAAGAGATGGATTGGCACAGACATTTGTTCTCCCCAGACAATGCATCCTAATGACTTTGGTGATCCACTGACTTCGGGTTGGCATTTTCTGTTTTATTGTTTGGATAAGGCTGTGGAGAAAAAAGAGATAGCAGGGATAGGAGCCTTGCTTTAGGTTGTGGTTTAGTTCTTACTGAGAAAACATTAAGTATATTTAATCACTTTTAAAAAGGGACCTCTATCCCGACATTTCAACACATTCATGTCTTTAGTCTCTTTAGAACCTCATACTGTAGTTTGACTGTTGTATTACCTCTCTGTCGCCTATATACCTCTTTGTCTGATGAAACAGGGACTCAACAAGCTGGATATGTAATCACCATTATTGGTCCTATTATAGTGTTCATGAATATGCAAATATATCATCAGTGTGACAATCAGTGCAGAATTTGGAGGGTTTTATTGTTTGCTGTGTAGCTCATCCAGCTTGGGTTTTGTGAGAATGTTGTACCCATAAAGCAATTTACAGAATTTCATGTTGTCAAACATAGAGTTTAGGGTTTTCTGCCAGCTGCAAACAGCTTTGCATATATGCTAATGAGTGCTGATTGAATGAAATGACCTAAATTGGCCCTTTTGCAGATTGGAAATGTTTGCCTGGTCTTGGATTAAACTGATTATAACTAAATAGTCTTTTATTTGAATGTTTTGATGTAGGGCTCAGTTTTTAAAAAGTTAGTGAATAAAACAGAATACTGCTTTAGTTAGTTAGTAAACCCACTCACCACTTAGTGCTCTGTTGACACAGGAGTTGACATTAGCATTGGCATGTCTTTGGTGTCTTTTGGACAACTGGCGTTAGTCTAGTGTTTTTCAGAACTCAATTCAATTATGGTCATTTTTCTTGGAAACAATATAGAGCATGCAGAGTTTTTTTTGGGCTTCATTGACCACTCATCCCTCAGTTTTCATTCAGTTCTTGTGTTATTGCATTCAGTCACCTATTTTGGAAACATTTCATGTGTTCTGTAATCATCTCTGTAAAGCCCACTGCTGATGCTCACCAGAGGGCCCTGATTACAGATCTCGTGTCCCTGTCAGCGACTGGGTGCAAGGATTATTTAAAGCTTTATAGTGTATTTTGCATCTTTGAAGATGCAAAGAAAATATAATCACTTCATAAATCACCTTGTAAATGGCATTAATTATTGTCACTGCACATATTTGTTATATTACATCATACTGTAGCTTTTGGAAAAAGCAGAGTGATGATATTTGCAATGGGGATCTTTGTCAAACTTTTTTTTATCTAAATTAATAATGTCTCAATTGTCCATTACACCCCAATTGTAGTCTTAGCCCTATCAGGAGTGGGCTACAAATTGTACAGTTAGTCCGAAGAAAGCTCATGTAGTCATTAAAATTATAAGGCTTCAGACCCTTGAGAAGGTAAATGCACTTAGCCGGTCTGTTATTAGGAGATATCATGTAGGCAAAGTTGACATCTTGTAAAAATATCTATCTTAGTTATTACTTACTGTATATTGTATGGTACATCGGAATTGGAGCGATGTGTGGCACCACTGAGATTGGCATTGCACTTTTAGCAGCTTTGGTAATTTTAAAGGCATGTTCTTTATTTCCTGTGATGTCTGGTTTATTGGACAGTATAATAGAGAGTAACAAGAAAGATGAGAAGGACAGACTGAATGCACATCATGAGCTGAGTTTGACCACATTTTGAGTGTATGGCATGTGAAGCAGCCCACAGATCTAACATGCAACCCCCAAGAGAAATTTTCATCATATACTAGAAGTCTATGGTAGGGTTCAGCATAAATGAAGATATCAGATGCCACAGGTCTCAATAATGGAAAAACCTGGTGAACAACAGTCTGAAGTAATGACTTGTATGAAACAATGACATAGGACCCTCAGAAACAGTCATATTTCTCTGTAAAACTTGGCTTCTATAGGTAATTTGGAATTGTGTCAGGTTTAGATTTTGGCAGTTTTGAGAAGACTGCATGGATGGTTTCATTGGAAACTGTAATTTGAGACATGGATCCTTCATGTTATTGTTCCCACTGACATCTCCTTTGTATTGGCTGACAGGAATATAAATTCACGTCTCCAGCTCCTTCAAAACTACGTCCATTCATCATCCAAAATAATGACACTCTGACTTAAATTTCTTTGAATATCCCAAATTATCTGCTGACCACCACAGTTTCAGTCTGGCCACAACTAGATGTCTGCTAATCTCATGATAGGAACATGCTTGAAAAACAGACTAATGTGTTGCCTCTAAATTATGGGTTGTGATTAGGCCATCAAACACACGTCCATTTATAGTGGAAAAACAGGCACATAGGGCAAGAGCTGAATGAATATTTTATGAGACTGTAATGTTTTATTCATGTAGTTAATGTATATGAAGATCAAAACTAAAGGTTAGACCGGCAGACTTCTCATAGCTTTAACTATAACTTTAGCTAAGCTTTTGCCCCTTTACCTGCTAACCCGTGACAAACTTAGATTTCTTGCTTTCTGTTGACATATTAAAAGCAATCTTGGCAACTTTCTGTGAAATGTTTTTCTTTATACAGTTTTCCCAATGCAATTCTAGTTCATATAATTACAATTTTCCCTCTGTCAGCAGTTCTGATTGCAAAAAATTGCCTCTGCTAGCACCGTCTTCTCCTTTCTCACCAGTAATGAAAACAGCAGTATGCTCCTGTTATACAGTAAAAGTCACTCCTACAAGTCATGAAGCATAGCAAACAGGCGTTGATTTGATAATCAAATTTGAAAGTGCTGAACGAATCTGTTCTCTGCTATACGCATTACTATTAAAAATATGTGAGGCCAGCTGAAAGCAGTTTGAGCAGGAGGCAGTAGATCAAATACAGAACAGTACTGTAGAGTTGGAAGCAAAGTACAGTACATGGAACAGAGGAAACCATTATGGTAAATGGTCCTAATGCATAGAGACAATGCATATGGAGAAGTGATACGTGTCATGGCAGTAAAAGTGTGAACAGGATCTAAGTGGCAGTTCTTGTCTCCTCTTATAGCCACTCAATTATTCTCTGTCACACTCACACTTACCGACACAGCTGCACTTGGACTCGTCAGCGGGAGAAGATTTTGTGGAATCTCGGTAGAGTCTTTGCTGTCTCTCTGACTTCTCTCCACTGTTTAATCCAAGACCGTGACATCTCTTCCCATTCTGTAAGGTCAGACGCTGAGCACGTCAGCACTCTGCCATTATTAAAAGCCTACAATGAAGCCTGCTGCCTTTAGGAAATAACTATGGATGCTACCCTTTTACTGTATATTGTCACCACAATTCAGTCCAAAATTAACTCATTTTCCGAAAGGTGTCTTCAGTGGTATTCAGATTGACACTGTTTTTATTTGTATATCAAATTCTAAGCACTCATCTGGTTAGTCCTTTGATGTGCATGTGCAATTTAGTGAAAGGTCTCTTTTCCATCCAGAACTGTGTCCAAAGGAAAGACAAGTCGAGTGGAGTCCTTAACTCAGTGCCTACAGGTATCCTAATTAAGATGTTGAAGAAGGAGAAAAAAAGGGCCCAGGATGCTGTTGCTCATCTTACTAACATCACCAATGTCCAGAGCCCGGCCTCCCAGAGTGCCTTGAGGTTGTCCACAATGCCACTGTTGAGGGATGGAAGCACAGACACCATCTCTGAAGACCATGGAGGACAAGCAAGACAGTACATGAAAATAGGTATTTTTAGAAGCTTTATTCTTTTTTTTGCTTGTCTTTACAAAGCAATGTTTTACAAACATTTTTAATTTAAAAGATTTTAAATACTTTTTTAATTTGTTTGATAAGTTGTAGCACTCTGCTGTCATTTGCATTATTGTGGCTCTTACTCAAGGCCTTTCCAGATTTCGTTTTTCGCTTAGCAATTTTAAGGGCATATAGTGACGGCACCGCATTAAAGGGTTGGTTCAACCAAATTACAAAAAAATATGTTTCCTTAAATTTACAACTCATGGTATGTAGCCATGTAGTTAGTCTTGGTTTTATTTCCCTTGGTTTTGAGATATCTGCTCACTGCTTCTAAACAGTAAGAATGGGTCAAAAGTATCCCATGGTGACTACTAAAGTACTGTATAAATTAAACTAAATTTTCACAGATGGTAACTCCATGAAATGTGACAGTCAGTCTTTCTGAGCTGGAAGGAGCAATGACTTTGTGATGAATTAGGCGCAAAGAGTACAGACAGGTGATCTTTCTCAATTGGAATGTGGGCAACTCTTTGTGGTCATGCTGATTTTCAGTGTGCTTGTTGAGGTTGCCTGTGGGGCATGACAAAACCTTAATTTCAGGATTTTACTGCATGGCAAAGAGTCTGACATTGCAGAGCTCCCTACGTTGTCTTATTTCTAAACAATGTCATCAGTCTGATTGTATGTATTTAGGAGTTTCCTTTTTAGAGGTCACTCAAGTGGCCCAGTGTACAGTAATCGTGTCAGCAAAGCAACATTAGTCAGTGGAGTATAATAAACCTGTAATTTGTTGCTGATGAAAAGCTGATGAGTTCAAAACCTATAATACTTACTGGAACATGAAGCAGAGACCAAGGGCCAAGAATGCTGCAATGTAAACACAAGGGACACTGTTCAGACCCGAACAGGATAACAAACCTGGATCCACTATGTCAGTTCAGTACGTCAGTTCCATTTAGAGGTCCATGTCAAGTGAAGAGGAATTGCTAAATACCTAATTCTTTTATATTTTGTATTCTAATACAATATCTCATATAAGTAAACATGCCGGAAGATATTTATAATGCGTCTTTTTTTATACATGGAAATCTCGTAGTTCCAGTCAGATTACTCTTACATGTGATCTTGAATTGAGTGTCATCACAGTGTTGCAGTTCATTAGGGTAGTTTTGCCATGGCATGTGCCTTCAGAAGGTTTAGATCATAATGTCATTGAAGAGAAAGTTAACGAAGTCTCAGAGATGGCAGAATAAGTAGCAGAGACTTCAGACTGCAACTTCTCTTGAAATGTCAGTCCACTTTTTTAGACATGAACTTGGTTTAAATGTAACAGGAATGTGGAGGATGCTAAAAGTCAAGACAGTCAAGCTTTGAGATATGCTCCCTAGCCAGCGGCAGCATTTATTTGGCTTTTCCTGTTTAATTTTGGTTAAGTGGAGCCTTAAGTGTGATGATAAACCTGAGCCCTTATAACGAGCTTGGTCATAGCCATCGGGCACAGGGGTATGAGCCAGCAACTCATCAAACTGAGGCTGCACTCCTGTCTGTGCTAACCACAGCTCCCTCATCCTCTTCGACATTTTTGTGTAATGGTGCCCAGTGCAGTAATAAGGCCAGCAAAGGGGTAATTGCAAACAGGGTCTCTGAAAGAAGAGCCTATTAAAAAACAAACACATGTTTGAACTCGGTCCAGTCAGAATTAGTAAGCGAATCAGTCATTTATCGAAGGGACTATGAGGAGCACTGTGATGGATGGCTGTAAAGCTGTGGTTTATGAAACCACTGATAAATGATGTGCCATATGTATTAGTCTCTCAGAATGGTATGTGATCTAATATGGAGCAAGCATGATCATCTGGGTCGTCTCATCAGAAGATTTGTTTTCACCTGGCTCCACCAGGCCTCTTTTTTCTCTCTCTCTGATTTCATGGGACGTGATGACCTCCATGAATTCCACTTCCATACTGACCTGTGGCTGTGTGGCATCTGCTGCTTTGTAACCACACACCAAACACTTCGGCAATGGCGATGACTATTTGATAAGGCTGTCCTGTATGGGTTTTTATATATTGTAGTGTAGTATGTGATCTTGAAAGAAAAGTGTGCTTTATGTTTACTGCACATTTAAGGGACACATTTTTACAATGTGTGGCAACTCATGGCCAGTAACAGAAATACCTACATGACCTACAGTGTTTGAGTTAGTCTGATTTCCTGAATACGCTCCACAAAGTTTAAGAGTCATACTAAATCCAAACATTGAAATATTACATGTAAATAATCCAGCTGTTTCATAATCAAATGGGAGAGGACACGGGTCATTTCTGTCGGACTCGCAAACACAAGTCATTATGAAGAATCTTCTTGGCTCTGACCGTAATACTTGAGTTCCTGAATAAAAGTTACTTTTGGCTAGGACACTCAAAAAGTCAGCAATACCGCTGTCAAATGACATTTTCATGGCTGTTTCCTCCCATATTAAGTGATAGGTTATTACATGTAACAGAATACAAATAAAAAAAAACTGTTATTCTTGTGAAAAATAGGCCCTTAGATGATCTTGATATAGGGATGATAATGGTTATGTCATGATCTACAGACCCTGTTTGTGTAGCCCTCAGGCATTTATATGAGTGATCACCAACTCAGCCTCATTTTTACTTAGCATTCTTTATCACACTTTCATTTATGAACTGCTAACAGCAAGGGGAGCGGGTTCCTGTGAAGAGCTATAGTACATATGATTCTAGTAGATGTCATGTTATAAATCTCAGGACTTCATTTTCTTCACATAAGCAATCAAATCAATGGCTGTCACGTCAGGAATTGTCACTTAGCCATTAGTTTGAGCGTTACAGTCCATTCAGTCCACAACAATTCCGGCCTACGTTCTGCTGTCTCTGTCCTCAGAAGCAGCTGTCCTGAGGAACTGAAAGGACAGCGGCCAACCAAACTGTCTTCACCAGGGTGACTGTCAGCAGACATTTACTGGACAAAATAGTTTTCAAGTAGGCGCTGGGAGGGGTAAACAGGAAGAAAACAGAGTTGTTTGTTAATTCATTGATTTTATTTCCCCGCCATGAGTTTGAGTCAATCCTACAGCGTATGGATTAATGTAGCAGGTGCTAGCTTGCAATGATCACATGGCCCAAATCAGATTATGTCTGATAAATGACACTTGGTCCAGTGGAGATTATGTAATGTTTTGAGTTGTATCAACACTTCCCTTATACACAATGTACAGATGATGTATTCATTTTTTGAGGCAAATATTTCAGTTCTCTCATATTTCTTTGTGACAGAGATAAAAGGAGATATGAGTATATAATAATCCTATACGTTTTTAGTTGAATTAATATCAAAGACTATCAAGCAAGGAAACGGTTGGCTAGTTAGAAAACTGCTCATAATTTGAGAATGCGATTACGTTTCTGTATTTCTGTTTATCTGTTTGGCGACACCTCCTGCATTCATATTCTTCATATATGTTAAAATATATTTATAATTTTGTCATCATGATTGTCCATACTCTAATTTCATTATGTTGGTCTATTCTGTACACATGACATCTATTGCATGTCTGTCCTTCCTGGGAGAGGGGACCCCTCCTCTGTTGCTCTCCCTGAGTTTTTTTCTATTTATTCCCCAATAAAAGGGTTTTTTGGGGGAGTTTTTCCTCATCCGAATCGAGGGTCTAAGGACAGAGGGTGTACAGACTGTAAAGCCCCCTGAGGCAAACTTGTGATTTGTGATATTGGGCTATATATATAAAATTGACTTGACTTGACTATTTTTAACTTATCCCTGAATTTTGACCATATCGCTACAGTAATTTCAAAATCTACGGCAGAGAAGATTCCTATTAAATACACTTCTCTTCATTGTAATGCTTGAAAGGGTGCCAATATACCACTTTTACACATCCTGGCTCAATGACCCACAAAGTGAGTGAATCACTCAAGGGTGCTTCATTTTTTGCCATGGTTGCTTTAATTGTTCAACTGTGTCTCTTCTCTTTTCCCACCTACAAAACATGTAAACCAAATGTGACAGTGACAAACACTAAGTAATTACGACTAGACTGGATTTTGTTGGTAGGTCAAAGTATCGGTTCTTAAGAAAAATGCAAGATAATCAGCTTCACTAATTTCAACACTGTATTGAAGTCATTAACTGAGATCATGTGAGCTGATTACATCACTCATAAATGCAGACTATAGAATGACTAAATTAGGTACTTTTGCCAACAATATTGGCACTGTATATTATTGTCCATTTTGTTTTGGAAAAGTTTCTACCCCCTCAAAAATTCCCAGATCCTGCAGTCCCTTGCTAGCAGTTACATGTCCACTCTGGAATGTTCATCCACTTTTCTCACACTTCATGAGAAATGTGTCTCTTTCTGCTCTGTTTGCACCCAGCGCTGTGAGCAGAACACACTTCCAACTCCATCAGCTGTTAACTAACAGAGAAAGCTTGATGTTGTCCAGAAAGGCTCTGCACTTTGGGAACCTTTTAAGAACACATTGAGCACTTCCAGGATGATCAGAGAAGACACTTCTCAGACTTTAGTGTTCTGACTTTCACCATGTGGAATCCTGGAGCACATCTGGTGTCAGGGATTTGTTAAAGCACCAGTTGCACCCCCCGTCTCTCTTCAGCTCCATTATAAATACAGAATATGCAAAATATTAGAAACACACAATTGACAGTTGTTTTATACAGTGCACTGCGTTATATATCACATGTTTCACATCTGAAGTGCCTATTTTCCTTGACCCACTTGGAGACTCATAACCCAACCATATACAGTATTGTTCAAAATAATAGCAGTACAATGTGACTAACCAGAATAATCAAGGTTTTTAGTATATTTTTTATTGCTACGTGGCAAACAAGTTACCAGTAGGTTCAGTAGATTCTCAGAAAACAAATGAGACCCAGCATTCATGATATGCACGCTCTTAAGGCTGTGCAATTGGGGTATTAGTTGAATTAGTTGAAAGGGGTGTGTTCAAAAAAATAGCAGTGTGGCATTCAATCACTGAGGTCATCAATTTTGTGAAGAAACAGGTGTGAATCAGGTGGCCCCTATTTAAGGATGAAGCCAACACTTGTTGAACATGCATTTGAAAGCTGAGGAAAATGGGTCGTTCAAGACATTGTTCAGAAGAACAGCGTACTTTGATTAAAAAGTTGATTGGAGAGGGAAAACCTATAAAGAGGTGCAAAAAATGATAGGCTGTTCAGCTAAAATGATCTCCAATGCCTTAAAATGGAGAGCAAAACCAGAGAGACGTGGAAGAAAACGGAAGACAACCATCAAAATGGATAGAAGAATAACCAGAATGGCAAAGGCTCAGCCAATGATCACCTCCAGGATGATCAAAGACAGTCTGGAGTTACCTGTAAGTACTGTGACAGTTAGAAGACGTCTGTGTGAAGCTAATCTATTTTCAAGAATCCCCGCAAAGTCCCTCTGTTAAAAAAAGGCATGTGCAGAAGAGGTTACAATTTGCCAAAGAACACATCAACTGGCCTAAAGAGAAATGGAGGAACATTTTGTGGACTGATGAGAGCAAAATAGTTCTTTTTTGGGTCCAAGGGCCACAGGCAGTTTGTGAGACGACCCCAAACTCTGAATTCAAGCCACAGTACACAGTGAAGACAGTGAAGCATGGAGGTGCAAGCATCATGATATGGGCATGTTTCTCCTACTATGGTGTTGGGCCTATTTATCGCATACCAGGGATCATGGATCAGTTTGCATATGTTAAAATACTTGAAGAGGTCATGTTGCCCTATGCTGAAGAGGACATGCCCTTGAAATGGTTGTTTCAACAAGACAATGACCCAAAACACACTAGTAAACGGGCAAAGTCTTGGTTCCAAACCAACAAAATTAATGTTATGGAGTGGCCAGCCCAATCTCCAGACCTTAATCCAATTGAGAACTTGTGGGGTGATATCAAAATGCTGTTTCTGACGCAAAACCAAGAAATGTGAATGAATTGTGGAATGTTGTTAAAGAATCATGGAGTGGAATAACAGCTGAGAGGTGCCACAAGTTGGTTGACTCCATGCCACACAGATGTCAAGCAGTTTTAAAAAACTGTGGTCATACAACTAAATATTAGTTTAGTGATTCACAGGATTGCTAAATCCCAGAAAAAATTTTTTTTTGTACAAAATAGTTTTGAGTTTGTACAGTCAAAGGTAGACACTGCTATTTTTTTGAACACACCCCTTTCAACTAATACCCCAATTGCACAGCCTTAAGAGCGTGCATATCATGAATGCTGGGTCTCGTTTGTTTTCTGAGAATCTACTGAACCTACTGGTAACTTGTTTGCCACGTAGCAATAAAAAATATACTAAAAACCTTGATTATTCTGGTTAGTCACATTGTACTGCTATTATTTTGAACAATACTGTATGCATTAGATCATTGTTCTTTACTCTGCCCTAATTCAAAACAAATGCACTACACTTATGCTTTCCTCATGCTCGATGGGTCACTGAATGTTTATATATGTTTTAATTTTGGTTTAATCTGAGGGTTCTGTTGCTGTAGCCAACAGCCTCTATGGTTACAGTGAGGGTAATTGCTGTCCCCTGAAGATTAACTGTAAATGTAATGATGATGACCTTTCCATGGAAACCATTCATGCTGACTGAATGGCGTATAATCGCCTCTACTCTTTCCATAATACATCCTTCTGTACTGGGCTTTCAGCTTTGCCAGCACAGAATAAAACGTGAACATTGGGGAGTTTTTTTTCTTTCTTCCTGATGACCTCTGTCTCTGCAGAAGCAGTCTGCACACATTACAAGATTCTGAGTTCCTCATAGAACTGGATTTCTACTATGCGCACTGTAAATTGCATACTGGACTATGACTCTGAGATGCCTCTGTGAGTTTTCCTGAGGTTAATTTATTGTCTTCTTTCACATGTACAGATGTAGTGTCTTCTTCTTGTGCTCTTGATTGTTTTTATAGTGTAAAAAGGTGGCTAATGGATGGACAAGGTGTTCCTGTTGTAATTCAGGCTGGTGATGACTTGTGTTAAGCCCACAGAAACTCGAAGGAGACGTGAGACTTACAGGGAAAACTAGATCTCCTTGTAAATCCTGCAAGCATGTAATGAGACGCTGATGATTCTACCAGGCCCTCCACACGTTTCTGTGATCTAAGCAGACGCCTAAGACAATAGGGACAAGTCAAATACTACTGTCCCCTGCAGGAGGCTACAGCAGGAACACACAATGTTCCAGAAATATTGTTATTTTTCTATCAAGCAGACAAGGTCTAACCTTTTCTGCAAACAGTTAACAGTTGATGTCAAACATTTTTCTTCTTCTAAATTGATGGAACAGTACAGTCATACTTCACTTTTCTGGTATTTCATTTCTAAAATTTGTTGAAACAGCAACAATAGTCACAACACATTCCTCCCCTGTAAAACCTCTGTGGTTTGTCAGCAATTGAAGCACGGAAAAGAAGAATTAGGAAAGTTGGCCTAAGGTCCAGGTGATCTCATTACCCCACAAATTATGTTAGTACAACATAATATGATGTCATATCACTCTTAGATATTCCTGGAATGTCAAGAGTTGAATAGAGTGCATTTCCCTCAAGAAACCCCTTTAACTGATTTGTTGAGGTTGGTTGCAACATAATGGAAGCCTGTGAGATACCTGATGGTTTCAATCAAGACTCTCCTAAAATAAACAATATTCCTAACTGTCCTACAATTAATCTCATGAGTTGCTGACCTGTGTATGTCTATGATTACAACAGCTTTTTCACAAAAACTACCACATTTTGGAGGAGGGTGGAATTTATTGGAAATCATTGTGAAGCTTTGGGCAAAATAATGGTGTTTTTTGTTGAAAGATTAGAGGATTCACAATCCAGTGCAGTCTTGCATACAGGAAAAAACATACTGGTTTGTTAGAAGCACAGAACTTGTTTTACTGTAAATTTGATTTCTAAGGTTGAGAGAGAGCTTTGATAGATTGGCAGATGTATCTGCGGTTGCTCTTAACTCCAGGAACTAGAATGCCCAACCAAACTCCTAAGAGTCAATGTATCACCACAAAGCAACTTCAAGCATGTTTTGAGTATGTGAAAAGTGAGAAACGACAACACAGACTGATTATGCTACATGCAGCAGCTGAATAATTGCCTACCAAAATGATTCAGTGTCTTCATATAATTTTGGTCTCCTTTCGGAGTAAATAGGCTTTTTTTCACAGCAGGCATTTTGACATAGAAGGAAAATTAATAATATTAACAGTAATAACGACTACCTTCCATTTACTGTAGGTGCCCCACTTCTACGGCCCTGGTATTGTGCATGCTGGCTCACTGGAATTGGATACTTGATGGAAATAGGCCATCATTATTAATTTTATTAGTTACATCTGTACGTTTCCTGCTATGTCAAAATATATGCTGTGAAAAAGGTAGTAGCCAGCAGTATCAAATGTTGTTGTTCTTTAAAATTTACTGCGTTGCATTGGACTCCTCTGCTCTCCATAGCAGATGAGTCCAGTGATGCCTTATGCATTTGACATAATGTCTTCCCTTTTTCACACAATGTGAATGTTAAGTCATTGGCAAAAAGCGTCATTGTCAATTAAAACAGATGGTGACAGGCACCTTTGTGTTATGGTTTATTTCTTTGGTGGAAGTAGAGTATTTGTGCAGCGATTTAAGAAAAATGCTCATCAAATAATATTACAAGCATATTTAAAAAAAATCAACAATCAGCAGGATGCTATGTCCAAAATGATGTAGTTTCCTTACACGTGGCAAGTTGCCAAAGTTAGGTGGGGTGCATCCACCATGTAATGCTGACATGTTCAGAATTGCTGTTTATATTTGTGTTTATGTTCTCTTTAAATAGTGAAAGGCAGGCTAATAGTCCTTCAGTTTTGTAATTAATAATAGGTGGGAGGTCAACTATATCAGTGGTCTCCAGTTGGCATCTGGCTGCCAGATTGGGGTTGAGTACCTGTGGATGTGGGAATGTGTACAGCTCAGGTCTCACTGTTCAAATCTGCACAGCAGGACCTAACACAACTTCCCATAGTTAGTAGATTTATTTCAGTAGCATGACAAGCATTCAGTCTTGTAAGCAAATGTTTTCAGCCTGGACCTTGGTGCTGAATCTTTTTCTCTCAGGTCCACAGCTGTCTATGGGAAAGCAAGAGGCCTTTGAGACCTTCATCAGGGACCATGGGGACCATCTGATCATTGAAGAAAACAAGAACCTCCTCAAACAGAGGTTAGTGACCAGTAAGACACGTTGTTAGACATTTTTGATAAAATTCAGTCTTGTTCTGCAATATGAGCAATTTGAGCAGTGTTGTAGCTCGCATTCTATGCTATTTTCTCATAAATCACACAGGGAACATGTGTTAGGTCGTTTTAAAACCCCTTATAGACCACACACAAACATAAGCTACACTTGCATATACTGTATATGCAACAACACAACTTCCTTGTTTGTTGGCCAGCACAATTGTTGTACCTCAGAAAAACTGCCTTTAATCGATGCATCTTTTTACTGTAGACTTTTGCCATCCAGATGCCTGAGTGAGACCACAATGAAAGTTCTCTGAGCATTTTCAAAAAGGCTCTATTTAGGTGAGAGCTGTCAATAAAGTGTGAAAGTGTTGTAACTTTGGCCACTGAGAAGAACAACTGTAGGCCATTTTTCATTTTAATTAGGACTATTAGCACCTGCAGAGGCTGCTAAATTTAAAAAATTTATTGATTTAGTCTGGAATCAGAAATCCTTGCAAAAACCTTTGACGATCTCCATCTAGTATGTGCTTGTTTACGTTTTTTGAGTAACATGCCAACAGAGATATGGTATGTAATATATGTTTTATGCAATACAATGATAAAGATCTTGCATTTGGCATACTCATTGTTATTTTATAGTTTTTAAGTTTTTTTTTTTTTTTTTTGCTGCATTGCCCATTAAGACCTGCATTCTTTTGAACAGGTCAGCTGAGGCCAGAGGACTTGGGGAACAACTGAATGAAGCCAGAAACAGAATCAGTAAGTTGTCTCAACAGATATAAGTAGCCCTCCGGAAATTACATTACATTTAAGAGCTGAGAAAATGTTAAATTCTACATTTCACTGTTGTCATCATCCTAATGGAAAACAAAGGCTGTGGTGCAAGCCCTAAAGAATGCTGATAATTTCTGTTAATGTTCTCTGGGTCTCAAAAGACACCAGCCTACCTGCCTGGAAAACATTAATGAACAGATCACTGTCGGGGTTCCATTTCCCTGGGGTGTAGAAATGTCGTTCAGCACATTCCTGAACTTTTCCAGGACCGTGAAGCGTTGTGATTTCCACCCACCTAGTCTTTCAACCTGTGCTTTTTACTAGCCTGGCTCAGGCTGTTTTATGATGACTCTGTAAGCACACCCATGTGTTCCTCTGGGCAAAGTCCTTGACAGGTAGCCTTACTATCCCAAAATGAGGCCTGGCATAAACCTTAGCTTCAGTCAATGCTGAGTGGTAATGAAGTTTACCTCCAAGAAATTCACTGGGCTTTTGTCTGGAGTTTCTCTGTTGTGAAACATACATACGTGCGTACTACTGTGGGTCACCACTTTGACACCATGGATCAGCAGGGATGGAAAAGTAAAAGTACTGTTACTTCAAGTGCATTAATATGTCAATGTATACAGACTAGTGGAGGATCATGCCATTTCCAGGACGCACCACGAATACGTGTTTCCAAACCAACAATAGTCACTTTGCGTGCAATTGATTATCAATTATAAATACACAACCGCCTTCCTCAGTGTAGCCTTACTAGAATGAACCAGAAAAGAGGACAAAACTCAATTTCAGACCACTTATAGAATCAACAGCAGAATAAAGCATCACCAAGGTGGAAAACACAGAGATGTAAACAATATAAACTCCACAGTGGCTGCAGCCTACAAATACGCAAAGAGAGCCTGCGCAGTTTTTGCACGCATTTTTTAGTGCACACAATGCAGTGGGTGTTGATGTTCTCCGAGTTACTGTCAGTGAGTTTGCCGCTGCATTCCTCAAATAGTTTTCAAGAATTTTGCGTTGAATGAGCGGTCAGCAGTAACAACAGGGAGGATCAAAAACAGTAGAAAGGTCGTTCACACCTCACTAAAGGTAAAAGTTCCTAAGTGAATGTAGAAGTCTTTGCTGAAGAATCCACCATGAGCATGTTAGTTAGACCCAGCACGCACCCGTCGGTCACATAACATTGTGTTTTATTTGGGTCACTCAGCATGCTCGCCGGATGGTCAGTAAAGCCTTGATTAATTATGGTAAATACACCATTTTTTAATTTTAACCTATGCCAAGATACAATAATGGTAACTTTGACCATAACCCATAATGACGGCATTCTTTATTTGATTGCATTGTTGTGCATTTTTTGTACTGTTCACAAACTGCACACCTCGCCCTCCTGACACTCCCCGGTGAATGTAACCATGTAGAACATGTATATTTAACATAATGTCAGCTGAGTGCCAAGTGGCACCTCTCTGTTCATTGCTTAGTAGTATTTTTAGAAACATTTAAAAGATCAAAGAAAATGCCTTATCACAGTTGGAAATTGATTTGAAGTCACAGTACAAGTAACTTTATTCAGTAAAATATCTTAATCCAGTGGCAATAAGTTAAAATGATTTTACTGCACTTTGGTTGAATTTTCCAGTAAACTCAAAGCAGTTAAAACTGTGTTATTAGGGCTCGATCTGGTTTGCATTTACTGTTGCAAGCTACTATTTATGAATTTCCCTGGACTGTGTGTGTTTGTGGCTCATTTCACATGCCATTGAAATGGATAGGTTTGCCTCACACCAGTGCCTGGCATCATTGCTGCCTCAGATCACGCTTGGTGGTTTGGTAGCATTCGGCTGTTAGCCTCATACATGCCAGCATACACTTATCACCCTTGGAATTAAATTTTTTTTTCAGCATTCAGTCCATGAGGTGCTGACACAGCCGTATATCAGACGTGTCATACATCATGCAGAAATCAGTTATGACATCATGTAGAATAGTATCTCTTCAAATGTGTTCTGCAGACATGATCACTATGTGGGTGTAGTATGGAGAAACTGAATTTACTAAATTAATGTAGTTTTTTGATAAGATTTCTAACTTGGATTTCTAACTTGAAATTTGGAAAGATACCCAAAAAACATCTTGATGCTGTCAGATATTATTACATTGTTAGGTGCATGGAGCTGCATTCTTCCTAGATGAGAGACAGTGTTTTTAGTGGAAGGTGGTTGCCTCTTCTGGATGGAAAGTAGTACCATAATATTTAGCTCAGTGTGTTTCCTTGCCATCTTGGAAGCCATGCTTGGAAATTTTACACTACCTGTGTCTCATGGTTAATGTAGAACATGGAAACATTTAGCATAATAGAGAAAAAAGCTTTGTGCTGCTTTTCCTGATGGATGTACCCAGCATGAGGGTCAGTGGCAGGGGAGAAAGGGAGAGGCGGTAGCCCATGGAGACATCAGTGTCAAAACATTTCCCTGGTTTACAGTATTGTTCTTGGACACAGCATATGACTCTGGAATCCAATCCCACTGGAGGACCATACGTTCCAAGCCCTTAGGTCCAAAAAGTGCAAGGATATATATTTATTCAGAGGGATCAGCGATGCACATCTTCTACAGCTTGAAAGGTGTAGGGCAGCTGGAAATGAGCAGCATCTCTTGATTTCTCTGCCAGATGTGGGGGGATTTATGCAGTACAGTCCTAGATGGAGCATCTGGTAACTGCTTTGGTATCCCACTTTCATCCTCTGCTCACCTTTGCTGAAGTGACCCAAAGACCCAAGGATTTTGAGATAGATTGTAAGGAAAGTCTATTGGAGCATAAAATGTATGTCATTGCCAAGAAGATTGTTCTAAAGCACTTGAGAAGGAATATCGCAGGAAGAATGTAACTTGATTTCTGCATTGCATGTGGTCTCTGTAACCAACGGCCACTAGATTTGACATGACTGTTGCTATGATTTACTTGCAGTGCTAATATTATCAGCTGCTCATTTGAGTGGTTTATGTAATGTTTCTGGTTTAGGTTATGGCCTCAGACAACACTCTCATGAACACAGCTGTCCAATAAAAACACAAAACGCTGCGTCCGACTCTCAGTTTAGTATTAACAACCTTTTTATATGTTTCCTTTTATATATGCAACTCTTGTGGTGGTCGTTTATTAGTCAAATTATATTTGTGCACTTTAGTATTTTTGTCCAAGATTTTCATGTTACTTTGTGCTTTGTACTGGCTTAACGATGCATTCATTATACATTCAAATACACTTGAATCGACAGCCACCCAGATATTGAGAAGCTGGATAGTGTGTATGATCTTTGGAACTTGAGCATGCTGTGGTATTTGTGCGGCATATCACATTTAACCTCCAGGCCACAAAAATCACCAAATATTTATTGAGGCTTGTAGCTTGAAACCGGTTCTTTAAGACGACGGCACGTCTACTGACGAACTGGGGGGAAACCCTACATGGTTTGGAAGAGGTTGTGGTGTTGAGCCCACAGTCTTGTCCTGGAAGGGGGTAAGAGCACTGAACTGTAATGAAGTATTGCAGTAAGCACACCATACACCACTATTACTTGACACGTATGCAAATTAATATTTTCTTGTCAGTGAAGGTTAGAAATACTGTTGAAATTGCATACAGTTTTGGCGCTTCAACAGGATGTCCTGACCAAATAGTCTGTAATGTTTGACTCTTCAGTCATCACGTATATTTTCAGTAGTATGGCCAACAGCAACAGCAAGAGTTTATTCTCACACTATATTTAAGATAGCTTGAGCAGAACATTGCACAATATTGCACATGTTGCATATGTGCATCTGCATTGTAATCTATGATGGTAGTACTTCACTTAGGCATAAAGCACATCCAGTTGTTGCACCATGATCCTGATGAATATAGATAGTCATTGTGTGAAACTGTTTGGCCTGTACATGCCATGACTGATGTAAGCCACACAGGTAGTGTTGGCCCCAGGTGCTCTTTATGTTGCTGTTACATGCTCCCTGCACTTTTCTATCCTGTCAACATGGCATACCCATGGCATAAATATTCCTTAATCCTTTTATGTTATTGTGAAAGAAGGAGACTATATATCCGTTAGTTGTTGGTCATGTTTGAGAAGACTTGGGCTGCCCACCTGTCCACAGTGTAACGCCACAGGGCATTTACGGTTCATTTACATTTCAGTTACCCTAACTACTGAGTTTGTATGAAAACACATGGCTTTGTGAGGGGTTCCCAAACCCTTGTTAATACTACATTGGCATTAGGAAAAACAGTGTCATCATGGGCACAATATGTGTCATTTATAAATTTTCACTTCATCCATTCACATGTCCATCGAAACCCTCAAAACAACTACATTAAAAAAAAAAGTTTTGAAAGATGAGCTGCATGGGCAGAATGCAAACAGTTTTAAAGCATTTACCAGTGGAACAATGAGAGCTGATGTAAGTCTCAACCTGAAGTCTGTAATAATAATACTGTTATACTTTATTAATCCCAAGATCTCTATAAGAGACTCCGCTTTACTCAAGGTCTCTTCAGCAGGACAGATGTTTGTCTTAAATGCTTTCAGTGTCTTCATCTTCTCTTTGAGCTCGGCTTTTGGATCATATTACAGAAAGAGCTACAGCACAGCACCGTCTACATATATATAAGACCTGAGGGACTGTAATGGAAACTCACCACATACTGCCATTCAGTGTCTCTTTTATCTTTTAGTCTGCCTCCTAATTATCCTGGTCATTCACTTAACTCACTATCACTATCATTTTCTTTGATCTCAACATGAAATTATCTCCTTTTGCTGTCTTGTAGTAAATGTAACCCTGAATGTTCCTACACAAACTAGTGTAGCCTCAAATGTGGCCTATACAATATGTTTTAGTCCATTTACTTTACAGTTGTCCTTTGCCACTGAAGCATTGCATCACAAATTCAATATCTTCAATAGGACAATTAACTACTTCAATTAGGGGAGGAAAGACAGCGAAAACAGAAGAACAGACACAGATTACTTACCCATATGTTAACGCAGTATTACTGCCACAAGAGAGGCAGTTACCCAAAAAGCCTCCCCCATGTTGCTTCCTGGCTCACTGGATGATGATCAGGGTTATCTCAGCCTCAGCTTGGAGACTTTAACAGATAGCCTACGTTACCAATGCAAGGTGTGAGGTTTGAAAGAAGTGGGCATTTAGGAGGCAGGGTGGGGTCTAAAAATGCTGTTGAGTTGCATTATTGGAATTGTAGGATCCAGTGTGTTTGGAGCTTGACCCATACTAGAGACTAAATGTGGGAATACCTTCACCTCTGTTGCCTAGATTTTCACCATTCTTTTTTAATTTGTCTCTTGTCAGTGCCCTTGCTTTATAGAATGGCAGAACTAAGAAATGACCGGAATACCCCTTTAGTGTGGTTTAGACACAGATATCTTGACCCAGGTCAGTCGCTGCAGCCTTTCATCTCTCCCTTAACCAACAACACTGAAAAAAATGTCATTGCTGCTAACTGAAAAACGGCTGACTTAAAACCTCTCTAAGCCAAGATGATTAATGCTGCTTTGTTGCTACATACAATACTTCTCGTGTACTGGGTTCAGAGAAGCTGGTGCACTAATTACCAAACGGTGATGCTTGAATGGCTCACGTGGGAAACATTTTATGAATGGCTTATGCTAAATAAAAGAAGTGGTGTTGGGAGTTGAGCTGGACAGATAAATCAGCCAGGCTGATATATTGACCGATATTAGCTTATTGCAGATATATCTATAAGTGTCAGTGTATATGTCGGCTGACAAAAAACTGCAGTGCAGAAATGGCAAAATAGGTTTGAGCTAATTCAGAATCAGCTTTATTGGCCAAGTATGTATACACATACAAGGAATTTGCTGGACAACGGTAAACATAAATATTTATATTTATAATACTATGTACAGATTTAGATATATATATAAAAAAGTAAAAAAAAAACAACAATGAAATTTGTAAACAAAAGACAGTAGCGCAGGGCTATTCAATTACAAATTCAATTGGGCCAGATTTTAAAACCAGGAAATGTAGATGGGCCAGACATTTTCAGCAGCCTGTTTAAAACCTTTTTTTAGCTTTTGGTAATGACAAATTTGAAACAAATGCAAATGAATGTAACAAAAAATAGCAGGCGTGTGGAGATGGCGGTAAAATAAACAAATACTTGCCAGACCAGGCAGGGTTAAACTGACGGTTTTCATTGTCAGTTTTACATTTCAAGGTTGACAGAGACATATTTTCAGTAGAGCACTTCCCTACTTGTGACTGTCGACAGCCAGACGTTTTGAAAAGCTTCTAAGCGTGGTCGGAACTCACATGAGAAAACTACATCCGTAAACATCCTGCCCGATCAGTACTGCGCATGTGCAACTCTCAACAGAGATGAGAAGGAAGCGAGATGGCTCACTCGTTAGCTGCTTCCATACACTATATATGTAGTTTACTAAATGTCATATCACATTTATGTATGTTGGGCCATTCAGAGGTTGCTTCTGGGCCGGATGTGGCCCGCAGGCCGACAGGTGAATCGGGCTGTTGTAGGTTGTTTGGATGCAAGACATACTTTACTAACTGCATGCAGTAATGATGGGCTTTGCTTCTAAATCTTTGGTCATACATAAAATGTTGATGAACTGGAACAAAATGAATTGTTTTTGGTTGAACTCACTCTGCCAAGGCTTAAGTCATGACATTAAACCAGCATGAAAGGCTTTGTGTGTTACGATTCACAAAGGCGGACTCAAACGCAGACATAGAGAGGTGAGTTAGAGAAAAGAGGGATTTATTGTAGAGTTTACCAGAGTTTTGATGGGATTGAGGAAAGGGAGACCGAGGGGAGTGAGGGGAGCCGTGGCTGGATGAGGTACATGTGGCTGTGTAGCTGAGACCAAGTGAGACAGGCAGTGATCCTGAACACAGGGAGAGCGAGGTTAGCACAATTCAAAATACAAGCAGGCAAAGGAACTAGAATGAAATTCTAGGGGCCAAGGACGTGAACTACCACATGGGCTGAAACCAACGATCTGGTAGTGAGAGGAAGGAAGACCAGGGTTGATATACTGCAGCGCTTGATTAGTGGATGAGTTGCAGGTGTGCGGCTTGGAGCAGGTGTGTTGGATGATGAGTCAGGAGCCCGTGGAGAGAGGGAGTGCCACGCCCACAACACAGAGAGACACAGACAGAGACAACAGAGAAACTCTAAGGTTACGGCATTGTTAACCACCTCTAACAAAGAAAGATGCTGTTATATTTACAGTTGAGAATGCTTCATGGCGTTGTTGCAGTCAGTTCCATTGTAGAAGACAACTGTTTATTCTGACCTCAAAGAGAAAGAGTTGCACTTCAGCACTGAACACACACTTTGAATGTAATTTACCAATCACATTCAAACAATTCACCATTTACATTTAAATCACCATTAACATAACAAGTACTCACTATCATTCTTACCCATAATACCACTGCTGGTTTTCTCCTACCTGTCTCACCCTTCTGTACTGTCTGTGTTGATTTATGTTATCCCTCCACCGCCCCAGCTCCTCCTCTTATAGTCTCTTATTATCGCACTTGGTAATAACATCTGTTGCCCTGAGCATCAGTGATAAGGGGTCTGTATAAGGTCACTTTGAGGGGTTCATTGCATTCTGACTGAATGCTGAACTGTGGTTTGTTTCATTTTGCAGCACCTTCAGGATCAGTGTATTCTTGCAAAATCATCTTATATGCTTTGATGTATGTCTCTATCTATCATATATGTATGTCTTTTTAAACATAATAAATGTAAAAGAAAAGATACGTTTTTAATGTAGAAATAGGGGGAAATGTTTTAAAAAAAAAAATGTTTCTTTCCTCTCTCTTTCTCAGATGAGTTGAAGAAGCAGTTAGAGATGCAGAGGAGGCAGAGGGCAGCTCATGGTAACATCAAACTGACAATGGATATTCCCACAGCAAAACTTTAACCATGCGTCTATAGAAGATTACCGTAATATCCAACTCCATCTCCCTACACCAACAGCTAAACAAACATGGATGCTTGAAGCAGTTAAATGCATCAAATGCAAAACCTCCACATATTGCACTCTTGGTTTTTTGTCAAACTCAGAATAACTGACAATCCAGGTTTACAGTTCAAATACAGACAGTTGAAGTATCAGCTGAAATGATGAACATAGCTGTCACAAATGGAAACTCTGTTAATCATCTTTTTGATATTGAACTCCTTTCAGAATGGGGTGGTAAACATTGTGAACACATTGTGGGTGCTCTTGTACTGTATGTGCAGCAGTGCCCACTTTAAAGCCTTTGCAATAGACCACACTGACTGGAAGCTTAGTGACCAAAAACTGGGCGTCACAACTCGAAGACTCCTTCATTTACTCTTTTCTGACTGTTTTGATCAGGGACATAAATGCTTTGATGAGGAAATCTGGTTGTAAAGCACACAAACATCTCCCTCCAATTCAGGCGCCAAAGGCTTTTCTTGTTATTTTGAGTCCAGCATCAGAGAACACTTCATAGCAGCCTGGATTCTATTATCCAGGGCCAATATTTAAAACATTGTGTTTCAAGGAAATGTATTTACATGCTCACAACATGCGCTTACTAGCTTCTGGACTTGAAACAAAAAAACAGGAACACATTCTGACTGTATTTGTAATTCTTTCTAAAGTATGACCACATTTTTTATCTGTCTTTAAAACATTTGCCATGCCTTCTGCCTGTCCAATTCTACCTAAGGTGTTATGTGGAATCACACAGAGGTTGAGGAGGAGGTCGATCCGGTGGAAGAAAACCTGTGCAAACACATTAAGCAAGAAAAAGAGTTGTATGTTTTCATACTTTCTCCCAAGACCCCTCTCTGATCGATTAGACACAGCAGATAATGTGTAATGTTGACAAAAGATTAATTTGGTGCTGCAAATATCTTCCGTCAGTTACAAGAGCACCATTGCCCGTCTAAAAGCGTTGAGGACAGAGATTGAGCACCTGCAGCTGTTGTTGGAGCGGGCAAAGGTCAAGCTCCAGAAGGACTTCCATAAGTGGTGGAGCCAGGAGGCTTCCCGTGTGCAGGTGACTGACCTTACTTTTCTTACCTATCTATGTGACAACACCACATAAAGCTTCAGTAAGCATGACATAAAGGTAATGTGTCACAGATATGTTTCTGACATTAGACAGGAAGGCTTATCTGTTCATTTTTGTCTCTATATTTATGGATGTTTTCTTTTGTGTGTTTTCTGAATATTGGCCTCTGTGGACATGTCAGTGTGTTTGTGTAAGTTGATATGCATGTGTCTGTGTCTGTGTGTATGTATGCTTTTATGGCACCAGTGTGAGACACTTGCAGCCTCTGTTCAGCATCATGCTGAATGGGCCCTGGTGGGAACATATGTAGGAGGCAAATACACGGAAACACATTTTTACAGAATTCCATGTGACCCAAACAAGGGCCTGGAGAGCAGCTTAGAGGCAAGACAGCAGCGGCATTAATACATAGTCTCAGCAGGTAAAATCTTAACAAGGACAACATGTTCGTGAGGTTTCTCAGCAACACAGAGGAGGATAAGAAGTGTCAGTGTTTATTTCAGAGACTTCTACAGTATATTGAAAGACAATATTTACGAAAGCTTGGAGAGAAAGATAATTTGAAAATTCCCAAATTATGAATAACACTGACTTACAGAGAACTAAGTCACACTCACACACTTTGCCTAGCCTTGATGGCTGTTGTGCACATTTCAGAAACCAACCACAAAGAAAATGTTAAGCAGCAACATCTGACCAGCAGACACCGCTGGCTTGAACTCTTTGGTTTTGATCTTATGAATGGAGAACAATATCTCACTCACATCTGAACATGGTTTGGGAATTTATCACTGAATGACAAATGGAAAGAAGAGGAAGTCTGACAGACAGACCTTACATGCAGTTTTGGTCTTCCAAGCAGGAAGCTGGAAGTTATATCCAACAGCTTTGTCCAACCATTTACTGTTCTGTTTTTGGAAAACAGTATGCAGGTAATTGATTAAACTTTGAGTAAGAGGTATGATGGAGCTAGAGGACACAAAATACCTCAGGTCTTCTGTTCCCTCTAGCTGTAAATTACAAATGGCCACATTGTGTTTAACTGTCATCGGCATCATCAGCATGGAATGGTGTTTTTGTTGAGAAGTGTTCCAGAAATATTTCAATAATTTCTCAATGATTGTGACTAGGAATCTGAGTCAGAGACCAGAGCCAGACGCCACACAGGGTCACCAAGTGGAACCTTGCAGCCGTCTTCACCTGGTGCTCCGGGATTTGGGTGAGACACATTTTCTGTGATTGATGTAAAAGCTGACTGACTGTTTTTTGTCTGTCCCTCCATCCCTCCAGCAGATGTAAATGTACACCTATTAAAAGTGTGGACAGTTCCTTTTAGATGTAGAGGTCATGTCATAAGAATTCATTTTGAGTCTCTCCTGTCAATTGGTTGCATACAGAAACCAGCCAAGTTACAAGGAGAAACACCTTCCCCTCGCTGACTCATTTGCACTCATTTCATTCATGTTATTTTTACCCTCTCAACATCTGTGCCTGAATAGCACTTGATTAGTGGCCAACAACCTCCAGCTCCTCAGTGCTTGTTTCCATGGAACAAATATTGCTCGTGGTGGGATTTGTTGGGTCTCTGTAAATAATATTATAAAGAGTGCGGTCTAGACCTGCTCTGTAGGAAGTGCAATGAGATAGCTTCTGTTATGAACTGGCGCTATATAAATAAAATTGAATTGAATTCGAATATTGAACAAATGTTGAAAGATAATGACTTTGTGTTTTTTCCCTTCACCAACCATGGTGATATTAGTAGGTGAAGTAATTAGCCATTTAGCAATGAAACAGGTGGTATCTGCCACAAGTCTACTATGACTTAGGTTTTGACAAGGTTTTGATGACATAGATATTGTTTCACATTCACACAAACAATGACCACAATATTTGTCCAGGCTGTGTGTAGACATCTTCACTCAGACTGCATCATGGTCATCATCATCTGCAGGTCTTGAAAAGTCTTAAAAAGCATGGAATTCAGTTTCCTCAACGACCTTAGAAAGTATTAAAAAGTATTCAATTTAATTTACAAAAGTCTTAAATATTTTCTCTTTCCTGCCGTAGGGAGTAATGTTAGTTATAAAATGTATCCGACAGCGGGCTGTGAGGAGACGTTACACACCTATAAACAAAAAGTTGGATTGTTATGACATTGGATTGTTCATTGCAGAGACTGTTCAATTATTTTTGTGGAGTCAGTGCCATCAAACCTTTAGCAAACACTGTCCCAGCTCTTTGTCTCATGATTGCCAAATGTCAATTTTGGCAAAAACTTAACTGAACTTGAGTGAATTAATCATTTTTAATTCATCTATCAATTTTCTGCCGCTTATCTGGGTCCAGGTTGCATTACTTCAATTAATTATATGATCAGCAATTATTGTTCTATTCTGCTGGGAAGTGCTGAAAAAATGTGATTTAATAATAAATCATTCTAGGCCATATCGTCCCAACTGCTTTTCCATCATATTTTCATACTTTGGCTGGTATGATCATGAAACAGGTATCCTACTGCATTCTATGTGGTATTAAAAAGGTCTTAACAAGAAACCCTGTGCAGCACAATATGTTAGTGCACAGTACTTTGCATTGTTGCTCCCTCTTGTGGTTAAGGCAAGCACATGTATGTGATGATACTGAAAATCAAAGAGAACAGCGCCAGTACAGACACAGATGAGTTACAGTGAGTACCAGCTGTAGACCCACCATATGAGTTTTATATGGACATTATGCTGTATTGCAGCTAAAGATACAGATAATCTGTGGGATTATGGTGTAACAATCTTTATGAAATGCTCTCCTAACTTGTTATACAGTGCACCTGCTCTGAGCAGTACTGTGAGAGACTCTCCAGCAGGCCCAGACCTGGATCTCAGGTCAGCCTAGCTTCACTTCATCTCTTCTTTATTTACTATAACGTACTGCTGGATTATACTGCACTTCACACTTTGTCCTCATCATCATTCAATTTCTGTGAATTTCAGAAGCTTCGTCCCCAAGAGCGTACCTCCCTTGACAGCTGTCCCAGCATGGCATGATAAGCCTTTGGATGGGAGGATGACTGACTTCACTCCTTCACCTGAGTGGAGGTACATGGAAGGCTGGCTCGGCATGCTGGAAATTAATGGAAGGCTTTGAAAACAACAGATTTAGTTTTTCATGAAATTAGAGCACCTACATTCATCAGATTTGTCTTTCTCTATCCGACATTCAGCACAAAGAAAACCCTGTGATTAAGATTTGCAGTTTTGATTCACCGAGACCGTGCATGTTCACCACTATGTGTACATTTTTCATTACATAAACAATACAGTAGCACATGTTTGCAGTAGCTCTTAATTCTGTACATATAACCTGGACCTGTAGACTTTATAGCAGTGCTGTGTTTTCTTTCCACTTATGAACGTGGCAATACATTTTTATTTCTTTGTGAAGTAATGTCTCCAAACTATATTACAGCAACAAATCAAAGACCTGGGGTCTCGCTTGAACGCTGCTGCTGAAACTACCTTTTTACAACCACAGTAAAACACTCAATGCATAGCATATACACTTTTGTCCATCTCCAGCAACCACTTGTAGTACAGAGATAGTATTCTTTCATACAGAGGCTTTGCCTGTTAAGGTTTTTGGCTTGTTTCCTTTATGCTTTTGGAACAAAAACAGTTTACAGCAGTGGTGTTTAGAATGGCAAGGTAAAGGGCTTTTAAGCTTATGCCCCCCCAACACACACATAAAAAGCAAAGGATTTGCTATCAGAAAGAGCAATATAAAGTCCTTATTTATGTTACAGAAACTGTGAAGAATTGATGCTGATATTATCATACTACATTGCACGTACTGTATGTACATTTCAGGGCCCTTTCCACCACCAAGCTCTCATCCTCTATAACCCTGACTGGAGACCAACAGGCCGATGCTGACATCCTGGCCTTTGTCAGAGCCAGGCAAAACCTCCTCAACAGGACAGGTAACGCACACATGCACAAAGCAAGAAATAATACACACACTAAGCCTTCACACGATATGCATTTTGCTTGCAACGCTGCCCTCTGGCGGTGTGATGCCTTACAACACTTCACCTTACAATAAAGTTTATACTGTAAGACCATTAATTTCTTGTTTTGAGCTTTTGAGAGTTGTATTTAATTTGTATACATCACATTCTATATGTTCTATATTAGAAACTACCTGGAAGATATAACACTTGATAAGCTACCAATTACAAGCTGAAACTGATTGCAGATTCACTTTTGCTCTGCTCTGGCAGTAGTGTATGACGAGTGAGATGAGGAAATGTCTTTTCTGGGCAAGATCCCACAATTAAGACAGTGTTTTACACATAAACAGGTCTCGCAAAACACCCTCACCCCCTTAGCAGGTTCACTTTTTCTAGCTCTACAAGTACTCATCGTTTGCTATTACGTGGTTCTTCTCTCTGTTACACTCTCTCTCTCTCTCTCTCTCTCCTCTCCTTTGACCTGTGTGTAGCTGCTTACTTTGGCAGACAGTAAAGTGGACTTGGCTGTCTTGTGGTTTACCACTAGATATCCAGAACGGCTGAGGTCATGTGAACAGACAGAACGATGGCCAAATGAGCAGAGACACCAGACAGTCAAGCTGAGGAAGACGTTTGCCCTCTGAAATCTTTCTTTCTTCTGTCCTTCCTTTCTTGTCTTTCCCCAACTTTAGGCAAGGAAGACTGATTTCATACCTCTTTACCTTGGCACCACTAAGCTGAATAGCAAATGTGTTTTGACAGGAAAGTCCCTATCCTTGGGTGTTTGGTAATCCCTGTATGGTGGTATCCCTACTATCAAAACAGCTTTTAACTCACTAGTGCATGCTGGGAAGTGTAGGGTACCTGGCAAAAAGAAACAGACTGCATGATTTCACAGTGGAGGCTGTTATTGTAGTTGTAGTCATAGTTTAGGGGGTGTTTCACTGTAATTTCATTTCAGGGATTGTTACTCTGAAAATAACAATTTGTTTGAATTCACAGGGCATTTTCTTGCTTATTTCTCCTTATACTTTCAACTGGATGTCCAATCTGCCTTGTGTTTTTTATGCATTTCAGGCCCACCTCAGTAATAACATGAAGTTCTGATGAAGGCCTGAAGTTATCGTCACGTGACTGCTTCATCTGTCAGATGATAGAATGATCTTAAAAATGTATGAGTATCAATGAGTATTGATGGACGGACAATGAAGATGTGAGAAATTATCTCAACTGGGTCGAGACATACTAGATCTCTCATAAAAAGACCCCTCTGACAAACACAAGCCACACATCCTGTCTGATTTTTACATGCATACACACACTTGTTGACCTTCTGGAGATTATGCCAGCGATATAATGGGCAGCAGTATAAATCACAGCCTGTGCCGGCCATTTGATCTGAACAAATGTTGTCTCAAGATATCAGAGGAAGGAGCGGAAAATAGGAAAGCAGTTGGCTCCAGCATGTGTTTAAAGAAGTAATGAATCATGACTTTTTAAATGGTCACAGGAAGTTCCGACCTGCAGAATGAGACGTGCATTTCATATTTCTGTCTGGTTTCATTTTATTATAAGTGTAACAAATTTTGTGTAAAATGTTGTACATAGAGGTGTGTAATGTATGTGCAGTAGTGTACCTGTTTATTTCTGATATACTGTAAAGAAAAGAGTAATATTGTTTTTTAAAATCTGCACAAAATTTTGAATCAAAAATAAAGCTACATAATGACAAAGTGTCAAGGCCCAAAGAAATTGCAAGATGCCTTAACATGTAGTTACCCGCCTAAGTTGTTTATGTATACACATAGTGTACTGTAGTTACCAGTTTCTTGCAAATGGCAGTTGTAGTATGAGGGTTACGCCTAAGTTGTTAGTAAGTGATTCTTCACTAACTTCAGCCATGAAGGGTATAAGGACAACCAAGACTTTGGGTTGCATCATTAGTTAACTTATCATGCTGGAAAAACAGCCCATTAGTAGTCAAATATATTCCATATTACACCGATACTGGGATGCAGGGAATCCACCCTCAGTTACATTCCAAAGGCTGTATTGAGGCGCTGACTGTGTCTCCAAGATCTCCCTGAAATATGAGCCTGTAGTATTGTACAGTATATAAGATGATAGCAAATGATATAAGCAAAATCAATTATTGTGCAGTGGTTTTACTAATGGATCGTCTGGTCCTTAAAATACCCATCCGTGCTCACTACTATTCAGGGACACCGGGAGGTGGAGCCTATCCCAGCATGCACTGGGCAGAAGGCATGTCTCCAGTCTGTACATGGCTTCCTTAAGAAACAGTATTTGAAATTCAAATAGGGTTACAAGCATTTCTTTGCATGGCGTATTGATTTTTGAGCATTGAACTGAATGATCCATTTATGGATGCTTACAGTCAATTACGGTGACGTTTAATAATTCAGTGTAGATAATATCGGTCAAGTTACATTAAATTGTCCGACTGCTCCAATGCTCTTGACATTCACCGTATCCGTCGACGTCAGCTGGTAATCAAAATCTACCCATCCAGTCACCTCAGAGCCATCGCTACACGCCGACCCAAACAGGAGGCGACCTGTGAGCACTGGAACAACCTGTTTGCATGGCTTTGCGTTGATTTGTTTGACAGATGACAAGCAGCTGCACAATTTGCATCCAGGCAGAGTTGCCTCGGAGAAAGAGCCTTCTTTGGTGAAGTCATGATATCTGTTATTTCTTTCAGTCACAGCAGTGACTTTCTTCACGACGTGTGTGTATTCAAAGCTCTTTTTAATTGATGAAATGGACACCAAAATAGACACAAATTACATAAAAGCAGTGGTAGCTAGTGTCGTGTTTCCTTTAATACTGGGAGTGTTCTCGGGGTGACAGGTAGCTCAATATTTTGGTTTTACAGTTTTACAACTCCACCACCCCCACATACAGTATATAAGACTGTTATTAAATTTCAAATGTCAACTTTGAGTATAAACCTCTAGAGTTCAGGTGGATTTTGGTTAATTGTTTCTTTTGTCAGTTTAGCAGTATAAAGTATAAAGCTGCCAGGAACCCAAAATACAAGAACAATGACACAGGCACCTATGATATAGTCTATTTACATGTAAAGGGATTTGTTTTTGTGTCTTTTTAATTGAAAGTCTATGTGTGCCTCTAAATCACTGAAACTATTAATAATTCAGTTTTTAAAACGTCTTTCAAAAAATGATTTACAGTCATGGTGAGATACTGTGTGAAACCCCCACAACAGCACTTTGAACTGGTTTTCTCACCATATATAAAGTTATGTCACTATAAATAAAACATGCTCACTGTCTTCACCGATGAACAGACGACTCCAGAGGGTGCGTTTAATAATTCCTGCAACACTGGCAATACGTGTTACATATCATATTATATAGTGTGACACGTAGCCATCATCGAAATCCCACTGTTTAGCGTGTTCTTGCTACGCTGTTACTCCACCCCAAATGGGAGTTTGGAGAGTTTTTTCAGGCAGGCAAGCAGTGACTCTGGGACACCAACCTACCAGAGCAGGGCTGAAAATGTGTATTATAATTATAGCTGTAATTGTTGGCATCTATTCAGTCAAGTCAGTGCTTTTCTTACATCCTTTCATGCATTTTTAACATGCCAGCTTTATATTGGTTTATGGCCCACAATCGAGCAGTGCTCTCTACACCTCTCCAAAATGTCTTCTCTTTCCTCTCCATCTGACCATAAACATGCCTGGCTCCTGAATGTGGGGAAAATGTCTGATGATTGTTCTAGCAGACTTCTTTGGGTTAGAAACGTTGAGCTTTTAGACTGATGAGATTTTGAAGTGTCCATACTTAAAGTCAATTTATCTCCCTTGACATGACTCAAGTTGTGGCACCAGTCATTATTATTTCAACAGCAATTTCTGCAAAGAATGTCAATTCAGGAATCCAACAGTTTGTGGTTGAAATACATTTCCCGATAAAATTAGTCCCCGCAATGCAGAGTCCTATTGAAAGGCTCTGGCATCAGCACTCCACAATTGTGGGTGCTTGAACAACCAACAGCAGTCAGGTAAAATATTAACTTTTGTTCTGCTGACAAGATGCTGCCACCGCTTCCTTATTAGTTAACAGTTGCAAGTGTATGTGCGCTAATGGAGAGGAGGAGTTTGATCGTTGCCCAAGCAACCCACAACTCATCACCCGACACCTGTGTTCCTCTGAAGAATCAGAGTAAGAGCACTGAGCGGAGATGTTTTACCTTTTGGAGGAGTATCCAGTTAGAGCTGTCCCTCCGAGTCCCAGCTGTACCAAACATCAGCCTTTTCTTGATGTCGCTGGGATTTAAGAGCACTCTAATAGCTGGCTCTCATTTACTTGAAACACGTTTTTGTCTCACAATTTCCTATTCCCTCTTTTGGAGAAGAATGCCACAGTCTTCAGTTATGGAAGGTGTCTTTGGGGAACACATTTCGTCAAGACATTGACTGTTCGTCCTTTCCGAAGCGATTAACCTCTTTTCTGAGTTTGAGCATCAGCGTTTGTGTCCATTCTGGTGCTGGAGGAGGTTGATGGCGAGGTTCCAGATGGTCCGGGTCAAAGTGAGCTGGACAGTACTTTTGGCTCTGGTCCACTTCACATACCTGCTGGTTGGGGCCACCATCTTCCAGATACTGGAGCGAGAGGCTGAGAGCAACAACCGAAACCACTTCCAACTGGAGAAGTTGAATTTCTTGGCTAATTATACCTGCCTGGACGGACCGGCCTTGGAGAAGTTTGTTCAGGTTTCCGCATTCTTCAGTTCTTTCAGGAATTCATGTTTTATAAGTGCAATGGAGAGTTCTTGAAGTGTAACAGTAGAACATTCACAGTTTATATGTCATATTTGTCAACTTCTTTTCATAGGCAAAATAGTAACGTGCTGATGATTCATGGTTAACAAAAGGTCCCCAGTTGTATATAAGTCTGTACATATACAAATTTGTTTTTAATCAGAGTAAATATGATTATGAAAAGGGCTCATCAAATACTGAGTGACACGACGTTGGAATTGGAAGATCAATTTTATGATCAGGTTTGGTGCATAGCAATAAAAGGTATTACAGTAAGCTGCCCTTATAAATCAATAAGTAAGAAAGTACAAGAGTACAAATATTTACCAAAGTGATTAATAGAGTAGATTAGTGAGGTGAATAGGTCAATTTCCTTTTTTATGTCTCCAAATGTAAAAGCAGCTGAGTGTGGCCTTATTCTAGGATTTTAATAAACTTTTTTGTGTGTGTGTGTGTGTGTGTGTGTGTGTGTGTGTGTTTGCAGGTGATTTTGGATGCCTGGGAAAACGGAGTGAATCCATCAGGCAACTCAACCAACCCCAGTAACTGGGATTTCTACAGCTCCTTCTTTTTTGCAGGCACAGTAGTCACAACTATAGGTGAGCATCTTTACATATTCAGCATTTTAACTGTGTGATTTGATAAGACAATGACAAATCATTCTCTCGTTCGCAGGCTACGGCAACCTCTCCCCCAGCACTGTATCTGGCCAAGTGTTTTGTGTGTTCTACGCAATGTGTGGGATCCCACTGAACCTGGCCTTCCTCAAACAGCTGGGGAAGTGTCTCACCATCCACCTGGGCCGACTGGAGAGGGGAATGGTCTCAGTTGTTCCACACAAGGTACGCATTAGCCACAGATTTTTATTTGCTACCAAAACATCCGCGGTATGGTTTCTAGACAGATATATGGTCATTTTTGCTTTTGCTGTCCATTACTGTAGTGACCAAACCTTTAAGATATGCCAGGAAAAGGCTATTGCCACTTTGCCGTGGATCTCACCTGAATCTAGTTTTGCTGTGTTGGTTTCCTAGCAGACAGTTGAGGCTCTGGCAGTGAGCTTGTTCTTCATCACAGGCAGCCTGCTGTTCTTGGTCATCCCTCCCCTGCTGTTCAGTTACGTAGAAGGCTGGACGTTTGGCGAGGGCTTCTATTTTGCCTTCATTACCCTCAGCACCATTGGTTTTGGAGATTATGTGGTGGGTGAGTGGAGAGAGCAAACAAGCACTAACGTGGTGGAAAGACCGCAGCGGTCACCTGTTCAATAAAAATGCCTTTTAATGCGTTGTGAAAATGACTGTGTTGTAATTTTAAATACCTAATGCATAAAGCAAAAAAAAAGGAGTGAGCTTGTTTACGGTACATAAAAATCATTTGTGTTTTACCTCTCTACATATTGACACAATGGTTCTGTCTGGGATTATAATAATAATAGCATGTTCTAACAAGGTAATGTCGATTCTTGTAGGGAGTGACCCAGGCAAGAAGTACATCTCTCTGTACCGTAGCCTTGCAGGTGTATGGATCATCTTTGCCTTGGCTTGGCTTGCTCTTATCCTTAACATGGGAGCCAGAATAATGGAGCATGCGATTGGCGTAACTCATCCAGGCTTTAAGAAACACGAGGAGGAAGAGGACGTGTCATCCAGTAAACTAGAAGACACGTCAAAGATCTGAGAGTGGACTGTAAATGGGACTATCTACATGTAATATTCACTAGGTAGAATATATTTAGTGTGATTGTTTTCTGTACATATTATGATACATGATCTATCTATCTATCTATCTATCTATCTATCTATCTATCTATCTATCTCTCTCTCTCTCTCTCACTCTCACTATATATATATATATATATATATATATATATATATATATATATATATATATATATATATATATATATATATATATATATATATATATATATATATATATATATATATATATATATATATATATATATATATATATATATATATATATTAGTGAGAGAGAGAGAGTGTGTAGATAATAGGACATTGACTGAAATGGAAACAAAAGAAAACCAAACTGGAGCAGGAACGAAATTGTGCTGCAGATAGCTGGTAGATGAAGTACTTCAGAGAAAACATACAATAAGGAGAATGTTGTACCACAATGACAAGTGCAGACTATGAAGATGCACGATAGTGATTGCAAACAAATTCAATGGCAGCTTTGTTCTTGTTTGCATTCCTGACAACAACGATACAAGTCGTGTAGCATCCTATTAAAATGTTCACATCACATTAAATAGTACACTAAAACTACCCTCTGAATTATTCATATTGCTTCAAAAAACGTATTATTCAACATGACCAATGATATTTTGTAAAGTTGTGTGTGCTTACCTCTGGAGCTCTCTTAAATTTAAGAGCATTTTAAGATAAATACTTTCACTTATCTATTTTTAATAAACTTTAAGCAGTTTGATAAATATGTGCCGACGGTAAAAGTCTCACTATGTGTTTAATCAGGTATTGCCTCAGGTAGGAAACCTGTAATGTTTTTCCATCTTCAGACAACTGGTAGAATTATGAATAACTGCTGAACGATGAATTGGTGTTTTTTTGAACTCCTGTTTATGTACTTTTTATTGTATGTTCCCCAGCTGCATTATTAGAATGTTCTCATGTCACACTGTGCAAGTGTCCATGTACATATGTATGTTTTGGGTATGTGTGATCATGAGAGTCCACATCTGCGTTTGTGTACTGATGGTAAACTCTGGTGAATTGAGGGCTGTCTTAAAGTTTGTGTAAAGCAATAATAAATATGTGTTTGTCACACCACAGAAAAATGTGTTATTAACCACCCAGCCAAATTTGGATGATTAAAAAGTTATCAAAATAATTAAGTTATCAAAATCTTGAAAAATAAGCAGTATTCTCTGCTCTCAAATGCTGGGGGCGTGTCTGCTGAGGGCAGGGCCAGTATAACATTACATGCAGTAACGTTAGCTAGCTTGCAAGAAAATGATGCTAGGCTAACATTACACGATGTAAAATCACATTAGGGGGTTGCAAAATTTAGTAGAGTTACTGTGGACTACTTACTATAATTCTGACATAAGCACACAAGGCAACTTACACTCATTGGTGGGCACGTACTGCCGACGATGGCACCAGATGTCGGAGGGACGGGAGGATGAAGGCCGGGGCGGGAGATAGTCGGTTCGGCCCCATTCACCAGTAACAGCGGATTTTCAGTGAATCCCAGTTGTCTCTGATGAAACTACTCAGTGTAAAATGTTCACTGCAGAGGCGGGTGTTGGTGGTGATCCTCAGCTCTCCATCAAGGTGGCTCTTCACAAAATCAGTCCACCTCTTCTTGATCTCATCATTCTTCGGAAATTTAAATAAGGAGACCGAGCTGTTTTGTAAATTCTCGCATCCAGGGAATAAGCATTTGCCGGACGAAGGCATAGTTAGCTAGCAACCTGTAGGCTGTAGTAGCTAACGGCAATGACACTAACTCTCGACTGAGTGGGCGAACCACTGATGCTAATGCGCTTTAGTTGTTATAGTGTTAGAGGAGGGGCCATGCTCAGTGGCTTCAGTGCGTCGTCCAGCTGTGATTTCAAAAAATGGTGAAAAATTTTTACATTAGTACATTTCTAACATTTAGTATGTGTTTAGAAACAAATCTCTGAAAAAAACAAACAAATTTCCTTTACACAGACTTTAAACAAACACATTAATCAAGATGGTGATGTGAGGTGACCTGAGAGCCCACAGGACTGAACCCAGAAAGGCAGCTGGAATTCAGGAGAATGGCTTTTATTTTCCCCGTCATGCTTTTTTAATGTGTTCACTCAAACTGGCCAGAACTGTTAGCAGAGCAAGACCTTTCAGACCAGTCAGTATGAGAACTGTTGACCTGAACGATGAAGTACAATGGACTAATTGAGTGCAGTAGTACATTTTTTTCAGTCCTAGAGATTGTGTAGTTCCTCTAGAAATCACATACAAACTAGTGTAACTGGCCTTGAAGTGACCCCTGCCGTGCCTAGGCAAACTCCGTGACCTCATAGACAATGGCCAGAAAATTTGACCTTGCCCACAGTCATCACCTACAGCCCAACCTCTGCTGGTGTCTCTCCCTTTTCTCATTTTGTTCCACTCGATTTGCATGACAGGCCACTGGAGTGACTGAAACAGTAGTGCAGGTGGAGGTTCATTTGCCTACAATGCGTGCAAGACAAGAAGCCAAGCAGGTAAAGCCTCAGTCCTTGCTGTCCCCGGCTGCAGAGACTGAGACGCTGAGCTTTCCTGGATCCCAAAGTTCTACCAGGGAGCCAACATGGGAATAAAAGAAATGTTCAACTTGGCACGGGTGCCCTCCATCCTCATGCTCGGGGTGATTTATGTGGCATATGTGCTGATCGGCGGGGTGGTTTTCTGGAAGTTGGAGGGAGATCTGGGACAGAAGGACATAAGTCTTTTACTGTTGAACAAAGAGAAGCTGCTCACGACGTACACCTGTCTGAACCAAGAAGGCCTGGAAGCAGTGGCTCAGGTGAGGCACAGAAACATGGGACATCAGAAGAAGCAGGTTAACGAAATAGAATCCTCACCCCTTCTCCCAGGGTGAGGAGGAGATAAGGACAATGTTTTAAAAAAGCAATACAGGCAACACAGTTATAGATGTCAGCATATTACACTCCCAGGCACTCATTTTCTTTTGCCGGGGACATCCTAAAAGGCAACCTGAGCTAACATCTGCTAGTACCTATAGCTGTATATTGGTTCAGTATATGTCAACCTGTGGGTTTTACAGAGAGACCACTGAATTTACATCTGGACCACAATCCTATTCTTTTTCATTTTCATATTTCTGAATGGAGGAATGCCACCATCATGAAACACTCAAGCATGCATAAAAATGAATAATGCTGTCCCCCAGTTTCACAAAAATTCTAAATGTTTCTCATTGCTCTTTACAACTAGCACACAGTTGATACATTTTGCACTGTTGCAATATGGTGTAGTCCCTCATTCGTCCAGGAGTGTTCCATCGTAGGAAAGGTTTCAGTTGTAGTCATCTGGACACTGTTTTCAAATTCAAGACGTTTCGGCTCCCATCCGGAAGTCATTCTCAATTGTGAAAATGGTCTGAGAACTCAGAAATTTAAGCTACTCTGTGTTGCTTAAGCCCTGCCCTCAGGAAGGAGTCTTCCTGAGTGCTGTTTACCCTGCCTAGTTTCACCTGAAACTGACCTTTTGTTTCCATGATGGCCCAGTAATCAGTAACCAGGCCTGTTGTTTTCTGGCTGCACCTCCCTCATCACTGTTAAGTACCTGATTAGCATATGATTGGCTTGACCGTGGTGATAATACACTGTGGTAAACAGTTGGCAAATTGAATCTCAGACCACCATTTCTGTTGGTGGAGGGGTTTTCTTTTTTCACAAAATGTCTTATTCGACTCCTCTTTCAAACCAACTCTTCTCTCTACTTAGAATCTTCACCTCACTGTCTTCAAATGAGTGGTTTGTAGCTTTTAGATGCAAATGCACGGCGCTCTGCAATCCCGAGTTAGCGTGTCGTCTGTGTTGATAAAGTCTTTTGTGAAGTGGCTGTTTAGTCTCACCAAAACGTCTTGATTCTGAAAACAGTGTCCAGATGACTACGACTGAAACCTTTTCTACACTGTTGCAATATTTGACTGTTTACTCCTCCATAAAACAACCAGTTATACTGAGTTAAAATACATATAAGACTCATATTTAGCTGTTACGTGTTTTCTATGTTTTTATCTTCACTTACAATAAATCACTCAAGTAATCAACAGCAGCAGTGGGATAAAAATTCAACAGTGGTGGCACCATTCAGCAATACAGATTAAACAAGAACAATAACCTAATCTGCCACTGATAACAGTTCCAAGCAACAGAGGGCCATGTAGAAATTATGAGAAACGAAATTATGAAAACGGAGAGCCCTATTTGAAACCTTGAATGGTGTTTATGTGGCAAAGAGGCAACTTGTTCCATGCAAATACCAGCCTTCCAGCTCTGCACATTCTACGTTGGCTATGTGTCGTGGCCTGACTTGATTTGCACAGCAGCAGAGCTGGTGAGATTTGTTTAGACCTTGCAATCCATTCTGGAGAAAAGTGTGTTATGCTGCATTGCATATTTGACAAACAATAACTTTTTTTGATTATTCTGCCAGGTAATGTGAGCAAGAGTTTGAAAGAAACCCCTCAGATTTGCATTGTGTTAAAAGTGAAATCCAAACCAGCCACAGAGGTGGAATGGGTGCCTCCTCAGTATACATTAAGGTATGAAGATATAAAACTTAAATCCATTTCCTGTCTGCCTGTTCTAAAATAAGGCAACACTTACAGTAATACACCTGTTTGGGATTAGGAAACATTGCATCATAAACTTAAGGACTTGGATAACAAGGCCACAGGTCTCAGACTGTTATGTATTTCTTTTGGAGTCATTTTCCACACTGGTGAAGAACTCAAGACTTTTATGTAACAGACTGTGTCAACATATCTGCTCTGCCTGACACAGCGCTGACAGGGGTCTTCTCTATGTCATGCTGACAAATGTACTATATTGACCTAAAAAGGCCTCAAGGTGTCCAAAATGAGTTTTGAACCAATATGTACAGGAGTTACATAACTGTCAGTCAAAGAGTCTGACCCAAGTCCGTGGAACACGGCATTGTTTCAATTGAGTTTGAGCATTTTTACCCAGTATATAATGTTTATCTGTGTTTCAGGTTGTTCGTGATACGTCCAAGGTGGGCCTAAGTTTGAAAGGCAACCATACCACAGATGGCTTCTGGAAATTCACCAGCTCAGCTGTGTTTGCTGCCACTGTGGTCACAACTATAGGTTAGACATCACGGCACGAAAACCCCAAGAGATTCTTAATCATGTCCCATAACATTTCTAGCCAACACAATTGTTCATGCACCATAAACACCTGTGATTTGATAATATCAGGCTTTTAACCTGGTCAGAGACCCATATGACATGAGTTTTAATCTTGTGTTGGAATAACTGAAACAGGATTTTACTTTGTGTTTAAATATTCAACATATTGACCAATTGTAGAATTGGTCAATATGTCAAAATGTAATTCCTGTCAGTATGAATAAGCCTCTCATTTAGACTAATATGGGGAATTTTCCCATATTTTATTATGTGAAATTACCATTTCATACACAAGAGGTGTTCATTTATGTTCTATTTATGTGTTTTTGAAGATTTCTGAGCAGCAGGTGGGCTTTTTCAAATGATTTTTTTCTCCCCATGTGGCACTTCTCAAAGTGCTCCTCTTTGTTTCAAGGTGACACTTGTTTGTCATATGGGGCATATTTGCCCCAACCTTGACCCTCATTTTGAATATCTATAACCTTAAACATAACAGTTTGGTTGGTGAAGCTCTGTGGAGGCGATAAGCCTTTGGGGCTCATTATTGCAGAGCATTATCCAATTCAGTGTTGGGGCATGCCTCTGCCTTGATGACAGACAGGCAATCATATGCAATACGACGCAATGAAAACTCATATATTTCCATACATCTGTTTTAATAGAATTTAGTCACATTTAGTCTCTTCTTTAATGCAGTCAGTTCTTTTGTGCAGATTTGCAGCTCTGTAAAGTGGAGCCACTCACTCCACGTATTTAGTGGTAGGTGAAATGAAGAAATAATTAAACCACTTATTGAACAATTACGTGAAAAAATGAAAAAAGAAAGTGTCTCACAGCACAGTTCTTCCTCTGCTTCCACCACAGCGAGATGAGATGCTAACAGCTTACAGTTTTGCAGGTTATGGGAACATGAGTCCCAGCTCTACTGCTGGCCAGATCTTCTGCGTGTTCTTCGCACTATTTGGTATCCCGCTCAACATGGTGGTGCTCAACAGGGTGGGCAAGTACATGCTCGTTATAGAGAGGAACATCTCCGACTTCCTCGAGGGGAAGACCGGCCGAAGGGTGAGGAGATCTTTAATCGCCCAGTCTGATAATTACGTGTGCTTAAGATCACCCTAGAAGTTTTTGCCTGACACATTCAAGTGGGGGAATGATTCTTCGGAACATCACTCACTTCTCCCTCCCGCATCTCACTGCAGAGGTGTACCCGCTTTTTTGTCCACCTGGTGTCTTACCTGTCTGGAGCGGCTCTCTTCTTTGTTGTGCCCATGATTCTGTTCCAACAGCATGAGGGCTGGACCTACTCCCAGGCCATCTACTACTGCTTCATCACCCTCAGCACCATCGGCTTTGGAGACTTCGTGGCAGGTACAGCACACGAATCGCCTTCTAAGAAACAAAACACACTGCAAGGCTGACAGTCAACAGGAAGTAGCCACATTGTGATCCTGAGTGACATGACTTTCTTCTAAGCTGCTTCACCACAATTTGCATTTTAAATTTTTTTTTATTTGTTCGGCTTTTATCTACACTAAACGTTGCTTTGTATTAATTGAGTCTTTCCTCTACAGACAGTAATCCAGACAAAAAATACCCAGAGTGGTACAGCATCCTCATGACCTCCTGGATCTTCTTCGGCCTGGCCTGGCTGGCCCTGCTCATCAACCACTCCATTGACATCCTGGAGCGGCTCAACACCCACTTCAAACTGCAGTGGGGTGCGCAGAAGCAGGAGGAAGAGTCTGCCAGTGCAGAGAGTGTCAACCCAGACACACAGGTGGAGGAGGAAGATGAGATCAAGAAGCCTCCAATAGCTCAGTAATCTACAAAACAAGGTGACCTAGTTGTAGATCTGTCTCTAGAGCAGGAAGTGGGAAACAGGCCTAAGTTATGGAATATGTCTAAGCCATGGCAGGATGTGTGTGTGTGTGTGTGTGTTCTAAGACTGTAAATGTTGAGCGTCTGTGATGATTTAATATGCGATCGAGCAATGGTTTGTCAGTTTTGATCCCTGCCACTAACATATCGACTCATTTTTGTTGAGTCAGGTTTCTTTGTTTGACGGCATGCGACAGCCACATGCTGCTTAGTGTGCCAGCACTTTGTTTCCCAAACTGTAAACAAATGACCCCCCTTTCCCTCAGTCTACCTGGTTTTAAAAAAAAAAAAAAGTCCTTTGAGATTAAAGTCGATCTGTCTCTGGGTTAGTGGTCAGAGGGAAGCTGCAGTCAGCCTGTCTGTTGCTCTGTGGCCTCTCAGTGTGCTGCTCACCTCGCCGACCACAAACCAAGTCATTTGCTAACTCTTTGTCATTTTGCAATGAGCTGTCTGAGGGACAGAGTGGAACTATGCTCCAGGTATTTTTGAATGAGTGGTGAGGTCTACAGTCAAAACCACCAATTAAAAAAATAGCTGTAAATAATGTGATTTGTTTTGCATAGTATAAGTACTTCAGTGACACGTTCTATTGCCACCATTTAAAAAAGTCTCTCTGGTTTACCATGACTTGTTGAAAATGTACACTCAAAAACAGAGAGATTTATTGTCAACATATTTGATATTTGGTATTTCTAAGATTTTTAATTTTTAATTTTTATTTTTTTATTTCTATGATTTTGAATAACTGTAAGGGGGCTTATTTATAACACCAGTTGTTGACCACGCTTTAAACACACTATTAAAATGCTAACAACTAATATCTAAAGTCAACAAATACCGGAAGCTTTTACTTTGAATAAACTGAAAAAAAAAAAAACATTCACATAAAGTGGCAAGATCAGAAACCAGAGCAATCCATGTAATTAGATTACAGTACATTTTTCCCAGTTTGCTTTTTATTGTATGTAATTAACAACTATTAAAACAGTTCAAATCTTCAGTGTCTCCAGTATATTCATACTAAGAGTGTTATACTAAGATAGCATTTAGTTCATTTGTACCACTCATCTGTGCTGAAATTCGCTTTGTATCCACTAGGAGGTGTTACTATACCAACACTGGAGAAATGAACCATTCAAACCAGAGGCAAAGCAGCAAATACACACTGTATATTGAACCGTGTCGTAATCGTATAAACTAACCATATTGATCACATCATCACAGTCAATACATTCCTACACTTCAGAGAAGAATATTATATCCCAGTCAAAAGGATATATAAACAAACACATTGTATAAAGAAATTTCCATCAAATGTAATTTCTTGTCCTTTTTGTATCAGAATCAGAATCAGAAATGCTTCATTAAATAAATGTGTACAATTGTGATTTCGTGGTGTGTTTGTTTTTTTGCTGCATACATCTCTTGACAATGACCCACACTAAAATAGAACAATGCAGGACATAGTAGCATTCAAAGGCGCAAACGCCTCTTGAGGCTCATATATCACACAGCAAGTCAGGCAACACTGAGGAGGAGTGAATGACAAAGACAGATGGCAAGCAGCAGGGACGAGAGAATGGAAAATGAGAAAGTGCTAAAGAGATAGATAGTAAGACAAGAAAAATGAACGGTGGAGATATTTGAGGGAAAGTGCAAAATTCCAAACAGCAAAGGGAATTTCTGCTTTCTTCTCCGTATGGATTGTGGGGAGTATGAAGGGGATGTGGAGTGAGTGACAGGACTCAGAGCGCTGTACAAAAAAACGCCACATACCAGTTTGGCCACGGTTCAATGAGGACTCAGTATGTGTAAGGAGACTGGTGCCTCTCACTTGCTCTGTCTAATCGACTAGTTGTTTAGCCTGCACGCTGGCCACAGTGAGACGTGGCTCTGAAATTGAGGCGCTGACTATGTGTGCTTTGGATTTTGGCCCTATCATCATCATCATCATCATCATCATCATCATCATCATCATCATCATCATCACCATCATCATCATCTATCTTTATTTGATTTACCCAAGGAATATTGTCTCCGAGCACCAGTGCAGACGTAGTTAAAATCAAACTGGGCTGCCGTAAATAACTGCTTTGCTCGGACCAGTACTGGTACCCAGTAGAGGTCTGAGAGAACTTGTGACTGTTCCCATTTTCTGGATCTCATAAGAAAACTAGCTGCTAACTAACTAACTAACTAAATGTTCAATGGAAACTTTCAGTGGCAATGCAGAGAGTAGTATGACACTTGAAGTGTAAGAGCGAGTAAATGTAAGGTGGTAGTGGCACATAAGCAACACGCTGGGTTTACATGCAGTCTCGTACAGTAGAAAGCATTTTCATTATGGTAAATGGACTGGATTTATATAGCACCTTTCTAGTCAATCTGACTACTCAAAGCACTTCAACTACAAATCTCATATTCATACAGCAAAGTAACTAAGCATTCACACACCAAAGGCACACCCTCAGTATGAGTAGACCTTCCGATTGGTGGACAACCCGCTCTACCACTAAGCCACAGTCGCCCAACCATTTCATGTGATCTTTTCCTGACCTTGACTACATGGTTTTAGCTGCCTAACCTTCAAAGATAAGTTTGGCATTGTTGTATATTTTTTTATTATAGTGAATAAACTCCATTAAATGGACCAAAACCAACAGTGAACTGATTCTACAAGCGCCGTTAGAATCATTGCCATCGTTGTCCAAAAACTATTAAAAACACATCAATAAGCCACTGTTACGCCGTTTTGACTCATCCGTACATACTGTACACCATCCTGTGCTTTCAATTTACACTAGCTCATGAAATGTGTATTAATCCACGGCTGAAAATAGTCCCCCCCAAAATGCACAATTTCCTCCTGTTTGAGTAACGTTTTATAAAAGCTACAGTGTCCTGTTTTAACTGATTTACATGTTCAGTAGTAACGTGCAGGCTTGGATGCAATGGTTGGTTTTGGTCTTTCCATCTGATTTTTTGACAATTAAAAAAAAAAACTCCAGGCTTATTCTTTGGCTAGTTCCCTTCTACTTTCAAACAGCCAGTTTCAGTGTCCGAGTGTGGTCAGTATTCTATGGAGTCTTTTCATCAGTTTCTTTCTAACAGATCCTCTTTCATATGGTACAAAGGGGAAGGCATTACTGAAAGGTAGATTATCTTCCTCTATCCTCTACATCCTCTATGTAGATTAAATTACATTGCTAGGATTTTTCTCCTGGAGGCAGAACTACAAACGAGACGAGCATGTTAAAATATTTAATACCAATACCAGTAGTAACTGGTATTGACACTGCAAAGCATCGATTTACAGTATATGCAGGTTTATCAACATGTGGTTTTCAACTTGCATATCAAATCACATGTAACACACACTGCAAAATCTATGTAGGTGTGTCTGTCTTGTGTGGGTTTCATGTAACTCTGTGCATGCATAACTGCAGCTGCAGCTGAGTATGTTACATTGTTTCCTCTGGAGACAGAATAGATAGTTGTCTTTCATATGCAGTAAGAACACCTTTCAAGTGCTAAATATGTGTCATGCTGATACATACACACACACACACACACACACACACACACACATATTCACCCAAAACATGCACAAAATGATGATGGTATGGTTTTAGATGGATGCAAAAAGACACTCAGCCCAATGCATTAAAACGTCAAACACATGTTCTGCAGGCACACAGGAAACAACATACACACACACACAAAGGTCTGAGTGTGTTCTTTATCTCATCTGCACAAATGGGAGCAGCAGACAGGTCACATGAAATGCATCTCAAGTGACCTATTCATCACGTGGGTGAGCTTTAAAAGTCTTGTTTAAACAGGAAACATGCCAGACATTGTGAAGACTTCACTTATGATCGAGATTTTAATGTTATGCTATATGCTTTAGCGTTAGTGACTTAAGCCTGTCTTTACTTATAAGTCACTTAATTTGCTCTCCATTGCTCCCCACTGAGTGCAAATGAGGTACCCATGTTATTGTAAACTGCAACCATATGGGATAAGGACAGTTCACGAGTTGCAACTCACACCAAAACAATCGAGATGTATAAATACCACTACAGGTAAGACGAAAAATATGTATTTTTGATTTTGGGGTGAACTGTCACTTTAAACCTGTATTGGGCAATTTTTTTTTCATGATATAAAAACATCTATTTGCTACTGATGATAGAATTTGTTTCTCTAAGCTGTACTTAAACAACCTGCTGCTTAGACTCTCATGTTTTATACAACCTGTACAATGTACGGAACTTTGGTGGCACACAGGAAGTGACATGTTTTACACTGGAGAGAAGCTAAAGCTACAGTAGCTGAATGTTAAAACAACACTGCAGCCCTGAAGTCTCTGTTTGTCAGGCTTAAGGGACTGGTGCGGATTCAATGAAGTGCTGTTAAGGTCAATACATTTTAGCAGGTCATGTTTCAAAAATTCTGCATTTGAACTGATGGCTTTGAGGTTGTGAAAGAATTTACAGAGATGCTCGCAGCCTTGTGGTTAACTGTTCTGTTTGACCCATATTAACACCTTGTCAGCAGCACCTGCTTTCATCACAGCATTTCTGTGGTTATTAATCATTGACAAGCAAAACATCAGCTCTGATCATACTGATAAACGAGAAACAGCAAGACTGAGATAACTGTGGAAGATAAAGCTAAACCGGTACTGCAATTAAAAATATTACCGCAGTAGTAATAATGCTTTAGTGATACGTTTAAAGTTGCAAATGATAAAAACAACGTTGACATGGCCCAGATAAATGGAACTGGGGTAATTATTAAAGGCCAGATACAGTGCTGTCCAAAAATCTTGAGGGCAAAAATCATCAATAACCACATTCTTTACTGCACTTATCTTTGCTCTCTTTTTAGTCCAGGTTACCATCAATTTTTGTCTTTCACATTTGGCTCTAGTACTGATATGTTTGCCTTATGCGTGTCCCTCTCCATCCCACTCATTGGACCTGAACTAACTGTTCTGAGCCAATGGGAGGACAACATACACATCCTGCCTCTAAAGTCCTGTGTGCATTTTCTTCTTCTGCCTCCTCCATAACCCAGCTCTGTCTCTCTATGACACAGTTAACGCTCTGACTAAACCCTCCTTAACCTCCCCTATCTATGACTCACAGCTTAACCTCTGTGTTTGTGTGCATTTCTGAACCTGACTGACCGTCCTTCGTGTTTCCATTACAACGCATCAACTGCACTTCACACGAATCCCAACAATTACTGTAATCAGGCAAGAGGAACAGATAGGCTTGTGCTGAGTTGACAACAGTGCTGCCACGAACTGGAACGCAAAGATGAGATGTAGCCAGTGAGCATAGCATGAGGGCAGATAAACTGATGGCCAAACAGAACAGATGGCTTTTCATGAGCTAAACAAGGGGGAGAAATAAAAAGTCGAACATTTCTTTCACTTGCATCCTCCTAAACTATTACACCACACAATTTCCAGCCTTCTCCTCTGTCAACTCAGCTATAATACACTATGACATGTGAGGGAATGTCTAGAAGTTGTGAGGAGGCAGACTAAACACAGAAAAAACATGCGAGTTAAAGATGGATGTGTGTCTACCTGCATGTGTTTGTCTGGTGAGGGTCGCTGACATGAAAGCATCACCACCCCTCTGCTCATCTGTGTTCTTGTCTTGACCCTTATGTCAGAGAGCGATGCTGAATATAGAAGACCAGGATGTTTGCCAGCAAAAAAGGGCATTCGCCAAGCTAACAAACACAGGGGAAAAACCAGTCTCAAACCATTCTCAAACTATCATACAAACAACAGAGCAGAGCAGACAGATAATAATCCCAGGCTACGGTAACTTGCCCAAAACACTGAAAATTCACCTTCCCATAAGTACTCATTAACAGCACACTCGTGCCAAAACACGCCTGTGTGTACAGTATATCAGGTCCAAGCCGTCCATGTAGCGTATACCTGTCCACTACCAAGTATTCACCCCAACACAAAATGTGTAGTCAACTGTGAGAGCATATTTGGACCACACGTAGACAGAAAAGCGCATCTGGCTCAATTTGATTTCACCAAACCATGTTCACCATAATAGATAATTTGTGATCCACAACCATTTTCTTTATATTAAATCTTCTACCTACCAGTAGAGAACAGTATACATTTGAAGGCCTTTAATGTGTGAGCATGAATAAATGTTCTTCAAATGTTAACAAGTAGAGTCTACAGCCATGCTATAGGCTCGGTGAGGCTGTATTTAGGCACAATGGTGCATTTAGCTCTATTCCCAATGACAATGCTAACCATGCTCATGTTAAGCGGGTATAATGTTTACCAGGTTCACCATCTTAGTTTAGCGTGATAGCATGCTAAAATGCTCCAATTAGCGCTAAACACAAAGTGCAGCTGAGTCTGATGGGAATGTCAGTAGTTTTGCAGGTATTTGGTCATGAACCAAAGTATTGAACTACAGCTGAAACAATTCATCGGGTAGTTGAATTAATCAGCAACTATTTTAATAATCAGGTAATCGTTTAAGTTTTTCAAGCAAAAATTCCAAATTCTCTGGTTCCAGCTTCTCAATTGTAAGGATTTTCTGCTTTTCTCTGTCTTATATCATTGTAAACTAGATATCTTTGGGTCTCAGACAGTTAGTCAGACAAAACAAGCAATTTGAAGACCTTCTTCTAGACCTTCCTCCTATTTTCAGGCATTTTATGGAAAACGACTCGTCGAAAATTTGAGAACGTAATCAACAGATAAAATTTTGACCTGATGATGGTGCTAGATGAAAAGTCAGGGGATCACCAAAGCTACACACATTGCCACCCACAGAGAGCCAAAGTTAAACCGGAATTTCTGTGTTCTATTCCAGAAGTAAGAAAACCTACAACAGTATATCATGTGGATCATTTCATATGTCTAGATAAGGACGGTAGTTTTTGGTTCTTTGGTGAATGTTATGGATATGGACAAAACCAAGTTACAATGAAGCAGCACTGCTGCGCTAGTAAGTTTTCAAAGGAGCTACAGTTTCTTTTCTCCCAAAATAATCAAAGTTTAACTTTGTTAAAATCACAAAGGTTTCCATTTCAATAGCAACTGCTGTAGTGGATGCCGATTTGTCTTATGGTATTTGGAAAGTAAACCCCAGGAACACTTCACGCTTCATTTTTTCAGAACGGCCGATGATATTGAGTGACAGAAGGGCTAGCCTCTGTTCCTTAAAACAGTTGCCTCTGTTGTTAAAAATGGCCTGAACAGAAGAGACACTTTGTACGGTCTGTGCACAATATATTTGCACCGTGAGAAAGAGAAAAATCTATATTATTCTGGGTCCTTGCACTACATTGAAGTCCATTTTTACTAAACATCAATCCCTACAGAGAAAGATATTCTAAGGCTAGTACTCCCACCTTTAACAGAACATTACAGAACAGAAACATGTTTGTGACACACAACAGACTATAATTTGTTAAAGAACGTAAAAGTTGACCTTGACCTATGGGGCAACAACCACACATTTCAACACAACACATTTCACACAACCACACATTTCAACATTTTTCTGGCCGCAAAAAAAAACGACTTTTGTCTAAGCTTGTGTATTTAGTGTCTGAGTTTGTCTAAGTGAAACTGTGAGCATGTTTGCTCTATAGCGTGCACAATAGATTACAGGTTAATGATAACAAGTGCAATCCATAGTGTAAACACAAACACAAGTACACAAAAACATATTATATTATATAAAGAGTACGGTCTAGACCTGCTCTATAGGAAAAGTGCAATGATAATGTATAAATAAAACTGAATTGAACATAGTCGTATTATCTGATTAGATCTGCAGCTTTTATATTAACTGTCTTAAAGATTATGCATTTAATAAAGAGTTCATTCCAATTTTCAGGCTGAAATCCTAATAATATGAACTATTAAGCTTACTGTAATGTAACTGTTAACTGAACTGTCATGAACTGTTACTAACCAATCCTGAGTGCACACAAGTGGGTGTGTTCTTGTTGACAGGCCACACAGCTGAGGTACTGTATCTGTCACTGCAGAGTCTAAACATGCTGTTCTGGCTGCCTAAGATGTGGTCAGGGCCCTCTTCCCTGTTAAACACAGAGATGAATGTTTTCATAAAATCATCTGAAACCACAAGTTTTAATATCTCAAGAGGAGGGTGTTTGGGTATTGAAAAAGCTGCAAAAAAATTGTCAAGCTTTTGTACTGCAACCCCGGTGTCATACTGAGCCAACCCTAAAAGCGCTATAATTGCAAGTTGGTCACCAGGGTGCAAAACACATGCTGCAGTACAGGCTGACTGTTCCACTGGGATTCTTAAATGAGAATACATTTGTAGGGCAAAGCAAGTCTTGTAGTACGCACCATAAAGTCACTTCACACCAGCTGGCAAATCTTTAAGTAATCGTCAAAAAATGTTGTAAAGTCTCATCCCCACCCTGGTTACCAAAAACAATCAAAAACCCATATGATTGATTAAAAGGTTTTTATTAGTGAGAGTTTATTGTTCTAACACTTGCAAACTGTTTTATTGGGCCTGTTGGTAATTTTTAAAGCAGCTCAATCAACAAGAGAGTAGCTAATAGTTTACAGAAGATTCAGCGTTGTGTCATGTCGAGTTACAATACTGTAAAAACTGCAGATAGTTTCACTCTTCTTATCCTCACTGAACTCATGTCACAAAAACTTATAAGATATAAAGATACAGTATATGATAAAAGGGTGTGTTCCTCGAGGCTGCTGGCTTACATCTTCATGCCTACCACAGAGTAAAGGGCAAGATTTGCAAAGACGTCTATATGCTGAATTACAGTAACTGTTCTTGAGCTTGTAAAGATGTGACTGTTGTCATATGTGGCTGTAATAAAACGCTTGTTGTGTTTATAACTTATGGTTACGCTCACTGTTGAATGGAAGCTTTGTTTCAGCTTTTTGTGACCTATAAAACGCGCCTCTTGATGCATGGAAAATATAATCCTTCGACTGAAATACATTTAAGATTGGAGACAGGGTTTTGTTGACAGGGTTATGTTTATTACGGAGTAATTAGTAATGTAATCTCGCTATTAAATGATATATGAGCTGGAACCCAGTGATAAAGTGTCCTGATAATGGAAGTAAACTTTGAACTCTGATATGACGTGAAGAGTGTTTTGATTTTGCGAGCTTGTTCCAGGACTTCCACTCTTGTGCACTTGAAACACTAATCTTTCTGTTGGGAGCAGTTGTTCTGGTAAAATCACCAATGTACCACCAAACAGAGATTGCACCAGCAACCAACGGCATGCCCTTGTTCCTCCCAAAGCATTTCCTCTCTGGCTTATACCCTCTCTGCCGCTCAGACAAGCCTGTACACGAGAAACGTTAAAAAAGAAACCTGCAGCATTTACTCAGCAGCCTGCTCCAACCTTCCCCGGCCATCCTTTTAGAAGGAACGCTCAAAACTTTGGGCAATGAAACCATTAACTCAATTTAAGAATTGGCAAAAAGGAACTTTTGGAGATTTGCCACAGGAGACCTTGTGGTAATCAAAAACATTTTCAAGTGGGTCAATATTGATGTGTGAAAAGCATACTCAATACCAGCACCTTATCCTTATCCAATTTTTCCTAGCGAGTGCATTTGTAAAACAACATGACTTTTCCATTGCACGTTGTTGAAGGAAAAGGCTGGTCTTCTTGTAAATCGCTCGGTACTTCATTCTGACGATACAGTGACGTTTGTAATCACACCACTTGTCCTTCAGCTGACCAGAATTTAATTTGGAGCCATGGGACCATTAACATGTGACATACTTCTAAATCTAATCTTAGCTGGACCTCATCCTGACCATTTAAACAGAAATTTCAACACTATCTGAACTTCGACAGTTTTTTGAATTTGACACTATAAGTCATTGCAGTTGTAGTTCAAATGGAATTCCAAATCACATGGACTATGTCTGAAATCGGTTCCTATTTGCTATATAGCACATTTAGCTTCCACCATTTCTATTTCAGTGTCCAAATTCTTCAAAAATCCCCACAGAGGAACAAAAAAAGTACTTTCAGCTAACAATCCTACAATGAATGTCATAGTTTAGCCACATCTCTCCTCCTGCCACTGGCTGCTCTGCTGTAGTTCTCCCCTCCTTGTTAGTTCCTTGTTAGTCCTCTGTTTGTCTCTGTGTGTGTGTGTGTGTGTGTGTGTGTGAGTGTGTGTGTGTACTGGCCTGGGCGTGGCGCTCTGGTTTTCCCTCCTGCTGCTGATCACTGGCACACCTAATGTTCATCTTCCACTCAAGCCTCACAGTATATCTACCCAGCTCTGCCATTCAACCAGCGGCAGATCGTCTCAGTGCGCCATTGCGGTGCCTTCGCTAACGGCCTAATCCTGACCCAGGATACAGTCATGCAACACTTCAGCTGTCAGGGATGAAAAGAAATGATGATGATTCCTAAGTGTCCGAATGGTTTATTTAGCTTAAGAAGTAGGATAATGTTCTCAACCCATAAATGTACACTAACAGTAATCCTTCAGTTTATCTGAAAAAGTCAAATTCACCAAATTTGGAGATACGTGGTGTTCACTGGACAGCGATAATGGGGAATAGTGAGCGGGATACCAAGTTATAATGGACCCACCTGATGTGTGTGTGGTTATTTTCTAGCAGCCTGATGTCATCTGCATGTGTTTCTACAAGGTAAACAGTGGGCGGCTGTGCGTAATGGCTCTGCGCTCTGGTCTGGCACTTTTCAAATCAGAGGCTGCAGATCTGTCCTGCTGCCTTCAGGTGTCTGCAGGGATTTCAGCACGTTTCCATACAGTGTAAAGCAGCAGCTGTGGACAACAGATCAGCTGTAAGAATCATCTCATATTAGTTCATTAACACAGACTGATTTAGCGGCGTTCCAGCCAAATCCAACTGAAATTAAGTTAAAAAAATGTGTCTCCTACAGCATGCACATCTGCTCTGTAAATCACTTGTCCTGTGTTCTCCTTTGAGAAAACCAAAAGGGATACATTTATATTTCACATTTATCGGTTTCGTGATGGCGCCCCAAAATACCAACAACTCGCTCTGCACTGCCTCATTTGAAGAAACCTCCATGCTGTTTGTGCCTCTCCTCCCATCTGTGCACCAAAATAGAATAACATTTATCTTTAAAACAAAATACCACACGAACAGGCAAAGAGAATTTCAAGGTCAGGAAAATACCAAACGCTCAGAGCGCTGCTTGCGCTGTTCATTGTGCCGCCATGAAAATAGGGCCCAGTGAGTGTTTTTGGACAATGCGTGGTCTCATCAAGTGATTAAAGTGACCAAAACTTCAAATAATATTCTGGAATTTTCTCCATTCCCTAATCAGTTATCAGTTCTTCTTTATTTGCGCCACTTTGCTATCATCCAAGGTAAAGGGTACTGCAGCAATTTAGTATTGCACTTCAATAAAGTTGGGGAATTTGTAGGAGGCAGATAAAAAAAAAAAGAATGGCAAAAGTGATGAAGCAGAGGCCAAGATATCCAGACTTTTGGTCCCTAGTATGGCTCAAACTACGGAAATGCTTCCCATGATGCAACTTTATAGCATCTCTTAGGCCTTCTATGCCTGGTAAATGACCATGTATTTCAGTCTTCACTCCCCCAGTTTGTAACGCAGGCTGTCCATTAAAGACTTGTAGTCTTTAAGCCCAATGTATGTAGTCGTTCTCCCCCCAGAGCCACAAAATACATTATGTACAACTGTTTTCACATGCTTATTAGTGCTCCCCATGACAAGTGAACGGATCTTGATGTGTAAAATCGGTGGAGTGCTCCTTTAAGATCTGTTAAATAGCATTTATTCATGGTAGACTAGGAGATCATGAATATCTATAGGCCTCCTGCCTCCTCTCTTGTGCAACCACCTAGTACTTCCTAGACACCAGGAAACAGGTTTACAAAAAAAACAAAGTGCCATGTTAAACTAAATGAGCAGCACTCTGTGTGTCCACATTTTTAAGTCAGAATGAATTTGTCTGTTTGTCTCATTAACGTCCCTCCACACTAAGGATACTAGGGAGAGATCATGTTGCACGGTTGCACAAAAGCAGAGCCCGAGAGACAAAGAGCTGCCAGAGAGTTTGCTTGTTATGCTGGACTGAGGATAAAAATGGTTTCACTATTCCTGCAGCATAAAATGATTCATTGCGTCAAATTGCAGACTCCAAAGGTAGTCTCCAAAAGTCCACTAGCACAACCTGCTATTAAGTTAGCATTAACATAGTAAGCTTATAAAGTCTCACATTCAGTGTGGGGTCTTTTACAGGATTCAGGCTTTGCATGGTGAACTAACAGGCTCTGTTAGCAGTCATATCAGTGCAGCACCTTACTAACCTGCCCTCTAGCATTTTCTAAAATATGCCTATTCAGCTGGTAACACAGGTTCAGTTCAAGTTGAACAATAGTTGTTAGTTTTGTGCTGGAATCTAGAAAGTTTAAAAACCAGTAAAAAATAAAAAAACAAAGTTTAATAATTCATATTCTATGCTAAATTAGTAGCTGTTTGAATACCCTTAGGTAATGTATGTGAGGTAATAAAGTATTCAAACAGCTTAGTTTCTGCTTTCTATTGACTTTAAAGAGAGACACATTGCACTTAAGAGACTTAATATTCATTATGATTTGAATTCCCTGTTGAACCATCAAAATGATGTGAAATGAAAATGTATTTTTGACAGAGAGCGTGGACCACTAAAAGTACTTATTATGAATCTGATTCTGGCCTCGGGTCCTTCAGATTTTTGTGTGTTTGGGAACACATACTGTAAAGGTGCACGCTCAAAGAAACACATACCGACCCAAAGCAAATTAGCTGGCTGATTGTGCAGGTTTCCTTCCCACCGAGAAGCTCGGAAAAAAGCGCGACACAAATATAAAACAATGGGACAAATCACTGTACACACCGACACACGCTAAAAATAATCCTCTGCAAAGAGATGGCATACAATATTACTTAACAAACAGGAAGTACGTAGTATAAACACTTCAGTGATTGAGAAAAACCAATGGCTATATAAATCCTGGGTATTATCACCTACTTTGCTTCTACAACCTGACTTTTACACGTTTTGCTGCAAGTAAACAGTGTATCAATGCCAGAATTTGGTCTACCTGAGAAATATGATAGGAACTGAAATAAACAGATTGCACCTTCCTGCTTCAATATAAAAATGGACATGTGACAAATAAGGCAACGATGCCAAGAAAAGACTGTGATCAACATGAAAGACATTCACGCAGCAGAAGCTCTGGGCTTTCTAAGACCTCTAAAAAGATGCCGTCCTTTTTTTGAGGCTTTTGGTCACCAAATGAAACATGTGTTAATGCATCCACAGTAGATACTGTGTTATCTGATGTGGGTCTTCCGGTTGTCTTATCTGGCCTGAAACTCCGGAAGTCCCCTTGTATCCCAGAGGGCTTTTCACCAGACCACCATGATGGCCGTCGCCGGCTCTACAGTGCAGTATGTGCGGATGTTTGGCCTTAGACTGCACATACTGACAGCCCAAAGGGACCAATGGGACAACATTTAGAAAAGATACATCTCTTTAGATTTAGGTTCAAAAAAACAATCTTGACGTCACAATCAGTGGGCTGCATTCTTTCTCTTCACTTTTTAGCAACATGTGAAAACACGAAACTTATACTCCTTAAGTGATGCACATCTGATTCACATGGCAAAACTCCACAACGGCATGTGACTGCTAATGGAATGTTTTTGCTGTTTCTGATCTACTGTTCGAAAAGCAGAATAAAACAATTGAATATTAACCCAAATAACGCCTTTGTAGAGTCACAGAATAGAGGAGGATATCATTTTAAATTATTTTCCAGGCTGCATTTTGTTGAGACTGACATGTTGTGAGTTTACCCTATACTCTAGGTAAGAAGGTCAAGTTTTCCATTAGGTGTTGATACTACAAAGGAGGAATGAGTGTATGCCAGTTTAATATGCTGAGCTGTTTCACTGTTCATCTCTGATCTCTGTCCCTTCTACAAGGGAACCGGCAGATCTGCCTGCCAGTGTTCCTGAAACCAGCACACAGCTGAGTCAGCTGATTTAAAAAGTGCATGCTGTTGCATAACTCTATAAGAGCATTTTTATTTTTTTTTAAATCCGTTTATGCTACATGGCATGTTGGTGTTGAAAAAGCATGTAATATTTGAATATTTAAATGAATAGTTTGACATTTTAGGTAAATTATTTGCTTTTTTTGCCAAGAGCAAGATGATAAGATCAATGCGTTAAATATGTAGCCGGAGCCAGCTGCCGGTTAGCTTAGCTTAGCAAAAAGAGTGGAAATCGGGAAACAGCCATCCACAGTACATTCTGTACAAAGGTCATAAAACCTGCCTGCAACTCTAAAGCTCACTAATTAATATGTTAGATCTCCTTTTTTTTTTTTTTTTAAAACCTGGTCTCCGCTGCCTGGCAACTAGTCCCGGCCATGAAATAGTATGGCACATAACCCCCCCCCCCTCAAAAAAAAAAACAGTGAATTGTTGTTTTTACACTTTGGTTTTTGTACAGATTAAACAAACAAGATATGTCCATTAGTGCGCTTTAGAGGTGCCTCTCAGTTTCTTTTTGTGGCCCTGTGAAATTGTTAACTGATGTAATTAGATTTTCTTTCTACAATCACCACGGACACGTGAAGTAGGGGTGCTGAGGGGGCTGCAGCACCCCCTAAAATCCGCCATTATAAAAACCATCAATTGATAAAAACATTTTTAAAAAAAGTTCTGTAATGTTTTCCCCTTGCTCACTGGGATCTAGGCTATATGTGCAGTATGTGTGATGGGAGATTTACTTTGTTTTCTCTCTGTTAATTATCATGTATGAGTCCAGTATTAGATTGCTTGTGATGCGGACTCGCAGCGGGCCGGTGCTTTTCTGTCGCACGAGAACACACTGAGGTGTTTCAGGGGAGGTGTCCCACTGAATTCCGTGGTATGCTGGTCACGGGTGACAGCTCTCGCCCATGTCCACGTGCTGTCTCACTTCCTCTAATTGCACTTCTCACGCATTAGTTCAGTGTTGTGGTTGCTTTCACATACACTGCATTGGCCTTCAGGTCTGCTTTAGTGTAAAACACTCTGTTGTGAATTGTTAATAGATCAAAATTATCCCAGCCATTCACATTAAAGCAAAAAACTATGAATTTCGCCCCAGCATATAGTATGACGTCATAATATAGACTTTAGAGTCTATATTATAGAGTTTCAGCACCCTGAACTCTGACTGACTTCCAGCGGCCGTGACACTCACTGTCATGTCATGTGTGCATGTTTTCGCACGTTCAGTAAATGCAGATCATTGAGCCCGAGCTAAGGTTGAAATGAACTTTAAAGTAAATAAGCAGACACACACAGCAAAACTGAAAATGACTTCAGGGTAAGGTATCATCTTTGGGCTTATAAAGGGTCGTTTAAAAAATGTCAAGTGTCAGCAAGTTTCAGTGCAAGTCTTTGTGATGAACCCGTGTGTCATACTAGATTGTGATTGATGATAGAATTGATCTTTTACTTACTTACTTTAATGTTCCGGAGGTGACGAAACCGAGCCAGCACCGCCTGCAGACATGAAAGGAGGAGCTTGTCACGAACACTAACAACACTAATCACCAAATTTAACTCCACTTCTTCATTTGCGAGATCGATAAACACTATCTCATCAAACACCCTGAAGAGATCTTTGTCAAACAGGTTCTTAGGTGTGCGGTGATTTTCTTTAGAGACCCCCGTGATATTTACCGCACACATAACAGTCTTTTGCTGTCTGTGGTGGCATTCTCTGAAGTTATGTGATTTGCCCCCCTGAGCTTAGAAAATCTCACCATGACTGCAGGCAGACGAATTCATATGAACATATAAAAACCTATAAGTTTTGCAGGGAGAAGCAGATCCAGTGGCACTGCTTCTGGTCAATGTTTGCCCGTTTTCAATTTTTTCCAGTTATAACAATAACATGAAAAAAAGTCAATCTGGCTGCGGCTTTGAGGCTGGAAATCAATTCAATCAATCGCAGTTCATGACAAAGAAAGATTTGATAGCTGCACTCTACTGTATATGGAACCTTTATGCATTAAACTACACATTAAATCATCTGCTTAAGTTACAATGGTTGGTCTTAAAAATGATTTTACTTGTCTACGCTTCTCTTGTCTCAAATGCAAATCTCCTCATTTTGACTTTTCTTGAATTAAGTAGCCTGCTTCTTTTATTGAGGCCACAGAGTCCTACTCTACTAGGCTCTGCGAAAAGTAGGACTTTTTAAGACTAAACAACGTTGTATTAGCTACTCAGTTTGTAGTGTAATTATAGCACTTTGGTGTATAGAAAAGTAAAGTGTATTGGAAAGAAAAGTGAAAAACATATAAACTTTGTCGACTTGCATTCAATGTGTCATAGGCTGTATTGACAAAAAGTGGTCGAAAGGTTTGAACACTCGGTGTGTTGTTGAGACACGCTTTGAAGTTTTGTGTTAAACTTACTTTTGGATGCCATAATGCTTCGGCAGCTGTAACACCTGTAGTCGAAAAAAAAAAAAAAAAAAAAAACTACAAACAACCGCCCCCCTGCCCCCACCCCCCCACCACCAACCCTCCACCCCTCCCTGTGATTTCTGGGCGGATCCCAGTTGCTCTTTCTCCACTCCACAACTCGGAGTGCAGTAGTTCAGCAGCCAGTGTGTCTCTGGCTGCGCACGTGGACAGAATACTATTACGGCTGCGGTTCCTCGCGCGCTCAGGCCCGCTTTATGACCACTTTGATCCTGTTATGTCTCGAGCCCAATGCTGTCAGCTGCGGCACGTTTCACTCATTTTTCAGAGCCCTCGCGCGGAAGAAGAAACATTCTGTAAACCAAAAGACTTGCTGAGAATGAGTCCCGCATAACTTCGGGTATTGTTGTTATCTACCCCCTCCTTTCTCTCTCTTTTTCCCCCTGTCCCGCGCTCTCCAAGTTGAGTCATTGCACATAAGTATGGTAGATAAAGGCCCCTTGTTGACTTCTGCCATTATTTTTTATCTGTCCATTGGGGCAGCAATTTTTCAAGTCCTGGAGGAGCCCAATTGGAAGCTGGCCGCAAAGCACTATAGTGCCCAGAAGGTTAAAATACTTGAGGACTATCCCTGTCTGACGGAAGATGATTTGGACAGAATATTAGAGGTATGGACACGTTCTTAAACTGAACATTTTCTTCCTGTTGAATCTCTCCAACACATGTGTTGCGGCACGCCTATTTCACGCCACATGAAGATGATGTAAAAGTGCATCGCCTAATCGGTGTTGAAATATTGTGTTGGTGCGGTTTTCTCAGACTTGAACGTTGTGACACATGAAGCTGGTATGTAAGCCTTCACCAAACACTAACAGAACTCCTGAGGAGCGAGATGTTGTCACTCCATGGTTCATGTTTTGTGGGACAACACACCCACACTTAGTTTACCAGCCCGAAGGCTTAAACGGCAAAATATTACAACATATAGGCAATTATCAGCAAAATTCCCTGAATTGTTACAAAGTCTGAGAAAAAGCTGGTAGATATCCGGTGTAATCTTTGGTGGGGCCCTTGTGTCCATGCCTAGTGATGATAATTATTGTATTACCTAGCTCAGTTAACTTTCTGTTTTAACACTGACTGTCTGTCTTCAGCAATGATTATGATAACTGGGTGTGGAGGGCCAGGCTGTAACATCAGCCCTTAAAAGCTGCAGTACATGGTGTTCCATTGCCAATTTCTTGTCAAAATGTCAATCCCTTAACCAGTAGTAAAGCTGGGGGCCATTGACCTCTGTGGTTTTACCATCGGCACTAAATGAACACAGTAAGTCAACACTACTGTGATTTCACAGGTGTCTGCCCGGTGACATGTTGTTTGTTCACTTCCTTGAAATGTGGAGCCTTTATGACCTTGCTTCTTTCCATTTGTCTGAGATGTTTGAGTATGACAAGAAGATATGATCTTAGCGCGGCGGTGCCACGTCCTTCGCCGAGGAAGACGAGTGCAGAAAAGACGAGTCGATTTTTAATATGTTTGCAGTGGTGTAATGCAACATATATCCCAGAGGAACCCTTTTCTGCACTGACAGTGGTTCGTTTTCTGTCAAGACAAGGAAATCAGGCATCACTGAAATGCCATTGTTTTGCTTTTTGCACTTGCAAGTATGACCAGAAATACGTCTCAACCTGTTCCCCTTCGTGGGCCCACATCAGTATTAGGGAGCTGTATCCCCCCCCCCCTGCTTTTCCTTTTTGTGTTTGGGGGGGACTGAAAGGGATATGCCTATGAACCTCCCCCCCCATTCGTGGCCAAATCTGCTTCTGAATGCAGTCAGGGATATTCTGGTTGAGAGATTTTGGAAATTTCCCTTTGGCAGTTGCTGAAAGAACCGGGATTGAACTCCTGGAGGTAGTGTAACTGAAACTGAAACATTTCCTGCTCTCTGTGTCCATCTGTGGGATTTCAAGGCATGATTGACTTCTTAACCCTTTCCCCAGTTACGCGGCCAGTTGTGCTGTCCTGTTATCATCATTCTAAAGTCTACCAGTATTTTTCCTCTGTTGGTGTTTGCCAAGACACCTGCTGCAGAGGCTTTGGAGTCAGTATATTAAAACAGTTAAACATACAGTATATCACCCTTGAGTTGCCTTTATCAACTTTATTTGTGTTGGGAGCAGAGATTCTATTAGGTTTCCATTGTGGAAACTTTGCTCAGCTTGTTAACAATTAAAATATATAAGCAGGCTTAACGAGAGAAGGCGACACTCTTGTAAACCTTAGTCTTCTATGTTTTATTAACAAGGAGTTTACTATTAACTATAGGACCCTTGAAGTGGTCACAGTTTACAGATTGGATTTTATGGTCCATCAATGTTGGCTCTTGAGAAGCTGTTATAAAACTTCAGTTGGGGGTGGGGGTGGCTGCACATTATCTCTACTGCAAATAAAAAAATCAACACTTGGGGCGTCCTGGTCGTAGCATGAAGCGTAAGCGTTTCAGCGTTGCCCAGAAGTATTGTGGACATGCAGTAGGTTTTGCATTATAAAGTTTCCAGCATAGCACACACTTCTGTAAACTATGATGCACGTACGTACAGTATATCTCAGTCGTAAAAGTAGCGTGTGTTTCCACAGCTTGTCGATTAATTTTCTCTTGATCGACTAATCGTTCCAAGCTCTAATTTAAAGCAAAAGTAATTTAATATTAAAATATTCAGATTAAATTGTATTTAAAAAAAGTTCATCAGCTATGTGTTCTAGTTTTCTGCTGAAGGAAAAAAATGCAGCAATTTTTATGATGGTTTATGATCTTTTTTTCTTTTTTTTTTTTGTTCAGCCAAGAATATCTTGACCCAGGGGCAAGAGTTACCTGCAATGAATCGAACTGTGACCAGTGATGCAAACTTTAAATTAGCCTTTCGTCAGTGCAGCTTTGCTTGCTTTGGCAGATCACGTTTATGTGGCCAAATAAGAAGTTTACAAACACCACTCAGCGCCCTGCTGTCGCATGCGTGAAGTGAAACACGGCACCTTTTTGTAAGAATGAAAAGGCACAAGTGGACGAAGTAGCAATCTGTTTTCGGGGATAGCTAACTTGGCATGTGCTTACGGTGCTGTCTTCTTTTGAAAAGTGTTAAAAGAAGACATTGCACTGACGTCATGGAAGGTAGCAATGTATTTTAATGTCATGAGTTTGGGTTTAGGCTAGTAGTTAGCAAGACAGAAATGTCTTTATTGCCTTGTATACCTGATTTGATTTGACTTCAGACCCAGATGGCTGCATGCACTGTACATTATCAGTGCAATGTGAGAATGTCACAGTTTTAAATCGGCATACCAATCTGCACTGGAGGTTTACCTAGTTTAGCAATGAACCTGCAACGAGGCCAAACCAAGTTTCAATTGAGTGTAATATTTGCTTAAATGTTTATCTACGTAATAAAGACATTGGGGAATAAAGACAAATGCCATATGTGGTGTTAATGAAGTAAGTATTTCAATCTCATGCAGTATTAACAGCCACTCACAAATCTGTTAATGGTGTCATGTGCTCTGCTTACCAGATGTAAGAATCCTTTCACTGTCTGTGAATTTTACAGCGTGCCCCTTTTATGTCTTTACCAAATCCCTCTTAATGTTAATTTGTGAAGGTTTTGCATTGGTGCGCACAGTGCAAATCTTAGCATTGTTTCCCGGACGCATTGTTTGCAACCCATACACTTCAGGATCAGAAATCAATACATAATTGCATGGAAGCGCTTGAGTGACTTCACAAGCAGCTGTTGTGTTGTGCTTGTATCCTGGAAGTGGAAAAATACCTAGGACCTGGAGTGGTATGCTGAGCTGCCAGATGACCTGATAACAGTTGCAGTCTGTCATTGTGGTTTTTACTGTTCTTTGGTTATCAGTGTGCCACTGGCAGATTGCTATGCCTGCAGTTTGGCAATATTTTCAGTTCCACAAAAGTGAAGGAGTACTTTACTTGAATAGTGTGGCACAGAGTCCGTTTTGGTCATGGGATGTGTGTGACATGTGTTATGGTTTGGCTGCTTTTTAGGGCACCGCATTGTGATTTTCAATATTAATAAGTCAACAAAAGTATTTCTTATCAAGACTTTCTGCAATCAATTTATTATGGATGTCTAACTTAAAAGTGGCAAATCATGTCTAGCTCAGCAGTTGATTTCTGTTTCAGTATAACCATATCCCAACATATGTATGCTCAATGAGTAAATTATTATTGCTGTAATTATTGCTTTGTTTCAGAAAATATCATAAATGTCCAATAGAAAATTCCCAAAGGTCTTCAGAGATCTTGCTTTTCCTGTTACCACCCTGCAGTCTCTCTCTGATGCTGTTTTCTGTTTACTGCGACGTGCAGCTGATTGCACAACATGTTTAACAGAAATTGCGTGTTTTTGAAGGCATTGGCAGCATTCTGTCATGTTGTGCCTATACCGGTCATAGCCTAAAGTGATACTTTGCACCATTTTTGGCATCTTTTGTGTCTATTTTTGTTAAATCATTATTAAAATATACACCAGTGATAACTGATAATGTACAGTTCACTAATCAATCAATCAATCAGTCATTTATTAATGACCACACGACCGAGGTTGGTGGAATTTGCTTTCGGCACTGCATGGTAGGTAAGCTCAATTCAACAAACTGTATCATATTTAGGGCTGTAACTAATGATGATATTCATTATCGATTAGTCTGCCCATTATTATTATTATTATTATTTTCCCTCCTTATTTCATTTGTCATGCACTGGGTGTGCCACTGAACATCATTTGGAGAGATTTATAACTGCAAAATTCCTTTACCAAGATTGCTGGATAATTTGCTGTTTTTTCCATTTTTTTATTTTCCAGAACTAACTGACATTTACAGAAGAAAAACAGTTTTTAGAGAAGCATCTTCTGCCGATCTTTTCCAATACTGTGTTGGGGTCTAATGAGCTCTTCTTAAAAACTCTTATTTCATCCAGTCCATTTTTCATGAATTGTCCAACATGTATATCCATGTTGGTAGCCTTGGTCTGATATCCAGTTGTCCAGTGGTCAGGCTTGCAGAGAAACGTGGTGAAAAACACGGTGAAAAAAAATAAACACTGTCTCACTGCGACGACATTGACAAGGTGTCATTTTGTACGATCAATTTAGCCAGACCTTGCCTTAACAAACGCCACGTTTCTACACCATTAGCGGTTGGCATGTAGCTAACGTTAGCTTTTGGCTAGGGTAACAATAGTATGACAACAGTTGAGCATCATGTATGTGATTCACCTTCAACCGACTTGTCATCCGTTTCCGTGTCTTCCACCAGCGCAGTAGCTGAGCCGCTGCTCCAGAAAAGGCTGGCCTGTGACCCAGCAACGCATCGATCCAGACGGTCAAACCACTTGCTGCTCTTCGCCGGTCGGAGCTCGACCAATCAGAAATGTTCAGCGCAGCAAGCCCCATCCCGAAAGCACTACTCCCAGAGCAGGGACCTTTTTGGCGGGGTAAAATAATGTCCCCGGAACTTAATTTAGACCCTGGTCCCTGCGGTGGAAACGCATCGAGTTCCTCCAAAGGTTCCTAGTCCCTGGGGAACGTTCCTGCGGTGGAAAAGCAGCTCAAGTGTCTTATCCCCCCCCCCCCCCATGCTTGTGCTTTTTGCCTTGTTCTCAGGGTTATTTGTGACCTGAATTCAATTCAATTTTATTTATATAGCACCAGTTCATAACAGAAGTTATCTCATTGCACTTTTGCTTTTGAGCAGGTCTAGACCGTACCCTTTATAATACTGAAGTGACCATGAGTTGAGCAGAGGCTGAACCTTCAATCTTTTTTAAGGACCTTGTGCATTGCAAAGCCTGTTCAGTCATGTATGAGCATCTTTTTACCAGTTAGTGCTTTGCGGACCTATGAAAAAAATAAACTTCTCCTTCCTAGTCTGTGTAGGTGACAGGCAAGGCAGTTAAATGGTAGCAATACATGATATTTAAAGATTTGCACTGAACAGTGAACATGTTAAAAGCATGTTAAAGTCTGCCTTAGTTTTAAAGGTTATATTCCTTGTCCTTTATTTCAGTGACATGTGAGTGAGCGCAGTGCCCTCCATAGTATAATTTAGCTTGCACTCTGACCTCATTGTATTCACGTGAATCAGTGTTTTGTTCCTCTCAAACTTCACCACTTTTTTATCTGGCAGACTGTGATCATGTGCAAATCACCCTCGTTGGACTAGAATAAGGTGCAGAGCTGAGCACACACACAGACCACAGACATAACACACAAACATAACATGGGTCACTTTTTCCACATAGCAAACAAACCTCAAACACCCTATAGCTAGTGGGGTGAATTTTCATACTGGCCACAAACAGAGGAATGAATGAATCAGTGATTGTTTTGGGGGATTTGCCAAACGCTGTCTGTCATTTAGACACTTTCATTTTATAAAACATGTGCAGTGGTGTTGTTGTAAACGCCTTATCACTTTCCATAGTACACGCCGCAGTGCTGGAAACCTTCAGTACATGTGATGCCCTTTACCCTTTTTTCTGTGGGCAGATTTGAGGAGTGAACACACAAGTTCTTTATCAGGTTACCAGAGTAACCTGTTTTTGGTTTGATACAGTCTGCTGTAGTGTCTCTCCTTGTTTCAAGATTTGTGCAAAAAATGTTGTTACAGGAACATTTTGATAGTAAAAAATACATTGCACAGATTGCTATTGTGAGTCAATTTTACACAGTTGGAGGGTAAATAGAGCCAAACATTTTCTTTCTATCTTTTTGCAGGTAGACTGTGAAAATCTCAAAATATCTACACGATTGTTAACTGGTTCATCTGGTGTACAGGGATATGCAGTTGTGGGATATCAAAGGTTCCTCTAATCAACTTTTTTGCTTCATGTTATCATTATGAAGTAAATATTGATTGCACAGTGTAATGGCTATAGAATAATGACACCATCCGCATTTAGATTGGTTTCTCTATAAGCCTTGCCTATGCTATTCTGTCTGCCAACAGGCACGATTTTTCCCAGAAAATTTAAGGAACGATCTACGGCACAAACCTTTCTTCTTTTTTTTTTTCTTTTTTTTTAAAAGTACCCCTCCACTCAAAAATGTTTTTCTTTATGTTTAAGTCCCCTGAAATGTCAGACCTTGACTTTACCGACTTGTATCTATGCAAAGTTTGCCACTGAGTTTGCCTGAGAGGTGTTTTCACATTCCTCTGCTGAAGGGGGAGTTGTCTCTACATTTCCCTAAAATCTGAGATTCAAACGTAATTCGAAAGCCAATCGCAATGCCACTGGCAAAAAAACCTGTAACCTCCCGCGCATAGCGGACTTGTGAGTACAGAGAGCGAGAGTTTGCACTAAGTTAGCATAGCGAAGGTTGTGTTTTTGGATGTAAACCGGATCCTGGAGCTTCCTTCCACTATCTACTAACGTTACATAATAACAATATGACATGGTAGCAGATATTATTGTATGTTTCACAACCACTAAGGCTGTGTCAGCCACTGCCAGTTACAAGCTAACAAACAACATAAACAAATAAAAGATGCTAACTACATTTACCATGCTGATACGTCTGCTAGTCGCCGATTTTGGTGCACATTAGACTCGTCATCTGGGTCTGACTGACGCTCAAACATGTACTCCTGAATCTCACTGATGTTTCCTCTAACTCTAGCCATATTGACGTACTGTACCGCTCTCTCACCATAGATGTATGTCTCTCACCCACATTCATGCTCTCACCAGCACCGGTCAACCTAACGCGCGGCGGTGGTGGGCGGGGCATTCATAGATCCAGAATTTCTCTGTGAGGGAGAAAGAGTAGATGTGCTTCCAGCCCCTTTTCAGAGTTTCTTTTTTGACTTTTTATGTGGGATAACCATGTTAAACAAAATATTAATCATAGCAGAGTATTTTAACATACTTTAAAATGTGTCTGGGGGGGGGGACTTTAAGAGTTTTTTATTTTTTGGCATTTTTGCTTTATTTGATATAGTAGGGAGAGACAGTAAATGCAGGGTGGAGAGAGGGGATGACATGCAGCAAAGGGCCCGGGTTCGAACCCGAGCCGCTGCTGTTAGGACTCGGCCTTGATACATGGTACACGCTCTACCAGGTTAGCTATCGGGGTGCCCCACAAACCTCTTTCTATTGTCTTATTGCTATATGATAAATGTGGAATATTGCACAGGCAAATCTGATGACACGCTTCTTATATCTGCGTACACTACGTTTTAGTTGCATTGAGTATACTACCTAAATAAACTGGTCTTTTGATTTCTAGAGGGCTTTTCTTCCTGTAAGCTACGGTAGCTAACCCAGTTCACTTTTCTCAACACATACTTGAAAAGGGTTGAAAAGTTGTCTCTTACCACTTGAAGCCAAATAAGATTTTAGCCTCAACATGGCCAATAACAAGGTTACCCCATGCATATAAATGTACCCAGTAATTACAGATGCTGTGGACTGTCAAATGTGAAAGTGCGTAAGCAGGACAGTTGTCCACTCTAGTGACTCTTTAATTTCTGGTCATGGTTCGAACATAAAGTTGGTCATCACTACTGTCATCCTAAAGCCCAATGGAGGAACTGTGTTGTTTCAACAGACAAAAGAATGGCCACCCCTTGCGCTGGTAATTACAGAGCAGAACTGTCACAGGCCTGTTATTATTAAAGAAGCAAGCATATTCCAGTACTTAAGAGCTTATGTGAATTTTGCCAACCCCTGCAGATTTCCCCCCTTCAAGCACATTTGGAGAAAGAAGAACTTTGTGGGGGGATTGCATTGTCCCCCCCCCCCATCATGGCAGGGGGTTTGTGAATTCCCAACATGGGGAATTCAGTTTCTGTTGTGGCTGTTCAAGCACACACATTGGTTGGGAATGATTGATTAAGCATTTTCTGTCTCCTTTGGATGTCAACACTAAAACTTCCTTGCAAGAGTGAGCTGATGGTATCCCATGCTCTAGGTGCTTAGAGACAAATATTACCTGTGGATTGAGCACAAAATAATACCCTCTTTCCCTGAAGAATTTCTTGTATTGTACATATTCAATGTAACTTAGAATCATGAAAAAGAAACGTAAGAGAGAACAACCACTGAAGAACCACCTGGTGCCTTTTTTAATCCATGCATCATCACGCGATTATGAAATAGCTGTTTATGGATGCGGCACTTGCCTTCCTGTTTCCCTACCCACTGTAAGGAGTGGTTGGAACTATAAAGCCCTCAGGTTAACTGCAATTCTCCCGGGTGCCTGAGTGTCGTTCCAGCTCATCAGTAGAACTAGAGATACCATCAACATATCACAGGAAGGATGTGGTGGAAGAAATGGAGCTTACACATGACACACTTCCTGTCTTCCTTTAGCTTGGCCAGATTGTGCTCTTTTATAACTTCCATTTGATAGCATCCATTTGTTTGGCATCCATTCATTTCTCTTTAAGTTGAATTGAAGCTTATACTCACTTGTGGTCTTTAACCTTCTCTGTCTTCAGGTGGTGTCTGATGCTGCAGACCAAGGGGTCACTATAACTGGCAGCAAGACCTTCAACAACTGGAACTGGCCAAACGCTGTTATCTTTGCCGCCACTGTTATCACTACTATCGGTAAGTAGTTTTGGAGGTTCAGCAGTGACAGATCTAGTTCTGTTGGGAAAAGAGGCATGTTTTTGTGTTTTTGTCAAACTTTTTTTGAATGTTTAAGAGAAAATGATACTGAGTAATGTTACAGTTGTTGGCAGAAACATGCACTGAGCTATCAGGCAGACTTTTAAAACTGTCTTACTTTGTTCCCTTGGGAGGAACTCAATCTCTCAATCAGCTGTTGGATGTTTTGGCAAGGAGTGTATAAATTAAATGTACATGACAACACTGATGAAATAGTCTTGGATTAAGAACCTGTAATTTCCTACTCCTCCTGTAAAGCTATGCTAAAGAGACATACATAATTGTACATAGTTGAAACAATCTAACCACTAACCCTAACCACTTTGTTTTCACTTTCAATTTTTAAAGGATATGGGAACATTGCCCCTAAAACGTCAGCAGGCCGTGTATTTTGCATCTTCTATGGGCTGTTTGGTGTGCCTTTATGTCTTACCTGGATCAGTGAGCTAGGAAAGTTCTTCGGTGGCAGAGCCAAGCACCTGGGCCAGTATCTAACCAAGAAAGGATTTTCACTGGTAAGTCGATATGAGTTTCCCCCCCACACACACACACACACACACACTTCAGGGCAAAGTACTTGCATCTCTGTGTGGTATCACAAAGCCTTCACCTGAAGTAATGCTTCTTGTTTTGTTTTGTTTTTCCAGAGAAAGGCTCAATTTACCTGCACTGCTATTTTTCTCCTCTGGGGTGTGCTGGTCCATCTAGTACTTCCACCTTTTGTATTTATGTCCCAAGAGGGTTGGACATATATTGAAGGCTTGTACTTCTCATTTGTCACCTTGACCACAATTGGCTTTGGGGACTTGGTAGCAGGTAAGCTGGGAAATAAATATTTTCAGTTTATTAACTTAAGCCAGAAAACCTGTAGTTCAAAGCATAAATTAAACCCCTTGATCACATTTCCAAAACAGTTTTTGAATCAGTTGTTTAATCACATCCAAGTTGTACACAGATAACATGGGCATTATGGTGGATCTCTTAGACGATTCTTTTGATTGAACCAATAAAATTAAACCAGGCCATAACTTTGGATTCAAATGACCTTTGACCATTTTGTTTGTCCTTGCAGGTGTGGAACCAAACAAAGAATACCCAACTCTGTACCGTTACTTTGTGGAAGTGTGGATTTATCTGGGGTTGGCCTGGCTTTCTTTGTTCTTCAACTGGAAAGTGCGGATGGTGATTGAGGCCCACAAGGCACTGAAGAAACGGCGAAAGCTGCGCAAGCTATCTCTTGATGAACTCCGGCACTACAAGGAGTCTCACAAGGCTGCCCTTCGTTTGCCACCCACTCCTAATGACGTCAACATCTTCAGCTTCTTGTCCAAGAAACAGGAAGGCTATAATGACTTGATTAAGCAGATTGGCACCAAAAAAGATGGCAGAAGCAACAGCGGCAGTGCCATCACCGTCAATAAATCCAAAGAGATCGGTCGTTCCAAGAGTTGTAATGATGCTCCCATGTTTAATGGTCACACCATCCTCAGTCTGGACCGGTCACCACGCCAAAAGAGACGCTACAGTTTCAGTGACCGTGTCACTGTTGCTTTTTCAAAGTCCAAGAACTACCTCCTGGGCTCAGACAATGGTTTGCTGCTAACAGAGGACCATGTAGAGGGTGACCTAGAACTTGACCAGGACCAAATGTATGAGAACCAGCTTGACAAGGACGTCGACCTAGAGAACGGAGGAGTGGGAGATTGCGGAGCAGGTGGTCGAAGGACATGGGACTCTAAAGAGTACCATCCCCTAACATTCCAAAATGCAAACATTACTTTTATAGACGAGGAGAACTTTCTCAGCAATAACTTGGAGGAGGAGGATGACGATGATGATTCTAAAGCAAAACTGTCCATTACGACATGTGATGAAAACATTGAAACAAACTCCAAGGAGGAACAGAGTTCTGAATCTGAAGGGTCTGTGTTCACTAGTGACTGTTTAGAACACAGCCAGTCCTATGAGAAACTTGTAGAGGAATATGCAAAGGAAGAAAATATAGAATCTTGATCTTCTGTTGTCCACTGTGTTGGTATTGAAGTATATGTATTCAAATATGAATTTTTTGAAAGAATGTCAAAGTCCGATGGCTCTTTGGGGTCTGATAATGATAATGAAGGACTGCAAAGCCAAGATCAAATTTCAAATGAATGTTCTGTTCTTAGCTGAAAAATGAAAATCCACATCACTTTGACTATTTTTAGAGTTGAGCTTCCTATAAACTCAACAAATATGTCCTACATCTGGATGAATATGTACTACAGAGCTTGACACACAGCCCCATGAGTATTTAACATCTGCTCTATTTAAGTCTTTTTATATGGTTTGAGAAACTATATGCCACACATTTATTGTAATGTCCAAACCAGTAACTATTTTCCATGAGTGCTTTTTTTTTTTTTTTTTTCTCATCGGCTGGTAGGAGATTATATGTGGACATGTATCTGATTTCCTATAGTTTCTTCGATGTATATGCACCATATTGGTGTTTTTATAATATTTATTAAAATGAAGGACACAGTAGCTTTTTATTTAGTGGCTACATGGGTTTATACGTCTCCCATTGCACAATTCTACCAAATGAGGACAGTTAAAGTCCATTTCAGTGCAGATTGTCCTTTTAAAAACCTGAGCCAAACATTTATCCTTAAAGAAAATGAAGGGGGTTGAGGGCCAATTCTCCGTCTTTTTTTTTTCTTTGGTATTTTATTAGTTTCTTTTGTGAGGTCCTTGATAACTTGTTGTGTCTCAGACTGCTGTTTATTTTGACTGTAAGCAATAGAATTGTGACTGCACTAGAGGCCATCGCTGATGCATAGGCAACATCTGGGAGTCTAGAACCAACTGAGAGTCAACTTTGAAGGGAAAATCATAAATTTTTCGAACAGAAAAGCATTTATGGCAAAAATCTGAATATCCTGCCAGAGAGACACTCTAAACTAAGATTTGTTTGCCTTTTCTTAACACTTCTTTTTTTTTTTTTTTGACTGCTGTAAAAAATCTGCTTTGGAAATGATCCTCCTGCCTGTCAGAATACACTCAAACTGGTTTAGTGAACATGTTCTTTATTGTTGTGTTTTTCAGCTGACAGCATGTCAAGTGTCGATCTGCGGCTTCTGGGCCATCTCCCACGGCACTGCATAATGGGAACAAAAGTTTGACGGCAACAATATCACTTTTTGTCTCTTCCACTTCATTGTATTTGCCATGTAAATATTGGCTGAAAGCCCACCAGTGGCCACAGACACGGCTCTGCTCAGGCCGTGGCCTTGCTACTCGTGTTTATCTTTGGGGGCTCGCACTGGCATGAATGACACAAGTACCACTTATGACATGCAGCCAAGGTTAACTTATAACAGATCGATGCTCTCGACGTACATTTCAGTCATGAGACATAAAGTCAGCAGTATTGGTGCTCTTGTTTCATGTGAACACAAAGCTGTAAACTCAAGGGACTAAAATATAATGTCCATTGCTTTTCACAGTCTCATTTTTGAAAGGGGCCCTTAGTTCACCCTGCTCACCCGCTGCCTTTTGCACACGTTAACTTGCACACAAAAACTTGAAACACTGTTACTTTTGAATAGTAGGATGGCAGTGTTTGCAATGTCACACAGGGCTACTTTGAATTTAGCACCAGTTTCCTTGTTGAAGCCAGTTGGATAATTAACTGTATATACTATGGTCCAGTATTTGTAGTTTTTTTTTTTTTTTTTTTTTTTGGATGGACCACACCATCCTAACCAATGACTGCTAATAAGTGAAAATGCCTTAAATCCACTGCAAAGCAGAGGATATATAGTACAATGTAACATCTACAGTATTGAATGTTCTTGTAATGATTCACTGACAAGGTATAATCTTTAAACTGGGTGTTTCTATTGTTTCCCTTCTCTCCCTTTTCTATTTCGTCACAGGGCTAAGTGAACATTCCTCTCTCTTCATTTTCACTGGTTTTCCTTGATGTTTTAGTGTAGCATTGTCATGCAGCCATGGTACTTGTCTGGACTGAATTTCAAGCGTGTCTCTAGATTGTAACAGGTTAGGCTGGTTTAACCCATTGTCCAAAGTTTTCCAGTTGCTCCATTGTGTAAAACTCCAGTATAGTTGTGTTTTTAGTTGTCTTTTTTTTAATGATTAAATTATTCATGTTTGAACAAGTTTTTGTATATGAATTCCAAACAAAATTGTATATTTCATGTAAATAAACATTTTAATAAAACAAGTGTTTTTACAAAACGGTGCATATGTACATACAGTACACGAAACAAGCGTCCAGGCTGCTTTTCTAGCGTGCGCTTGCAGTGCATACAGTCAGTGTGGTCAAGTTTGGGCTGCGCGCGGAGGTCCACACGGGTCAATGCGGACCCTCGCAGACCTGGGCAGATGGGGACGTTTGTGTCACGCAGACCCACGCGACCATACCAGAAACCATGCATTGGCCTTACACGTCATGTGGCGCCCTACTGAGTAGTTGTGTAATATCTTCTGTGGCTCTGGAAGGGAGCCTTCCAAAGTTTGAAAAAAAAAAAAAGAACCCTGATGATGTCATAAGGATCATCTCAGCTTGGACTTAAATTTTTTTAGCTATGCTCATTTTTAGCCATGGCTCTAGGGATGGAAATGTTGCTTGCTTGGTCGGTCAGTCGGCCCACCACTTTGGTCCAGACAGAAATAGCTAAGCTAACGTACGATAGAATGACCGTTTTCCTGGAAGTGCAAAAGGTAAAAATGCATGAGACATACACATAAATGCATTTCAGTCCTTTGCAATAGGTGCTCTTTTTTTTCTCTCTTTCAAAATACACTAGTTAGACATACTTTAGTAAAATGTGGGCTTATTTTTTAAGAGTATTAAATGTGTTCTTGGATCCTGTTGCACAGTCACACCTGTTTTACTGAATCTTTCAGTTACATCTAAGTTGAAAATTTTTATTGAGATTCTGAAATTACATCCTCTTTCAACAAGTTTTGTCAACAAAGTTCTTGTGCAACGTTTGCATGGTGTATTAACTTTTTATCATAGTGACACCTGGCATTGCTTATTATGCACACAAACTTCAAGGTCATGCTGTCAGACAAGTGAACAACACTGCAGAAGGAGCCGAAAGCTGATATGCAAACCTAGCCATAATAACAACGCTGCACACCGAATAATGAGTAATATTCTAAACAAACAGCGTGAATTCCTGTACACTATCTGCGCTTGTTTGAAAGTCACCTCAACAGTTTATGTTAGACTATCAGTTAATGATTGGAATGCGGGTGGATTTCAATAAGTGGTGGAGCCAACGGAGCCAGGATGTTGACATATCCTGATCTGCCAAAAAGACATGAGAAAAGCGTGTGCATATCTGTCAGTTGTTGTTGGCGCAGGCTGAAAATGAACGCCGCTGCCTGAATGGATTCTGCAGAGTAACCATTCCTGATTCCACCCTGAGTGAAGAATTTACCTCAGACATTTTACATGCATTTAAAAATAGATGAAGTTGGACAATAACACACTGATATATATATATATATTTTCTTAGAACTTTTGGAAATACCTACATGATGTTATTACCTCTCAGCCTTGATGGCATGTTGAACCACTGATTCACAAGTTAAAAATCTGCAATGGAAACATATTTCATTGCATTTCCGCCATCAATGTTTCACTAAAACGGGTGGTGTTAGAGAGCATTTGCCCTTATAAATGTTAACTTAACTGATGATGGTTACTGAACCAAACTCTCTGGCTCATTGTGAAAATGTGCTGAGCCTGGTGGAAACCAGAATGTCTCCTGTTACTGTGGGATTCCAGGCACAATATAAATCCTGTTTTATGCCTTCAAGTTCCTCAAGTGTGATCCAGTATGTACAGACAAATTACCATGGATACTGTAGCCATTGTTGTTAAATTATCCCTAAGTTAAAGACTAAGTATTTTTGTGCTTTTATTACAGCCAGACAGTAGAGAGATGACCGGAAACAATTATTAGATCTGGGCAAATTAGCCACATATTCTAAAGAAGTCGCCACTTAAAGCCCCTGAAAACTTGATTTCACATCTTCAGGTTTTCGTGAGAACATTACAGCGACTGCAATCTATATTTTTAGAATAACAATGTATCAGATGACATTGTGAAAACAACGTGACATTATCACCCGACTCTGCAGCTCCCCTCAGCTTTACGGAGCTTTATATCGCGTTTCAACTCATTGGTTAGCTGTCGGCCCCACAACTTTGCTGTTCTGGTTCACTTTCACCGCTCTGATAGTATCATTTGAAGTCGCAGCAGGCAGCAGATTTCAAAAGCTGAGCAAAATATTCCACACATTTTGGAGTTCTTATTGCAGCTTTACTTACTTCATAATTTGTAAGAATTGAAAATGACCGTGGGCAACATGATATTCCTTTGAAATGTTTAATTAACCACAAAATGTGTCTGAAATAACATCTAGACTAACTGTGCAGCCACAGAAAGTTGGTCAAATGAAAAACAAAAGCATAGAGTGCCAGCAATCTAAGAAAAATGATGCTTGTCCTGCAAGGAGTCCATGACTAGACACGCACTACGGGTCAAACGTCACAGTGCAAGTGTGGACAAGGGGGCACGTAAGGCTAAGGTCTCATCATCAAAACCACTGTATGAATGTCCTTCTCATCATCAAAATAAGTGGGGCAGTGAAAATTGTCATTTGCTCTTTAACTAGTCTCAGATGAGAGTCAAAGGGATGATTCAGAACCAGTGTTGTCAGTTGATTAGTTCAAAAAGGGAGCTACAGAATATATACTTGTTTCGTAGTTGTGAATGCCCTCATGCTCATTTTGCAATAACCACAGGTAAAGGACGATCAGAGAGTCTCGTGTCTTCAGTTTTTACAGCGCTTAAACTTTTTACCACAATGTGAGCTGTGATGATTTTGTATGGTCGGGGGCATTTTACGAGCAAGATTAGATGAGGATAAGAGATCAGGAGACGTTTGCTCTTCTGAGATAATATGCCTCCTTTCAGTTTAATGGCTTCTACCCTACTGGCAGCGTCTGCAAACATGCACCAAAACCAGACTAAACATTGAAAACTTTATAGTCTAATTTAGCAGAAACATAAACTGGATACACATTGTAATTGAGTACCTAGAAACGTCTACTGCAGAGTTCAGAGAACAGATTTTATTTGTCATAAAAGAGTTACCACATGACTGTTTGACCTTTGGATCTATATTACTGTCTTAACTGTCTTAAAGCTATTCATAAGGTTACATGGAATTGGGTTCCACACTGCACATAATAAAATCAAAACATTCACATCTAAATATGCTAATTGCAACATATAAATAAAAAAATATATATCACATGTATGTCCTTTTAAAAAGTGGATCATTTTCATGCATCCTTTTCAGTTTCAAATGATCACAAAATGGTTTTATGGTATGCAGTCGTGGACATATACTTTCCCAGCAGCACTGTTAACCACCCAGTATTTCTATAAAATCGTAGGATAAATCAACAACGTTTACATGTAAAAATGCTAAAGTGACAAGGATTTCCACTAGATGTAAAAAGCAGAGTGGAAAATGAACCCTCGGTGCGATGAGCTGCTGAAAATTTTACACAGATATGTTGAATGGCAGAACACAGCCAGCCACCAAGGGCCAGAGCTAACACGTTGTCTTGCCATATTATGTAAGAATACTCAAAACTGCTTTGACTTTTTTTTTTTTTTTTTTTTAAATTTTCGTTCATATGATGCTAAATTTATCACACGCAGACATCTAATCTTTTCCTTCCATAAGTTCAGGACAAGAAGCCTAATAATGCACTCCCAGTGACCTGTAGGGCTTTCAGACTGCATGGGCATGTGTCTGTATACTATTCATTTGGAGAGTCAGATCATGCAAGCTGTAACCGGCCAGCATGCTGGCCTCCGTCTTTCACACTGCGCTACTTCCTTCAAAGTTTGTGTTTCCCAGATGTAGAGTGCACTTGTGAAGAGATTACGGCAAGGCAGCGTTCAAGACTGGTTTGGCAAACACACTTAAAGTTAAAACACACAGCAAGCAGATCCCTTAATACAGCTCGCCATTGTGTCTTAGGTGCCAATAAAAAATAATTGTATTTCTTCTAATTCCACCATGTGAAGCTCAATTGTTCGGTATGACGTGCACATCGTTCAATTGTTTCTCTGAATAGCTATCAAAAACAACACAAAACAATCCTCAAAGTGCCGCAAGGTGACTAACGCTCTTGTGTGTCTGAATAAATCAATGCCATCTCTCTATGTGTATCAACAACACGTCCATCCTGGGACAGAACGATGCCAGCTCACTTCCTTGTCAACAAAGGAAGAGGGGGAACCAGATGGAGAGTGGTGACGCAGAGTTGTTTCTGTGGACTGTAAAACAGCCAACGTAACAACAGCTCAATAAGCAATGGCACAGGGCGGGGAAATGGGACTGAGACGGGGCCCAAGGACCTTTCTGACACCCAATTGTTTCCTGAGTTTCTGTGTCCGGCCTTCCGGACCGGAAACTTTTGGGCACCCCCCAGAGGTGAGTTTGTATGTGTGCGTTTATGTGTGCATGCACTGTACTGTGAGTTTGTGTGTGTGTGTGTGTGTTTTGGATGTGAGAGCGAGGTGGGATTGTTAGTGAAGATGGGGGAAGTGCACTGGCAAAGTGCCCATTGCTTTTTAAAGAGCGTAGGAAAGTATTTTTCTTACTGCTGTGGATAACTGACCCAACGTGGTATCACAGTCAGATATTTCAGGCACTAAGAATATCATAGGAAAAAAAATATATTCAGCTACTGGGTTTAAAACATTGTGATAATTACCAGGTTTTTGCTTTCACTCCCTAGAATTAAAAAGCATGTCATACACTGAGAACACTGAAGAAGAAGATGAGGCACCAATTTCTCAGAGTTGCTTTCTCACAGACCAAAATACAAAGCAACCACAAGACTCAAAACACAACAATGAGCAAACTCCAGGGGAAACACCACAAATTGATATACAGTAATATATCTAACTTTTTCGAGAACAAGATTTGCAGGTTCATTTTGTAACCCTCTTTCTGAGCAACGCTGACCTATATGATGTAATTGTTTAATGAGTGCATGAAATCAATGGCTCAGTTACTTTAAAACAAAAAACTTGATGTCGTCCTTCTTCATTAACCTACATTAACAGACTGCACTCATACAGTATACCCTTGATACAATTGGTGTATGGCAATCCATAAAAATGTGTACAGTTAAGATATAACCACAAAGAATGAAAGTTTGATCACATTTTTTCCCCCCTAATCTTCACCAAGCAGCAACCAGAATAGTTACATGAATACATTTTTGTGTACATCACTGAATTTGGAGTTTGACTTGTGCCTTTGAAAAAATCTGCACAAACTACAATGTAAAAAATATGCCATAATGTTCTGGTAGGAGTACAGTAAACTAAAGTGGGGGCATATATGAGAGCTGGGAGGAGAAAGAGACACAAGAGCCAGCAAGCCACCTGAAAAATGTTCCTCTACCGCCCTCTGGCGAAGAAACCACGCCAATACACTTTTTCAAATAACAATAAATTATCAAATTTTGAATTAATATACCGACTATAAAATTGTCTGTATTTTTCTGTCATATAATTTGAGTTATAATTTGTAAACTAATGCATCCTACTCTGCTTTTATTTTGAACATTTCAACTCTAACCCGGAAGCACAGCAGTGTTATGATGCTAATGGTGTGTCAACACATCAGGACTTAGGTGGGAATTGCAAATGTTGGGGGAAAATAAGAGTAACAGAGTCCTATTAATATTTTTTTAGGGGACAGCTGAATACAAGTAAGAAATAGTGTCTTTGTGAACAGGCTGGCATAAAGTTAACACGTTAGCAGGACAAGCAAACGGACTCATACTGCTAACTTAAGCTACGTTGGTCTTCCACAACTGGACAGTTAGCAAGCAGGCTAATTGGCTGATTCCCTGTCTACTTCGGTCCTGACGAGACGGGAGAGAGATGTCGTGCAGTTTATTGGAGTTTTGTCGGCTCCAAGAGCTCAAAACGGTCACGGACTACTTGTTCCAGAGCCAGAAAACCAAGCCAGCGGAAGAGAAGAATCAAACAGGTAACACAACGTTGCCACGGCTAGATAAGGCAGATGCACGTCTGTAGAATGCTACAGCACATCGGTTAAAAGTCACAGCAGTCCAGTTAGCTACCTCTGGAACTAGCTAGTCACAGCACTAAGTTAACACAGTAATTGCTGTCTAACCTAAGGACTATAACGTTACATATAGCCAAATAACGTTATAGCAAGGTGGTTGTAAGGCTGGGGGGAAAGTTCGGTTTGTCGGGTACTAACGTTGCACTTGAATTTTAGATTACAGGCTAACTTGAAATGATCTTGAGCGACATCAAGTAACGGCCCTCTACATGCATAGCAGGGTGTTTTCGCCTAATGTGTTCTGTTTGAGTGCGGTACAAAATAAACTCACGCTTATCCGAAATATACAGAAAATGCATCTCATATGAATTCACTTAATAATAACTGTTTATAATGCCCTGGCTGTAGTAATAAAGACAAGTCATTTGATTGTAAGGCTTTGTAAAGTGAATGATGGCTAGAACTTCATCTGTGCTCTGTGATACCAGCAGGGCACTGAAAGGGGGAGGAGGAGAAATCCGCCTGCCCTTTGTGCTATGAGTCATCCCACATGAGGCACCTGAACACATCACTGCAGGATGCCAGAACAGACACACAGAAAGGGCACTTTTTCATTACCTCACGTCTGATTTCATGTGGATGCGTTTAGACATACAGAATGTGTCATCACCTCATTCTTGTAGCGAAATGACATGGACCCCCCACACACACTGCCCCACGGCATAATGCATTGTCAATGTCAATGGCAACAGGATTCTATCCTGGATTTTGCTACTAAATTCTGTCACTTTGTCTTCCACCCACCAATATTTTTAGGTTATTTCCCCTGTAGCACAACCTTCGTCAGTCCTTCCTCTCTCGTTTCTTTGTTTTATGTTTTGGTAGATTCATATTAGCATGTCTGTGTTGAGTTAATATTTTTTAGCAGTTTTATCACTTCCATGCACAGAATTGCTGTGACTTTAGCCGCTAATTTCACACCCCTCTGTGACAGCTAAATTAGTCAATGTGGTGTGTGTGTGTGTTGGCTACCAGAGATGTGAATAACCTGTCAGTAGGTGCTTGGTCAGATTAGACCAGAATTTCCCCCAGTTATTGACTTCATATAATGATGTGATCTTTAGGAAACCAAGACTTGAGCAAAGGGAGACTGACCACTGTGGAAGTCCTAACATCTGCACAAGCTGCTTTGTCAGCGTGATTCCACAAATTAAAACCAACTGTAAATGAATTTCCCTGTTCCCTTTTTCCCTAACAGAAAATGAGCTGTCTTGGGACACCTCTGAGTGGGAGTCGGCATGGGACAGTGGCGACAACAAAGAGGAGGAAGCTACTTCTGCCACAACGGCTTGTCCTTTTGTATTTCATTCTCTATTCTCACACTGTCATTTTTCCCTACGATATTCAGCAACAGGTGTCTTTGGCATTGCAGCAAAACAGTATAAATGAATAATATTTTATTATCCGTTGTTTAAATTATACAACTGTTGCCCAATTGTCCCATAATTACCCTATATTTTGTAATCAAACCTTGTGATTGATTTACAGCTAACGCGATAGGTAGTGTAAACAAGCTTAATAGCTACAAAAAAAGAGCCGGGGCAACTCAGTCACCCACCACCACAGAGGCCTTCAGTTCCAATGGGACAGTTCCATGGGACATTTCAAATTTGTGAAAAATTGGGGGGAAATTTCCCTAAATAAATTGACAAAAAAACAAAAGCTGCAAACAACTTTGTCCAATACTTGAAACTGACCTGAGGTGTTGTATGGGGTTATCACATTATTTGCAGGTTGAAAGGTCCCTACGCACTGACTTTCCTCTTTGCCCTGCAGGTGGAGGAGGAGACCACAGGGCAGAGTGGAACCTGGCTGCAGGACTGTGTAGTGTCCCTGTCACCCTGCTCCGACCTGCTAGTAGTGGCCCGCGAACACAAGGCTGTCTTTTTCTCAGGTCAGATATTCAAACACACACATACACACACATCTCTAAGTACACAGAGGAATTATAAATTGCTGTTAATGTTTCTTGATTCTTACAGCTAAGTGGCGTTCGGATGACAGCGGCAGAGAGGAGATGACCCTGGCTGTGTCTTGGACTGGAACCCTCAGCACTGACGAAGGGTAAGACTCAAATTCAATAGAAGAGTTGATGATGGGTTTGCGTTATATCTAAGGACAAGTGATTTAAGGAAGATGACACTATATTGGAAGACAAAAGGCAAGAAACTTAAAGGGAGGACTGAAATTGGACTTCAGAGTGACAAGGAAAACTACAGAGGATAAAGAAGCGTCACAGTGAAAAGGGATAGTTGTTTGACAGTGGGGAAACAAATGAAACATGAGATAATGCATAAGTTTAAACATCTCCTACTTTGTGTTTGTTTTCCTACTACAGAGAATGTGTGAGCAGTTGTATCTGTATACCACTGGCAAGCCAGAAGAGGTAAGAATGACTTAAGTAGGAAATGGAGGAGATGTCTGTGGACGTGCAAAATGCTTGTGTGTTTGTATACGTGTCATAATAGCTGTTTTTACAGTGTATGTTTGTGCGTATTTGTAGAAGCTCCACAGGACGGCCTGACTGGACATGTGTAGTAGTGGGTTTCACTTCTGGCTATGTCCGCTTCTACACAGAGGTACAGTATATCGTCGATCTCAAGTACAATCTTCTCTCTCCTTTTTGTGTACTGCAGTGCTTTGTAGCCTGTGCAACGACTTACTTTTTCAGATAATCAACAGAACAAGGAAATGAAACCATTGAATACAAAATAGGCAGGAATGACAGTATTAAATATGACTGTTTCTCATCAGAACGGGGTTCTTCTCCTGGCTCAGCTGCTGCATGAGGACCCTGTATTGAGGCTCAAGTGTCGCACATATGAGATCCCTCGTCATCCTGGAGTATCTGAGCAGGTAATGCACACACCGAACACTCCTATCAGAACTGTGTATGACAATTATGTTCAAATTGAAATGAATAGCTTGACATTTTGGAAAAGACGCTTTTTCGCTTTCTTGCCAAGAGTTACACGAGAAGATCGATACCACGCTCATATCTGCGCAGTAAATACGGAAGCTAAAGCCAGCAGCCAGTTACCTTAGCACAGTCTCCGCTGGTTGCCAAGCAACATCACGGTGACGACAGGACTCCCGGAAGTCAGCTCTCCAGGTCATAAATAGTCTGGCTTAAATAGTCTTGTTTTTTTGTACAGATTAAATAAAGGAGCTATAACACAATTAGTGAGCTTTAGTTTGAGTTTAGTTTGTTAGCCATGCTAGCTGTTTTCCCTCTGTTTCCGGTCTTTATTGTAAGCTAAGCTAACCGCCTGATGGTTGTAGCTTCATATTTACCATACAGACATTAGAGTGGTATCAATCTTCTGATATAACTCTTGACAAGAAAGCGAATAAGTCCGTTTCCCAAAATGTTGAACAACTCCTTTAACTGTATGATTGAGTGTGGAAATGAATTCTTGAACACATTTTTGTGATCAGATATTCTAAACTCAAGGTTTGCTTACTAGCTTCTCCTGACCTTTTGACTGCGTCCCACTAATGTGTTATTGATTTTTTTTGATCACAGCATGAAGAGTTAAGCATCCTCTACCCTGCTGCTCTGGTCACCATCGATGGCTTCAGCCTCTTTCAATCTCTGCGCGCCTGCAGGAACCAGGTGGCGAGAGGTACTGCTGCTTGTGCGACCATGTGTGTAATTGTGTGTGTGTGCATCCAACTGAGAGTATGTACAGTACGTTCATATGCTTGTGTGTTTATATTATAGGATGAGAGTCATGGGGTTCTAGTGTTAAATGTTATAGTATTTTGCAGTGCGTTGACTAGCCATGTGTTCTTCACTTGCTGGCTGGGTGGATAGTGTTTGCCATAAGGCATTCAGGTACTGAGGAGACATACACACAACTACCACTGTACCACTGCCACACACATACACAGCAGCTTCAGCAGGGTTTCTCTGAGCATCTAGTAGTGCTGCGTGCATGTGTGTTGGTGTGTGTGCCTCCCCATGAGTGTGCTTTGTGGCCTAAAGGAATCCTTGTTACTATTAAAAGCACAGTAACCCCAGTTTTAAATGTTGCTAAATGCAAGGCATGCCTACTAGCTCAAGGCAAAAGATGATGAAATCCCAATCCCATTACCAAAAATGTAGCAATCAAATGGTACATTAACTGCGCTTTCCATCCAGCGGCAGCAGCAGGTAGTGATGTGATCCAGCCTCCTCCCCTGGCCTATAAGAAGTGGGGTCTGCAAGACATGGACACCATTGTGGACCACAGTAGTGTGGGTAAGAGACCTTTTTTTTTTTTTTTTTTAAGAGTAATTGATTTGTGTTCATATTAGTGGCTCTTCCTTACCCACCTTTTGATTTACTACTTCAGCCCAGGGTTAAAGTGATTAGAGGTGATTCTCTAATTTTTCTCACATTTTTTTATTGCACATATGACTTACTGACAAAATTCCCACAATAGTTTGACAACAAACACTTCCTAGGAAAACGGCAAACAAAATAGATTTTTCATTATGCCTTTGTATGTATGCATTATAATGATTAAAAAGTAAAAGTTTTGTGCAGTGGAGTCATATGCTGGGAAGAGATTCTTTTGTTTAAAATCAAATCAAATGAATGATTGACTTCCACAAGAAAGTACTGTACGCACTGCACTAATTCATTTTCTTTTCATCCCTGTTCTCTCTCCATCTCTCTCCTGCTGTTAGGCATTATGACACTGTGTGTGTTTGACCAGATGAAGAATGCATCTATCTTGGGGGGGTTTAATGCTTCAGTGAAGGGCAGCCCCCCCGCCATGAGCCAGTATGTCACTGTGGGAGGTGGGCCATTCACAGGCTTTTACTATGCTGTAGAGGTGAGTGAGAGAGAGATGGCGCAAGTCAGGCTGTTTATTTCCCAATAAGAATTATTGTACAGGCAACATAACGGTACATTTATGTTAAGTACTACGTGGTGCAAATAACCTGAAAGGGACAGTGCAAGACATATGTGTGCAAATGAATGCATTTTAAAGAGTAAATTCAGCTATTTGTGTCTCTCTGTCTTTCCTTAGGGAAGCTCCCAGCCTCTCCTCTCTCACGTGGCTCTGGCTGTGGCCAGTAAACTCACCTCAGCCCTCTTCAGTGCTGCCAGGTGTGGTGATGGTGTGTGTGTGTGTGTGTGTGTGTGTGTGTGTGTGTGTGTGGGCGTGGGTGTGTAAAACCAAGCTTCCATTTGTGTATAAGCAAGGTTATCTGCATTAATTTATTAGTTAATTAATTAACAATAATTCTACCAAACATAATTTTACTTAAATTAAACATACCACAAATGAGACAAACAATAGTTCAAGAAACAAGGTAAAGTAAATACCAGAGGAGCTGGACTAAACTGATAACCACATCTCAGTTTGTAAAGTGCATTGTTTAAAAGACAAATAGGGTTGTCCAGTGTTTCCGTGTGCCTGTGTGTGCATTTAATTGTCAGACAAGCACACACTTGAAGACTGAATGCCGCACTGTTGACAACCTTCTACTGCTGTAACAGCACAAAGTATCTGTATAATTATAGCCTGTTCTCTGCTCAATGCCAGCTTAATCCATACAGGGGGGTAATTCGCTTTCATCCTCCCTTGAGTCTCTTTTCACTCTCGTTTTAGTGCATCTCAAGTGTATGTTGTCAGTTGCTTCCTCTCATTTATCACCTTTATACTGTAGTCTCTCTTAATTCCTCTCTTTACATGGATTCATCGTCTTATTTGTCTCTTGCTCACTTTCTCTATTTTTCATCATTTCATCACTTTCTCTTGCTGCTTTCCTCTCAGTGGATGGTTAGGTTGGAACAAGAACAAGAATGAAGAGGAGGCTGTTCAGAAACAGAAGCCCAAGGTGGAGCCTGCAACGCCCTTGGGGATCAGGTACCAATCATGATATCTTAACACAAATGTAGCTATACCCAATTGTGCCCTATTGGTACTGGCAATATGAAGCTCGTTGATGTCCTTCCGTCGTCCCGTCTCTTAAATCTGACCTCTCTCGTCCAGATTTGGTCTCCCAGACTCTCGTCGGCACGGCGAGTCCATCTGTCTTTCCCCCTGCAACACACTGGCTGGGGTGACGGATGACTTTGGTCGAGTCACACTGCTGGACTTGGCCAGGGGCATTTCCATTCGCATGTGGAAAGGTGAGGAGAAAGAGAGAAAAGACCAAGGACTAAAAAGTGAATATTATAGAGGTTTTGTAAAGGGATCTTTGTAAAGAACTGAACAGGTCAAGCATGGAGCCGTGCTAAGAAGGCAGAGCCTTTATATCCCTCTTATATATTCCCTTTCTCTTGTCTCTATTCAGAATTGAGGCACCATGGTTAACGTCAAGACTTGAGTACATAAATAACTTTGTGTTACCAATGAAACATGTCTGAAGTATTCATGTAGTCCGAGAGCACAAAACATTGAACCCTTACATGCAGGGCACAAAATTAGCACCAGCCAAATGCTGGTAAAATATGCAAGTGGGTGGTAGATGTGCTTCACTCACCAGCCAAAACAACAATGGTAATCTATTATTGGCTGGTAAAATTTGAACATTCACTAGCCGTTTGGCCGGTGGAGAAGAAAGTTAGTTTTGCACCCTGCTTACATGCTGTCTATCAAACATTCATAGCCTCTGTTTCTTCTTTAAAATCAGTTGTAATGCCAAGTCATGCATTCAGCTTAAAAGTTGTTTAGTGTCTCCCTGTAATGTAAGTATAACTATTCATTACTGCAGGTTACCGAGATGCTCAACTGGGTTGGCTGCAGGTTCCAGAGGAGCGAGGTGATCGGGAGTTCTCCCCCTCTGCCGCCCTCCCCAGACGCCATGCTCTGTTCCTGGTCATCTACGCCCCCCGCAGGGGAATCCTGGAGGTGTGGGGGATGCAGCAGGGCCCTCGAGTTGGAGCCTTTACTGTGGGCAAACACTGCCGGTATAAACAATGCACTCTCAAACTTTTTCTTCCAGCAATTTCTTAGCCTCAAAAGCATCACAAGCAAAGCAGCACCTGTGCATCTCCATCTTTAGCATACCACAGAAGCATATACTGTGCACTCAAGGATAGCCAAACTGGGGAATAGCACACAATAAAATATACGTAAAATATTGCATGCATGCACTTCCAGGTTGCTGTATGCTGGCTACCGTCTGATGGGGGTGAACAGTGTGACCAGTCAGGGCTGGAAGCTCCACACCCAGCAGGTGTGTCTGCTAGATCCCATCACAGGAGCATTGAGGACAGTGAACATCCCCTTCCACCTAGCCCTCAGGTTGGTACACAGACAAAAACACACACATACATTGACGTCAAAGATACTGTGGATCAGCTGTTTGTCATGCAGGCATTTTTAAAGGAATAGTCCAGATCCTCTAAAGCTCACTAATTAAAACATTATAGCTCACTTGTTTAAACTCTACAAAAGGGGATTATGTCCCAGACTATTCTCTGCCATCAGCAGTAACTTACTGGAGTCTCCGCTGGTTGCCTGGCAACCTCACAGTGATGACAAGACTCCAGGGGCCAGACGTATAAACGATGTGTACGCATAAAAATCATGCGTACGCCTTTTCCCACACATAAACTGTTATTTATAAAAGAAGACTGTGCTGTGAGAATGTGCATACCTCACGCATACTTCCAACCAGGCGCACACACGGTTTTCAAGAGATAGCTGCTGGTGATTATAATAAGGTTGACATGAAATATAAGGTGAGAGATGTAACCTTATAGTAAAACATTGTTTGTTTAGGTTGTTTGCCAATTTCACTGATTGCATCATTTTTGCAGTCTACACAGTGTTCTGTAAAATGTTACTTAGAGGCGCATTTATAAACTTGTTTATGGTGATGAGTGATGAATTCTATTCTTTTATTTACATTTGAGCCATTTTTTCCTGTTAATAATCTTTTCATTTTATCCTGAATTGTGAAGGGCTTTGTAAAGTCTGTTTCAATGTGAGGTCTATAAATTAATCCTTGATCATCCTTCTGACATTTAATAATGATAACTGAGACCTTATTGCAGTGATGGTTTACAGGTACATGTGATGAATTAGTGTTATGGCTGCTATAAATGGCCACGACCATTACACAGTGTGTAATGGTCGCACGTAATAACAGCTTTTCTGTTGGTGCAACACAATCGGTGAAATTGCGCTTCTTCTTCTTTGCCGTTCTTCTCATTGACGGGTCTGATGAGTGGTGGAGCAGGCAGAAGTATCGATATGCAAACGGATGTATAAGGGCGTTTCTATACCCATTTATGGCTAACTGTGGGAGTTGAAATGAGGCTCGTGCACGTGCGCCCGGTTCCACAATGATTGAGATTTCTAAAACACAACCATGCGTACGTACGGCTTTATAAATCTGACGAAAAGAATGTGTATGCATATTTCTTCTGTTTTAGTCGTGAATCTACGCAGAGTTTTATGCTTCTGGCCCCAGGACTCCCAAGATTCCCAAAATGTCGAACTATTCCCTTAACACTTCAATTAGAGTTTCTTGTAGGATTGCTTGCAGATGTGCGGTGGGGATACTTTTTATCCTGAGACTCAAATTTGCTCATGAACTATTTAGTTATTGGTCCCTGTATGTAGGAATAGCAGTTCTCGTCATATTTGTATTGCATTACTCAGCTATAGACACATATTACTTTTGTTTTACATAATTGACTCACTCAACTCAAGAGACTTATTAAGATCACTGCTTAAAATGTTAAGGGAAAGGACTTTTGGCAACTGGACTGTCATCATTTACTTTCACAGCCATGGTTTTCAACCACAATTTCAAAAGTCTTCATGTTCTTAAATAAAATTCACCTTCAAGCACAAAGTTTAGGCTGTGATACCTTGTCCCCAGTTTACAAGTTTTTAAAGACACCCTTTTAATGAGGGCTGCCAGCAAGCCATTTAAACCCCATCTTTCTGTCTTCTTCATTTCAGTGACAAGAAGAGCGAGCGAGCCAAAGATATGCACCTGTTAAAGAGACTGACTACTATACTAAGGAGCAGAGAGGTGGAGCCTGGTAAGAGATACAAGAGTGACAGCTGAATGGACATGTAGATCTAAGTGTATGAGATGAGAGAGATGTGAATCTATGTTTTCTTTTCAGATATTTTGGAGAGAGAAGCCAAAAGTGTGCTGCTGGATATCAAACACCCTGCCATTAAGAAGCAGGTATAACCAAAGATACAGAACAAATGGCCTCACACACTAATAGAGAGGCATATTGTCTTCAGCGGTAACAGTCAAAATTTCTAACTGCAGTCTTGGCACTTCATTTTAGGCTTTGGAGTCTCTGCTGTCAAATAAGAATGCTCCTGTCTCATGTCTTACTAACATCACATGTGCCTTATATGACACTCTGAAGCAACAAGGTAAAGTCTGATTTTTCTAAAATATAATATAGTAAAACTAAAGTGTCATGAACTGGTTTTCCAAATAATTTTCTCAGCTAAATGCCTTAAATGTGAAATACTGTAAATGTAAAATGTTACGTACATGTACGTATCATACATATGTCGATGGTTTTCTCTCTCTATTTGTGGTTGTGTATGCCTGCATTATAGACCCTGAGGAAGTGGATACAGCATTACTCCAGCTCTGCTCTTCACAGCTGAAACTGCTTCAGCTCTACACTGACATCCAGCAACTGCATTCTGCTACAGACATAGAGGCCTGCTCTAAAAATGTGAGAGGACACACACACACATACACGTAAATAAAGCTTGTTAATGGTACTCACATAAACCTTTTCCAATACATACTACATAATATAAAATAGGCTATTTTAAGGTTTGCGGTAAAGCTACCAGTTAGGTCGATGTTGTTGCTTGGTGGTCACCTTAAACCTCATTATTATTCCTTTATGATAAACACTCAAATGTTCTCCCCACCCAGCAGGACTCCCTCGAAGGCATAGAGGATGAATTGTCCCGTGTTGGCCTCACCTTGCAACGCTATGCCCAGCTCACCTCGAGACCCAGTGTTTCCTTTGCCCAGGACTCACCTGACTCACCCCTGCCGGCCCAGGCCTTTCTCTCCCAGATGGAGTGCACCGAGGACGGGGAGTTGAGGGTGATCCGGGGGTCTGAAACTGAATGGAATCAGCTAGGTATGGCAACATATCATGCACATTATACGCCTTGACCTTTACCCAGTTACCCCGATAGATACCATGACACAATCAAAAATGAATGGCACTATGTGTCTTCTTCCTTTCCTTTCGGCTGTTCCCTTTCAGGGGTCGCCACAGCGAATCATGTGCCTCCATCTAACCCTGTTCTCTGCATCCTCTTCACTCACACCAATTAACCAATTAACTTCATGTCACTCACACCAATTAACTTCATGAATGGCACTATGTGTAGCATTTGTTAATCTCAGTAGACACTGTCAAATTAATTGATACCTAAGTATAAAGAGTATAAAATCTCATTTGACAATGAGATACTGGTAGTGTCTGTCTCACACAAGTGGAATTTTATTGCTGTGTTTCTCCAACCGAGAGGAGACTCCCAAGAGTTCCAAAATCTGAGTTACTGTGCTGCTCATAAATAAAGACAGTTTTGTCCCAGTCTGATGTCTTGTTGACATGAGGAGGGTGCACAAACTACACAACTGTGGAGGTGTACGGATTACAAGATTATTCCACTTGGAGAAATACAAGACTGGATCAAATTATCAACAAATATATTCTACGAAGACATGTCACTGTGGGGCAGTGCCAGTTTGTCAGGTGCAGATGTGATGCATTCTGTCCCAGACTCATGTGGTATACAGTATATGTATCAAACAAATGGGCATGTGTAAAAATAGCACAGGTAGGATTTACACAAGCCACAAGGAGTGGAGGAGGAGAAAATAATTGGAAATAAATCTTTTAATATACAGAAATCTCAATGACATCAGACATAGAGGGAGCACACCACACAAATCCAGACTGAGGACTTTGCTCTTGTGTGTCCTTTGCAGGGAATTTTATGTTCTGGGGTTGTCTGTGTGGAAAAAGCCCACTCCATAAAGTCTGTGACACACTAAAGCAGGCTGGCATCAGTCCACAGCAACTACTGGTAAGATGGAGGAAAAGACAGATTGATGGAATGGGTTGAAATTAAGTGTGGTCAGGGTTAATACTTGAACATGTCTAGAGGGGAATAGGAAATGAATCAGCTGATTGTGACAAATCAGTAGACAAATGTAATAATGATTTGTAGTTTAATTTAAAAATCTGTGTTTTTTTAGGAAAAAATTCCATGTAAAAGAATGGGAATGGCAGCAATCAAGAATATATAAATAATTTCTAGTAGAGTGTCACTATTTGAAATTTATTTTTTGTCTCTAATATTTAATTTTCATACTTCCTGTTCTACTTCTTTCTTTCAGTCTCTCTTGCTAAGTGTGTGGTTGCAAAGAGAGAAGGAGGTGCTACAGAAACCAGAAGAAACTGTTCGAAACCTACACACACTACTCATCGCCTTCAGCAACATGAAAGGTATGTGTCCAGTGTGTGCTGACTTCTTTGCATAAGTGTTTGTCTGTCAACCAATGAAAGTCAATGAAAAAGAAGGATGAGAAGAGTTACCACGTCTTCTCCCTCTCTTTTAGGTGCAGTTGAGGAGTCTTGGGACCCCCAGTCTATCTCCCCATGGTGGCAGCAAGTTCGCTGTACATGCATCCAGTCCCACAATGCTGCCGCTGCTCTGCTGGCTGCCTTCGTTGCTCACCGTGCTGCTAAGGGTAGCATCACAAGCCGGGCTGACAGCAAGGTGGAGAAGTGTCACGCACACACACACACACACACACGCGCACATACACACATGAGTGCAGTCATCAGCCAGTACCATGAAAAATGAAATTATGGAGAACAAGAATTGTTTAGTCTAGGGCTTGATTTTGAAGCAAGAGATGTTACTTGTGTGTTGTTGAAGCATGAAGCTGGTACTCCTCCACCTTCGTCACTGATGAAGTTCAAACGGACCACTCTGAACTGTGCTTGCTGTGATGTCACAATTGGAGAAACTAATGGCTTTTCACCAAAAGTTGTTCAGCTTCACCTAAAAATCTTTTGGTTTCCAGAGCACCACACCCACCTCTGCTGAAACAGGCTGTTTTGGGCTCATTAACATAACAGCAGTCTGTTTGGCTCTAGCCCCTCCCTTAATCATGAATCAGAAAAGTGTTTCAAAGACATACAGTAAAAAAAAAAAGCAGAAATAGGAGAATACCTCACTTTATAATGATTCAGTACTACAGCAATATAACTGTACTTCTAGGCATAATACCAACTTCTAAAACCACACTCACTGACTCAGCCTATTTTATGTTTTTTTTTTTTGTGCGACAGTTGCAGTCAGAGTGGGAGGCGGTGTCCCTAGAGCTGGAGCAGTGGGTGGTGTGTGTTCGCCAGCTAGAGGATGTGCTGGTGTTGCAGACTCTGCTGTTGGTGCCTCCTCCTCAGGGAGCAGCGGGGGGCGCTGCAGCACAGTGCTCCATCAAAACGCTGCTGGAGGGAGGCACAGGTAGGCTGTAAAGAAGAATATCCTCAGGAATATATAGAGGCAGACAGACAAGCTAAGTAAGACAGTATTACTTTCCTGTTAGCTTGTCTTTCTGCCTCTCTGCGTTCTTTATTTCTATTTAGCTATCTTTTTTTTGCGGATTTCTTTTCTTTCACTTCCTTCTTGTATTTTGTTTTCTATTTTTTTCTTTCTTCTTCCTTTTAGTGTCCATATTCTGGTTGTGGCTACATAAGACAGATTCTCTTGTATTTTTATTGTTTCCTTTTTACGTCCATCTGTAAAGGTGGCATTGCCGACAGTGTCTCCAAGTGGGTGTTCAGGCACAGCTTGGCCCCCGAGCGACTGAAGGAAATTCTCCAAAAGAGAGAAGACAAACTAGAGCAGAAGGCAGGAGAAGAAGGAAAGCAGCAGGAGGAGAAGAGCCAAGAGGACACAGACAGAACAGCAGGTCAGGACTAAGAAGTATTTAGCAGCTGGAATGAAGTCTGGACAAGGACTGGTCAAAATGTTGGCCTTTGACACACACAAATCATCTGTACTATACTACTACATTTCACCTTATACTGTATCTTATATCCCATACTATATTATATTGTATTATATTTCTATATTACAGCTACAGACAACAAACACTCAGTATCATTACATAATCGTATTATATATTAGTCTGGTGTATGCTGTTTATATACTAGACTCTGCTGCTAATAATCAGTCACTTTATCTCATAATTTTGTCTTTAATTGCTCTTGTATAGTTTCTATTTTTATTTATATTCCTATTTTAGTTTTATATACATGCTATTATTTATTTATTTACTTTCTCTATTTATTTGCACTTATTTCTGTCCTTGTGCTGCTGCAACAACCACATTTCCCTTCTGGGGAAGGCTTATCTTATTGTATCAATTTAGATATTGCAGATTGCAACCATTTGAATACCACTTGCCTCACCCTTCCCTTTCAAGCGCGTAGGAGAAACTATATTGGCCGCGAAACTCGTAAAAAACGCAAAAGGCCCTATCTAGTGCCAGTGTTTGGTTTGTCCGACCTGGGCTACTGTAGAAACATGGCGGTGCAACATGGCAGCCTCCGTGGAAGGGGACCCGCTCCCTATGTAGATAAAAACTGCTCATTCTAAGGTAATGAAAACACAACAATTCTTATTTTCAGGTAATTATACATTAATGAAAACATACTTATATATCTAAATATTTCATTTCTGCCAATCGCTCCTCCTAAAGGTTACACACTGGACCTTTAAATCACACATCGGCACAGTGCTTCAACCTTGCTTTAACTGTTAATTGTATAATAACCTTTGTAGATTCGTACAACGTTACTTGAGCAATGTAATGACTGTCACAATACATACTATTTCATGGAACCTGTTTATACCCTCAGATCAAGTCCAAGTCAAATACTGTCCACTGTTTTCCAGAGCTGTTGGTGGCAGTGTGCCAGCGGTTCCCACACTCCCTCTCACCTGACTTGCTCTTCGCCCACTGCTGCTGGGAATATGTAGTGCAGTGGAACAAAGACCCTGAGGTGCACATTCACACATGCATACACACACTGTATATGAACTAACATATAGATGAGTTTTTGTCTTTATGAAAAATAAAATTCAAAAGAAGTAAGACAGCCACGAAATGTCTTTACTTCTTTTTGCTGCTGGATTCTGTTTTTGATAACTTTTCATGTAGTGTTATCAGTTTGGGTATGACCCCTTCTCTGCTAGTTTCATCTGTTCATTTGTGTATATTCTCACTACTTGCTGCAACAAGCCAGTTTCACCAAAGGGGAAAGGCAGGTTTTCATAAATCCAAGGACCATGGATGACAAACAACCACCTTTGTTTTTAAGTCTGGACTCACACCTGCTTCTCTTCCTAGGAGGGCCGATACTTATGCTGGGCTGTGGAACATCTGAAGCTGGTCTCCAGTCCACATATCCAACTAGGTGAGCGGCTCAGTGTAATCTATCTAATAATATGTTTTTATCTATAATTGTGGAAAAGGGTGTAATTTTCTTCAGGTATGTACAAAATACCAGCTCAACTACAAGGTACAAGTACAAGGTAATTTATTTATCATTTTACAACACAAGGTTGTATAATGAAATGAAAGTTTGTAGTCCCTTCATGCTACACACATACTGTAGCAGACAGCATAACAGATAATTAAATTCATATTAAAATAGGGTAACATAAAATAAAACAATAAATACAGTGCGTATATATATATATATATATATATATACCGTATGTCCTCAGAGTGAAAGTCTTAGATTACCAGCTGTGATGTCAATGTCCCCACTTTGTAAATCCGTACTTTCTGAAAGTGACAGTTTTATTAGTGTGTCATTGGACTTCTTTGAATCTTCCTCACAGGTATTTCTTCAATGATGTGGAGTACGTTCATTGTCAAGCGTGTCTCAGCAGCAGCCTTCCTCATGGAGAAGGTAAGTCATGCACATACGCTATACAGTGTGCCTGTGTATCTGAGGGAAGGTGTTGTTGAGTCTGTGAGGCAATATATAAGATGTTAACACGTCTATTTCCTAGGTGGGGAAAGCACCCAAAGATCGCTTATGTCGACGGGTAAGTACGTGTTTCAGTACAAATTCTAAAAAGATCATCCTAAATTTAAATATATGATACCAGTTTTGATATATGATAGATTCATTCGTTCGGTATTTTATGATTTTTATTTCAGATGTAAAGTATTGCAATTAAAGCATTAAGCTGCACATATTAAGGACGTGTGTTTGTGTGTGCAGGATGTCGGGATGGGAGACAAAGCCGTGACGTCTTTCCTGGGCTGCTGTGTCCAGCTGCTGCAGATCCTCATGGAGGTGACTGGAGTATTGGTTAAAAATCACTACCCTTTGTCTTTTATAAATGACTATGTAAGTAAAGACATTCCACTAAAAAGCATGGAGAAACCCATCACTGCCACTACTAACCACACCAATGCTTGATATGCATTTGATTTATTAGCTAGCTAGCTTACTTAAATATGTTTTAAGACATAAAAATACTCTGCTTGCAATAATGATTTGCGTCTTATATGGTTTCTCCACAAAGTAGTGCAATCACCTTGTTAATAATTCTTAAAATTACATCTGCTCCTCCCTCATTGAAAAATCTAAAATCTATGAATATGCAAACATGGTTCATTTTAAAAGTTTAACTGCTAGACATAAAGTATCCTACTAAACTGCAAAGTCCAATCTCAGTGTATGTGCACTGGAGGTTTCAAGTTTCCACATCTATACCACTTCCAAACTAGTTGTGATGTCACAAATCCTGCTCGTACGTCCACATGTTAACATTTCAGATTTAAGGTGAGCACAGAGCAACTTTCCCCCCTTCACCAGACGAATGTGAACAGCCTTCTAGTGTCGACCTCTGTACACATATTCTAGTGAAGCTCAAACATCCAAGTGAAGTAACAATTAGTAAAAGAAATTTTCAACTAGAAGGGGACTTTTGCATGTGTTGTATTCTGCACTCGACTGTGTTAACTGTGAACTAAACTGAGCTGTGATCATAATTTGAACGAGCCACCTGTTCTTACGTGCACACAACCCTTTCCCCTCGCCACCTCTTTTCTTCACCCAGGCGGACTCGGCGGTGGAGGAGGTTTCCGCTCCGGAGCTGTCCGTGGAGGAGGCTTGGTGCGGGGCAGAGGGCCCCGCGTCCATAGCTGAACTTGCCCTGGAGCAGAGAGGCGTCCACTACCCCTTGGTGCAACACCACTGCCTGTTAGCCTCCCTGCTACATGCTGCTATGACCTTCAGCCTGAAGGTCAAACCTCTCAGCCTGTTTGACAGCAAGGTGTGGAGACACACACACAAACACACACACTCATGTTGACTGTGAAGGTAAGCCTGTCTGCATCCACCAGAGTTAAATGTCTGGACAAGGCTTTAGACATCATTTAATAGCTACTGGATATGCTCATGTGCTCACAGATTACTATATAAAAGGTTATTTGCATTATGCACTGATTAGAACTTTGTGCGGTGTCATTTTATATTAACTCATATTGTAGTATTATAGCATTGTCTGTTTGCAAACTTTGTATATTGGGTGTTTCAAAAGTAGGCACAGCATTTTATATACTTTATTTATCCTCACTGATCACTCATTAAGTATTTTCCTGGATTTATTTAGACTACTGAATGTTGACTGTTTGTTAAAATGTTTCTTTATTCGTACCCTTGGTGGAAACATCTTTTTTTATGTCCACAGACCACTTTGAAATGAACTCTTACTTTAATGTCAAACAACTCTCTCTTTTAGAGCTGTTGTTATTACAAAACCTAAACACTGTAGTCTTGATTTATTTGTGCACCAACTTGTTTATGTTTGTGTGTTGTCCCAGGGTAAGAATGCTTTCTTCAGAGATCTGACGACCATCCAGCTGATGCCCAGTGGAGACATGGACCCAGGCCTGGTCTCACTACGACAAGAGGTGAGAGGTGGACTTGCATCGACATGTCAGTAGAAAATTAAGATCTTGAAACAAATGGTTTGTTGTCTCAGCACTCTTATTCCATCTCTTCACTCTCCATACCGATTAACATTCCTACTCTGTCTCAGTTCCTCCTCCGTGTGCTGAGCAGCTGGGTGCAGGCTATAGATGATCCTCCCAGCTCAGCCTCTGGCACCAAGTCCCCTCTACCCTCTAGTGGCCCCAAGGCTGACTGGTGGCCCTCGCTGTGTCTGGAGCTGGGCTCCCTGCTGCAGGTCAACCCCGACATCCTGAGACGACACCTCGTCTGCGAGCTCTACAACCAGGGCCTGGACCTCCGGGCTGAAGAGGTAAGGGAAAATGTGGTTTTCTTTGTAGCAGACAAGCTACAATTGCTACTTTTGTTAAACCTTTATGCTTACCACAGCGCGTGATAAGTCATACAATCCAATGTTCTGCTCTGACATTTCATCTTAAGTATGTGGTTTCACATCTTATCACCCAGGTGATGTTAGAGGTGGAAGATAAGGATGTGCTGGGCTCCCAGCTGCTGGTGCTGACTGGCCAGAGACTGAGCTACTCACTGCTCCACAGCCAGAGCCAGACCCAGGCTGCCATGGAGCTGCTGGCCCGCCTGCCCCCCACCCTCTGCACATGGCTCAAAGCTATGGTGAGACACCAAAACAAGACATGTCAATCACAGGTTCTTAGAGGCTAGATGCTCTTTTCCATAAGTGCATTTATGTACCCCGAATTTTTCATTAAGTTCAAGCCTTGTCTTCCAGTATGTAGAGAGGCACCCTGAACCACAAATCCTCCAATAGACAAACAAATTAAATAAAAAGAGAGAGCCGATCCGAGGGGAACCCAGCAGTTAGACCCGACCAGAACAGACCCAAGGATAATTAGACCTGACCCAAAAAATCAGAGAGAGAACATCAACGCCAGCAGTAGCATGATGCACTCTCAGTATAATAATAATGTCTTAAGAACAAATGAAAAGTGATAGAAATCAATTAAAAGAATAATTTGTTTAACTGCTTTAAGGACTAATTGATATAAATAATTGTCATATTTTCACCTCCTGCACCAATTATAAAACATTCTGTTCTGTGATAAATAGACAAGATAAGATTGGAACCAATTTAATATCTGTGAATCAAATTTCAAAAATACTCATTTAATAGCATCTGTTTTTTACACAAGCTACTAATTTCCTAAAATATTTTCTCCCTCTGTGATTATGACGTACCACTGAGCTGACTGAGAACGCTCGGATCCATTCATATCCACTCGGGTATTAAGACATTTTGACACACAGACCTAAGACCCGTGCCAATAAAACCAGGCCGTACCCGACCCGATTGGACTGAGTGTTATGTGGACCAGTCTGACTGTGGTCCAGGTGTTTCAACTCAGTTCCTCAAAACCGAGTGTACCTACAAAGACCTCTAATACAGGAATAAAAAAATAAGCTGAAATGGAGGAAAGGAAACAACTTATCTGTATATATATTTCTAACAGCAAAATCACAATTCTTCTGTTTGTGTAAAAAATACTTTTTGTTGTTTTATTTCACACTTCCCATGCCAATAAAGCCCATTTGAATTTGAGACACAGGGTTAATTTAGAAGAGTGATGGCCACTGCTAGTATTTCCCTCTTTAAGGAACGGACTATGCAGTTTGGTCTCCTACTGAGAAGATGTATTTTAGGACCCATTTTCGTCAAATAAATATTGATATCACCTAATTGGAAGCTATACAGATTTGCACTGAAAGGCCTGTTTAACAATGTAATGTGTTTTGTGGGCTGCAGGACCCGAGCGAGCTGCGGTGCCCCCTGGTCCCCCTGCCCCAGACCAGCAGGCTGGTTGGCCGTCTGATTGAAATCCTTCCTGAGAACCACGGCCAGTACAGCCTGGCCCTGCACCTTCTGGAGGCTGTGGAGGCCCTCAACACTGAGGACTGACCCTGAGATGGAGAGGGCGGTGGAGACACCTTTTGGAGGCATGACCATAGTGGGCAGATGGAGAGACAAGGAAGGAAATAAAATAAAATTAAAAAATCATGAAAAGAAGAAGGTTGGGATGGAGGCAGAGGTGTTATATGGTCACTGCAGAAAGACACCCCCCCATGATGAATGGCCTTCTCACCCTCTTTCGTCATTGTCATGGAGATTTTGTGTTTTGTTATTCAGCTCATGTTAATATGATAAATTCGTCCTCACAACTTAATTGTACAAGGCAGTGATATATAGAGTGGATATGATAGGCTTTTAACTTTTTTTAATCAGTCATATTTTTGCGCATGTAACATATATATTATATTGAATACTTACTGAAGAGTATTGCGGGTTTATGAGATGGCTATTAAGGAATGGGGCATGTCTTTTCTTTGTCACTTCACCTTCATTTTCAATCTGATTGACTTTAAAAATCAGACGTCAGTGTGTGGGTGTCCTAACTTTGTGCCATATCAGAGTTCTGTTTGACGTTTCTCCTTCCTCTTTCCCTCTCATGGACAAGAGATGTATCATAAAGAAATATGGACCTTGATTTTTATTTATATATGCAGACAGTACTTTACTAGCTGTGCCTGTACACCTCCTAGTCTGTAGTCCTACGTCCAGCGGCTCCTACTAGGCTGATCCAATGCAGAATAAAGGGGTTTATCAAAGGCTCAGATGTTTATGTTGAGATAATGCAGTGTTATTGGCTACTTGTTTAATTCTGCTGATACTCATAACAAATTCAGAGATAAAACTCCATTTATTTATAATTTAGGGTCATTCCCCCATACACCTTCAGTTTTATGGGAAGGTTTACAAGGAACAAGATTTATGATACATAGGTAGGCATTTACGAGAACTTTCCCACACCCAATATAAATTCTCTACTGTTGTCACATAGTAACACTCATTGTAGTGAATTCCTTTTCCGTGTACACATTTAAAAAAACAACAACAGATAAATGGCATCCCTTCTAGACTGAAAATCAAGTCAATATCTTCAATTCTCAACTATACAGATCAAACGTACAACCAGTACAGTCAAGTGACCAAGGCCGCCTTGGACATTTTGGTGTTAAAGTTCACACCTGCTGTTGTGAAAGAAAGTGCATAAAACAGTGAAGCCTGCTGAAGCAAATCATTTAGAAACAGTAGGCTTTGTTATCTGGTATTAGGCCATTCTCTCTCATACCAGCCTGTGCCAAGCTGCAGTGGCCAAAATGAGAGAAAACTGGAGTGAAGCAACAGCTGATTTGGAGTCAGTTTTACATCTCTCAGCTGATGGCGACAGAGATTGTTAAAAACCTGGTCTAAACTCAGCCCTCAAGAGCAACTTCACCTGAAGCACGGAAACAAAAAACAGGCAAGGTGATGTTTGTTGGTCGTCACGGTGACAGGACTCGTGGCCTGTCAGTGAGCCTGTGAAACAACGTTCTGGCAGCGTGGGCACAGGCAATCTGCTGACTCTGCAGTGTAGCGGCGGCACCGCGGGCACCGGGCACCAGAAGTGGGCACCACTGCTATGCTGTAGGCACTGTCCTCATGGATTTCACCACCTGACAGGACAGACACACACACACATATTGAGCATACTGGAAGTCATCGCTTAGTCGCATTTTTTCCACGATGGTATATATCTTTTTTCACTGCAGACATTTTGATTTGTCCAAGCAGGAGAAGCACAAGGGCTCGTATCATGAAGCAAGTTCAACATCAACCTGGCTTCGCTGAGCCTGACAGTAGTGATCCTGGATAACTGCTATCACGAAGCTGGCTCAGTTAACACTGGGTTTATCAGTCAGCGTGTTCATGCGAAAGAGCTACCTGCAGGGAATGGTGACACCCACAGGGTAATTTGGTTATTGCAGTAGCAAACAGTTGTATTCAGAGAGGTGAAATATATACACTTTAATAACAACAAACAATAAATCTATAAATAAATGTAGGACTTATGATATAGGCCTTTTTAAAATATGGTTGGCATTTTCAACATGTTCAGTAGTCTAGAATAGTAACATTTTGGTGCTTTTTTATGTTGTGATGAACAATCTGTTATGAATATGACTTAATATTATGAACACTTAAAACTGTTAAAGTAATACTCTTCATGCTGCCAAAGCAGAGAAGAAAACTACAGATAGGCAAAAAAAAAAAAAAAAAAGGCCTGAAATGAATGCCTTAAGGTCTCTGGCCAAAACGTGCGCACAATTAATATGAAACTATGATCATTATTCATTGGTGTGTTAGTGTGGTAAATTATAATATATATTTATATATATATATAAAACAGTTGGAAGTCTCGTAAAAAAACGTTTCCTCCATCTCTGACATAATTATCATAGAAATCAAAGCATGCTACTGATATATTAATATCATGAATGTTATATATATATGTTTCTGTTGCTCTTTATTACTTGTCCCTGTCTTACTTTGTCTTATGTCCCTGTCAGGATACTGTCAGAGTTAACCGTGCAGCATAGGTTACCATGGTGATGCATGCCATTAAAAAGGAGCCAGCTTCATGATACCAGAAAACCTTAAGTTAAGCCCAAAGATAGCTGGCTAGCCCATTGATCTTGCTTCTTGATACATGCCCCATGTGTATCTAATAACATCAACAATGGCTCCATTCCATTCAGGTGTGCCACTATTCCAGTAAAGCAGCAGGCACAGTGCCAGGGCCCTGACACTGGAAATGTCTGCTGTGGCGTCACACATTATGACATCACTAGTATTTCCCAAATCCTGGTTGATTTACAGTTGCATCATTATATCACTAGCTTAGTGTTGACGTTCCTCACCCTCCAGGTTGATGAGGAAGGTGCCGTGGCTCAGCAGGGCATCTGTGGGCAGGTCGCGGGGTAGCTCATTGGTCAGGTTGACCCGCGCTACCATCATCAGCTCAGCCAGCTGAGAGGAGGTGGAGATGGGTTCCTCTTGGAGAGACTGGGAGTGAAGCGGAGGAGGGTATGATTTTTTTTTTTTTATTTATACTGTCCCTTTAAATAGATATTTTGTACTTATTATCTAATAATTATAGTATTGATAATATTGTAAACATGTGTTGTTACATTACCAGTGCAAAATATGTTATCTCTCTTACAAAGTGATACAGTAAATGCCAGGTTTTTTAGCAGTGTAGTGTTATGTAGGCGAACAACACATTACGGACAACATGTGCAACCCATTTAGTTGTACATTTCTATTGTATTTTATCATATATTATATATAATATGTATCATACTGTATATGTGTATTATTCTGGAACTGATGACGTATGATGTGTGGAAATCCTCGAGCCATGTCATAACTATTTCTATATTTGTTTCAAAAAGGAGTTAAACAACTGGAAACACAATCGCTATATAGGCACGGTCCATTGCTTCAGCATTTGCACATACGCAGTAATTTCGAGTGTCTCTTGTGGACTCTTTTGCATTTACTTAAACTACGTATAGTAGCTTGCTAACAATTTCTGATTTACCTCCATGAGTTCAAAGAGCAAACTGGGTTCAATGGCAATGGTGAGGTTGTACTGAGCTGCATTTTTGCCTGGAATGGAAGACAGGAAGGAATCCCTGATGGCACACGCCCCTTCCACTGCCTCCTCCAATCCTGGTCGCCGCCACACAGAACTGCTTTTGATCCAGCCGCTCTTGAATAATGTCTCCCCTTCTGCAGAAACAATGACAGTTTATGAATACTAAAATATATACGGAGACTGTGTGGTTGAAAACCCCATGCACAGTTATAAGAAGTAACTTCAACTGTCTCACAACACAAGCCAACAGACACATACGGTCATGTCCTGGTGCGTGAAGATAGACCTCTTCAGCTAGATGTGGCAGGATGGGAGCTATGGATCTGGTCACGCCATCCAGAATTTCCTCTAAAACAGTCTGACATGATCTTCTGCCCAACGAGTCCTCGGAGTCACAGTACAACCTGATTGAAAGAGGCAGAAATAAAGGAATAGATGGAGGGAGAGACAAAGGAGGACAGAGGGATGTGAGAGTTTAAAATAGACTTAAGACAAAGTAAAGCCGTTGGCAGAACACAGGCACAGCTAAGCCAAGTAAGGTAATTGTGGGTTTCATGTTGTGGGAAGCTTTTACCTGTCTTTGATTATGCTGAAGTAAAAGCTGGAGAGGTCTCTGGTGATGAAGGCTTGGAGGACACGGATGACCCTTCCGGCATCGAACTCACTGTAGGCGTCTGTGACCTGCAGATTCAGACACAAGCACACACACACACACTTCAGTGGCACCCTCACTTCAGTCAGCAACTGATACTGTTTGGACTGAGATGAACAAGTTATACACCTAAACACACCTTCATGCTGTACTCGCGGAGCAGGTGCAACATGTACTGATCAATGTAGTGCATCTCTTTGGGGTCCACAGCCTGCACACGTGGGTCAAAGCCCTGCAGGTTGCCGAGCAGGAACTTCAGAGTATTCCTCAACTGGGAGAGAAATGAGCGTGAAAGCAGTGAGTATCATTCAGAGCAAATAACCAGTCACTTGTACCGTGTCCTTACTGCACTGGCACCTTGCTGACGCTGTCTCTGGCTGAGTTGAGGGCAGTGGGTCCGATCTGAACCTCAGAGAAGACGTTGGACTCCGCCACCCACCAGCGCAGCACATCCGCCCCGTAGGCTGGCATACTGGGGTCCTGAAAGGACGAGGGACGTGAGGAAAAAAAGTGTGTAGGAGAGACAAAAAGTTGTCAGTAATAAGAAAAATGATTAATGAATTAATTGAGGTTAGGGTGGCCAGTGTTTTAAAATTGCAATAGTTAAAAGCTTCAAGAGCAAATGGAGTGCACCCTCAATAAATATACCATTTTATCTTTAAAAAAACAACTTTGTGACCCCTTATAGAAGTTAAAAGGTCAGATCACACAAATCACTAAAAACATAACCTCTTGGGATATCTAGCATTGCAGATACCATTTGTCAGGGTTCTGACATATCAGCTGAGCTACTGCTACAGTGTTATATAGTCCCAATGGAGTTTTTCCAAATGTTTTATACAATATAAAGGAGATTCTATTCAACTCCATTTATTAGGGTGTGGTTCAAGTCTCAGCAGCAGATATATCAACACCTTGGCAAATAGAACCAAAACTATCTGCGTGGCTACACACCACTGAGGGTAAGTAGGAATTCAAACCTTATTAAAAATCACAGGACAGTTTGCCCAGAGGCCAACAAGTTGTTGGGGACTTTTCACCACCTCTCCCCTGACCTTACCTTCCCTCCATTAATGACTGCATCAGGATCCACAACGTTGCCCAGAGACTTGGACATCTTCTCTCCTTTCTCACTGACAGCAAAGCCATGGACCACCAGAGACCTACACACACACACACACACACACACAAACATCAATGTCTCACATCAGCAAAATGAAGATATTATACTTATTTCACTGAGTTTAGCGTGATTGAAAATGTAGAATATATAACTATTTTTAGTGGCATAGTATATTTCTGTTAATAAAATGTTTTTAATTTTAATTGGTATTCGTGTGTATTGTCTGAGGATTGCCGCACGCGTCATAATTGTTTCTTAAAGGGGCACTCCGCCAATTGTACACATGCAGTTCTGTTCATTGCTTAAGTTAAGCTTGATAAATGGGCTTGAGACATCAAATACTTACCAGAAGGCCTGCATTACAAATTGAAGTTGTGGGGTTTGAAAGAAGTAGGCATTTAGGAGGCAAGTGTCACTATCACTTACACCAACGACCAATCACAAGGTGTTTGTAGGCTTGCGAAAACAATGTCCACCAGATGCTTTTTTCCATTGAAACACTATTTATTCATGTTGTTAAAAAAAAAATAATAGATTGCAATCTTTTGTATTGCAATGTTAGTTACAGTTCAATATATTTCTTTCTATGTATCTGGTACACAGAGTCATTTAGACCACAGCCAGTGGATGGGACACTCACTTGTAAGGTGCCTTGTTTGTAACGGCTACGCTGGTGAGCAGTGAGGACTGAAACCAGCCTCCAATCTGGTCCTTTCCTTCAACATATGCATCTGCCCTGGAGTCTGACTCTGGGTGAGGGGAAGAGGAGGGCAGGAAAAAGAGGGGGAAAATAAGTCGTACACTCACGCCACAAACATTAGGTAAACAAATGTGTAAGTATATGTCCCAGAGGACGGAAATGTCTGCAAAAAGACAAGAAAGACCAGCCAGTGTTAGTTGTAAAATTGCTAAAAAAAAAATATAGCATAAAGGGAGGGGTTGAGATTCATGCTGACTTGAAGAGTTCCTCATAAATCTCCTACTTGCATATTTGGTATTCTCAAATACTCCTCTTTGCACACTCACATGCTTTTGGTCTTAATTTACTGAATCGGACTAGTCTGTTTGTAGTAATCAGGCACTGGAGAAGTGCTATGTTCTCTGGTAATGCAGAACATCATCCCATTCATCTGTATCCAACTGATAATTACAACATATCCAAGAGCATTTGAAGGCAAACGGGGGTACAAGCAGGCTGAGACACAATGGGAGTAAAAGCCTGAGAAACAGAGAGGGCCAACGGTACACTGGAAGACAGAGGCAGCTGTGTTGGCAACAGTAGGCGAATGATCAAATAACCTGCGACCAGAGGTTTGCGAAGTGGAGCAGGGAGCCAGCTGAGACGTGACTCAGGCTCCTCAGTGTCTCCCTCCATCTCCTCTGGAAATGACAACACAACCAAACAGCGACAGTGAACACGTCCACTTTTAGCAAATCATTTGGTCTATATTCTGATTCACAAGCAAAACAAGAGACATCTTCATCAAAATCATTTTCAGGCAAAAAAAAACAAAAAAAAAAAAACTGCTGCTCCGTTGTGACTTGTTTTACAGCAAGAAGAGTCTAAAGTTACTAAATGCTAATGTTAGCATACTAACATGCTCACAGTGACAATGCTAACCTGCATGATGGTTTAGCATATGTTCACCATCTTAGTTTAGCGTTAAGTGGGCTAGCATGCTAACATTTGCTAATTAGCACTAAACACAAAAGCACAGCTGAGGCTGAATTTTGCGGGTATTTGGCCATAAAACAAATACTGCAGAAATTCAATCCACAGGTGGAGATGAATTTCTGTCTAAAACATCCATCCAATAGTTGTCGAGACATTTCACTAAAAACCAAAAACATCAACCTCATCGTGGCTCAAGAGAAAAAGTCACAGAATCATCAAAGTCAGTAGGATTCATCCTGATGGGAACATGAATGTGCACAAAACTTCATGTGCAAAATTGTAGAAGGCTAATAGCTGGCTGTAAACAACTATTGGACTAGGGCTGCACAATTAATCTAAATATTATCAAAATTGCAATATGGCCAAGTGTAAGATCCAAATCGCAAATGCTGCAATTTTTTGCTAAAGGTAAAATGTGTGATGAAACTGCATTATAATGAAGTACTATATTGCTGCAGAGATGCCCTGGCCTACAAATCTTGTTCTCCAGATGTAAGAAAACACGTTTGTTTGGTACAGACCCCGACAAATGTCCCATCATCCTGATTTTAAGTGAAAATTAAAATTGTGATGCAAAAATGATCATTCCCACTAATAGTGAATCATATCGCAATCTTAATGTCTGTCAAAATAATCGCAAAATGATTTTTATTTTTTGTTTCCATATTGTGCAGCCCTAGTCTGGACCACTGCGGGGGGACTGTCCGACCAACACCGCATCCATAGAACCACACCGCTAGCATGGCTAAAAAAAAAAAAATAGCACTTCCACAAAACAGGTGAACACAAGGGAAATGTTCACAACTCGCTTCAGTGTTTATAAGGCTACTAGACAAACTAACTCGTTGAGAGGAACAGTTTCTGCTGTAGATAAAAAAAAAAAAGACATTTGAAACAAGAGTCATAAAATCATTGCTTTTCTTTGGAAACAATCAAAATGATCCCACACTGGCACACTTTTCTTTGTATGATGCATGGTTTGAAGACTTACTGCTAGATTAGGTTAAGGTGGATCTCATATATATATATATATATATATATATATATATACACACACAAGTTCTTTCACTGATGTTACTGTCTGCAGTTCTACCAGCGTTGAGTTGCAGACAGCTAGCACGGTGACCCTGGTATGCTGAGACTGCATTGCCTTCTAATCCAGGTTTGTGGTCAGCAAATTACTGCTTTTGCTTACAATACACCTCGCAAAGTAATTTAATTAGTGGACTACGTAAGGCAAGTGTAAGTAGCTTTCGCTACAATATAACTAATGAAAGGAGACTTAATTAAAGGCATTTTGAAAGCTGGCAGTCACTGAAGTGAGTAGGAGAATTAACTGCTGCTAGTCTGAGAACCCTGATGAGTGTCAGTGGAGAGAGAGAAGTTTAAAGGAGCTGTATTATCACATCAATGTACAATTATATATCATAGTAGTCCCTTTCTTGTAGATTATGAAATCTGGATAAGAAAGCATATCATGTTTATAGAAGTAATCAACAGGCAAAGCATTTGCAGCTGTGGACAACAATCCCATCTTCTCTACTGAGCAGGATCTACGCTTATTCATAAAAGGAAGTAACTTTTAATATTTCACAGATGCTGATTCCCACAAAATTAAGCTATTTGTACTTAGTATGATCTGCATAACAGATGTACCTTCTAGTACAGCAGCCCATGATGCTCCACTGTCAAACCAGATGTCAAGCACGTCTTCTCCACGAACATAATCAGTCACCGGACCTGCTTTACTCTGACAGAGACACACAGGGAAAAGGCAGTGAACAAGAAGTGATTAATCAGTTGGCAAACAGAAAAATGATAACTGTAACTCAAACTACTGCTCTAACCTTGGCTGCCGTTTGTCTGTCTGCTGGCAAGGTAGTTACTAGCAGTCCTTCAATGTGTTGCCAATATGAAATATGCTGATTAATGCAGATTAATCATCAAGGGAAAAAAGCTTTAAACATTCAACAGCTTTTTCAAAGTGAGAATTTGTTGTTTTTCCTGTGTTTCATAGTGTTTAATTATACGCTTCTGTGTTTTGTTTAAGTGTTTTAAGCAGGCATTTCGCTTTCTTTCTTTTCTTTTTTTTTTGTTGCTTTTTTATTTGATAGTGACAGGCGAAGAGGTAGATAGGAAACGGGGAGAGAGAGGGGTACGACATGCAACAAAGGTCACTGGCCGGAATCGAACCGGCGACTGTTGTGACCATGCGGCTGTAACCATTCGGCTAAGTAGGCACTTCTAAAGAATCCTTTTGAGCTCTGGTTAACTTGTGATCGCTATTTTTTTTTATAGCTTTTAACATCTTGTGGAATAAACAATCAATAGGCATACATGTTCACAAAAGGTTTCACGATGAGTGGGTTTTTGATGGACTGAAAGCTTCTAAATCCAAAAATCGAAATTTTAAATAAATGTATTGAGGGATTTTACCTTTTCTTTACAAGGTGGGCAGTAGAGAAAATACTGAAAATACAAATCTTCAATATTTTTACATTTGACTTAATTAATGCCTAACAGTTCTAAGTAATTCGTGTCTACTCTTGCCAGGCTGAAAAAGCCTCTGAAATAGCATTAATAATTAATAATATTCATCATATTAGTAAGGATTACACAGCCCACACCCCCTCCCATGGTCAGTATAGTCTGATGCATCACCAGGGTGTCTACGTGTATCAGCAAGTTAAATGTAAGACTTTTTAAAACTATTTAATGCCACCGTTTAATTAAATTTAAGGCCAATTTTGCAATACAAATAAACAAATGTAAAAATATTGGCATACTTTTCTTAGTAAATACATATATTGTCAGTTCAAAATTATAAGTAAGGCAAAATGACAATAACTGGTTGAGTTAAAGAACATTTGTACAAATACGTTTATTATCGTAAAAAAAAACCATTTGTCCTGATATTAATCAACAATTGTCTTACATCCAGAGTCTGAAATGAGGCTATATCAAGGTAGAATGCCAATTTCTATGCTGAAAGTCGTTTAGACCCCTGTATTGTTATTGTGTTTCTCTGTTTTATAGTTTATAGATGGCTTTTAAATAAACAGGTAAATGCCATCCTGTCTCATTTAGCCTCCAGCCAGTGTGTTGTCATAATGAATCTAGTCAACTTCCTCGAGTAGACTGGACTGATGATTGCCGCACTTTTTACAGCTCGTCTTTGACCCATATATTGGGTGCAGTTGGACAATTATTTACCCAGCAATGTTTCCTACACATTATTTAGCCGATATCGTTCCTCGTATTTATATTCTGAATGGGGAATGTGCGAGGGACCGCGTGACGCGAATCACCAGTTCAAGTCGACCGGTGCAATGACATGATTGAGACTTGCTCTGAAATACTAGAAATGGCTAAACGGAAGCACTGGAGAAAGGGTTCAAATTACGGAGAAAGTAAACCCACAGAAACTGGAGGGCCAGACAGACACTACAGTGGTCGACAGCGGACAACGTTTGCAAACACGAACAGCAAAAAACCTAAAAGGCTAACAGGATAACAGAGGCATTCGAATTCAACGCTGGTTGATTTCGCCAAAAAATGACATGTGCAGGCATTTGGCGCTTGGAGTGAATTTTAGATTTAGACCATGCTTGCAGCACTCAATAAATAAAATATGAAATACCTTCCCAAACAGAATTTAGGATTTTTAAGACTTTTTAAGGACCAAACTTAATCTAACCCTCACATACACACTAACACACACACACAGTACACTCACCTTCTTGAGCACCTGTGCTGGCAGCAGAGCCTCAATGGGAAGCTCCCACCAACAGTCACTGCCCTTTTTTTTGAAGAGCTCTGCTATATGGGACACTGTGTATCTGCAAAGGCCAGAGACAGTGTTCAGTATATAACATATATATATATGTGTGTGTGTGTGTGTGTGTGTGTGTGTGTGTGTGTGTATATATGAGTATGAGAGACTTTGTGTTTGTCTGCAATATCTCTGAAAATGTGACCAGGCATGTAGTATTTGTGTGTATCCAAGAAGCATGTGTACAAGCCAGTTTGTCTGCATGTGTGTTGTGTATCAGCTTACTTGTTGACCAGAGCCTCTCCAGTCTCTCTGTGGTAGAAGACTGGGATTGGGACGCCCCAGCTACGCTGTCTGGAGATGCACCAGTATGTCCGTCTGTCCAGCATGGCCAGCAGGCTGCCTCTCGCTGACTCTGGCAAAACACGCACCTTCTGCAGTGCCTCCTGGACAAACACACACACACACACACACACACACACACACCAACAGCGTTTTTTTTCCCCCTTTTAAACAAACTGTAAATGTGAAGTAACTTCCTTGAAACATAAACCACAGCCCTGCTTCCAGCTTTACCTTGGCCTTGTCTTTAAGTGAGGCCGTGTTGATAAACCACTGTTTACTGGGCCTGATGATGACAGGCTGCTTTGTCCTCCAGTCATAGGGGTAACTGTGGACACACTGCTCCTCCTTCACCAGAGCCCCACACTCCTTCAGCATGGAAATCACTAACGTACACAGGCAGGCGATTCCAAAAAACACAAAACATGAAAGAGGAAAAACAAAAGACAGACAAGAGATATGAAAAACAACACTACAGCTCACACATCCATGTGCGCTGAGAAAGTGTTTTATGTCCCCTTTTCACATATTTATGCTGTACCTTTGTCTGTGCCTTCTCTCATCACTGACAGATTCTGTAGCTCGGGGCCGGCCAGTTCAGTGAACTTGCCATCCTCATCCACCATGCACTCCTTTGGTAGAAGAAAAACACACAAACACACACACACAGTTACACAGAGACGCAAAGCATGTTTTACCATGTCATATCAACCGTGTTTTGCTTTTTTCCTTGATAAATAACTGAAACAATTAATCAAATTGTCATTTAGAACTTTTCTGATGATCAACTAATCATTTCAGCACTGAATTGTATGGTCACTCGACCTTACAAATATGTTCGGAGTACGTTGTGAACTATAAAAAAAACTACATTTTCTTGCATGGTACAAACAACCAACTTTTCTTAATTCACAAAAGGCTGATTTTTAAAAATAGAACGTACCACAGACAGTTTAAACTGTGAAGCCACACTGTAATCCTCCATGCCGTGAGCTGGTGCTGTGTGGACCAATCCTGTCCCTTTTGCCATAGTCACATGATTGGCCGGCAATAGCGGCACTTCCTTGTCAGGAATTGCGGGATGTTTGCAGATCCCACCCTCAAGTTGGGAGCCTTGGAAGAGAAGGACAGGGGACATTAGCATGGTTATGTTTGTAACTGACAAGACTGCTGTGTGTGTGTGTGTGTGTGTGTGTGTGTGTGTGTGTGTGTGTGTGTGTGTGTGTGTGTGTGTGTTACCTGTGAAGGTGCCTACACTCTCCAGCTCTGTGCCCAGCAGTGCTGCCACGCTGGCTGTGCGCTCAGTGGCCACTAAGAGCAGCTGAGAGTTGTCCGCCCTCTTCACCACCGAGTACCTGCAAACAGAAAACAAAAGCACTTGCTGAAGCATTCCACAAATTATTAGATAACTGATTACTCATTTAAGGAATTTATTTATTTATTTATTTCAGCTAAACTGCCACAAATTCTAAATGTCATTTTATGATGCAGGTACTTACTGGGCATTTGGCATGTAGCAGACGGCCTGGTTGGCAGGAATGGTCCAAGGCTGGGTGGTCCACACCAACACAGAGACACTTTCCAGACCCGCTGAGGTACACAGACGCATCCACACACAGTTAAGAGATGTCCCACCCAGAAGTATAATATTTATAAAAAAGCTCTGAATTACCTGTATGTGTGTGTATTTATATTACCTGCATCTGAGGCTATCTTAGGCGGCAGTGTGATCAAAGGGAATGTGGTATAGATGGCTCTGCTCACATGCTCGGGGTTGTACTCCAACTCTGCCTCTGCTAGGGCCGTTCTATAGAGGCACAGAGATAGGATTAAAGCATACAACAGTAGCAACAGGATGATACTGTATGTTGATCTAGAATATAATCGATTAAAATGATTGATGCCTGCATGCAGCAATCTCTGCAATAAGCACATTAACTCAGTACCTTGATGAAGGAGACCAGAAGACTGGCTTGTAGTCCTCATAGATGAGCCCCTGAAGAACAACAAAGTGGAATAAAAATATTAGACTGTCTAGAGAAAAATTAAATATATACAATTCTACAGCCACTGAGAAGCAAAATTCAGTTTCAGTCCCATTCCTGTGCTTACTACAGTAAATCCCTGTTGGTTTTACATTGTTACAACAACTACTAATGCTACTATTTAGGTTAATAGTTATCTGGCCTTTTCATTCTGGACAGGGCATGAAAAGCACATCATTGCCCACCTTGCTGTGCATCTTCTGGAAGACTTTCAGCTGAGCAGCCTCATAGGACCCGTCAAACGTGTAGTAGCACTGGTCCCAGTCAGCCATCACGCCCCAGCGCTGGAAAGCAGCCTTCTGACGAGCGATGGCCCCCTCTGCAAACTCCCGCGCTATTTGGGATGAAAACAACACATTACAGCAGCTGTAAATCTAATAGGCCTCATGTTCATCCAGCTTTCTGTCCATCTTTACCTTTCTGTCTGATCTGCAGCGGACCAAGGCCACTGGTCCCCAACTCCCCCAGAGCCTTCAGCTCGATGGGCAGGCCATGGCAGTCCCAGCCTGGGATGTAGTGGATCTGTCGCCCCCTCAGCATCTCAAAACGGTTCCGGATATCTTTCAGGATCTGGATCAAACAAGATACAGTGAAATGACTGATTATTTCGGCAGTGTTTAAGCTGTCGTTGCCTCCAGGAAGCTTATAACTTTTACAACAGTGACTAAATCCTGCAGTCCTGCAAATAATAAGTCACTGATTGTTACTTTCAATAGTACACCATAACAGTAGGAAATAACTGAAACAGGACAAGCACACTGTTAACTGATCACCTTATTGAGTGCATGTCCTACATGAGGGTCTCCATTGGCATACGGGGGTCCATCATGAAGACAGAAGTCCTTCTTGGCCTTCCTCTTTCTCTGCCAGGAGTACAAATCCGCAAATCCACACTCCTGCAAGAGAATATTTACATTTTTCATATGACAAAAACAAAGCATTATTAATATGGAGCTATCTGTGACCATCAAGATACTGTAGATAGTTAGATTTGTGTTGTGTAAATCTAAGTATGCCCATGCCCACATACACACACACACAAACAGTCAATACTTGAGCCATGATCCCTCAGACATTATTTTCAGTCTGTATAATCTAAGCGTGCCTGCCTGTCTTACAATGAGGGAAAAAGGGAAAATAACTGCATGTAATGCATGCCGAATTGAAGAATGAACCCTAAATAAATGTAGAAGATCTTAGGTCATGTGCTATACGATGTGTCCAGCTGTCAACGAGCAGGGGGGAAATTAACTTGACTTTTTTTTTTGAGTGGAGGGTCGTCAGTCTCTATCGTTCGTCGTACCTGCTGTATCTCGAGCTCTCGGTCCAGCAGCTTTTGCCCGGTCAGTTTCATTGGGAACTCAGTCCGGGGAAGGAGTACTGTATCCCGGTACAGTCCCTGAGCAGAGCCTGTCTCTGCGGGCTGAGCGCTGCCTTCTCCTGAACTGACACCATGACAGCGGCTGAAGCCGAGGGAGAGAGCACGGTGGAGGAGGCCGCCTCCCCGGTGTGACCTCCGTCCCCATCTCGCTAGCGTCTGGCTTACTGCCGAAACCCGGCACAGCAGCATGGACAGGCGAGGTAGCACTGTGGTCAAGCGAAACAAACAAAAACTGAAAACTGTTAGGAAATTTGTTGAGTTGTGACTGTATACAGTTCTCGTGTTGTTATATTTCAGCCTTTTTGCAGTGCTGTATTTATCCGGAAGAACTTGTAGAGAGGACAACTACGGAACCCCGGTCGGGTCAAAACTAATCAAATCAGTGGCATTTTTAACAGTAATGTGTACAAGCGGCCACTGGATGGCGCTATTTATCAATCTTCGTTGGAAACAACGTACCAAGATGGAATAGTTAGAGTGGTGCGAAGGACCTATTTTAAATCAAGGAAATATTATTATTAGGGCCCGAGCACCGAGAATCGCTGACGAAGCCCCTGTTGAAATTCAAAGAATAATATTATTTTAGGTCATATTTTAGATGCTCAAGAACTCGTGAAACTTTGCACAACATTGGTGGTGAAAATTTACATATGAAACAGAGCAGCCACTGCGCACGTTTCTCCTAAATGTACGAAATTTTTTGGGGGGGGGTTGCAGATATATCATGTCCAGACGTAAAAAAAAGCCTCTTGGACCCATACCTTAAACCCAACAGGAAGTCGGCCATTTTGAAGTTAGTGGCCATTTACAGCCTTACTTTAACAAACTCCTCCTAGAGAATTGATCCGATCGACTTCAAATTTGGGCAGTGTAATCTCAAGACCATTGTTATCGAAAGTTCTTCAAAGTTTGAGTATAAGTTGAACGGCGTGTCCGTGGCGTGGCGTCGAATTTCCATGTTTCACCATGAAACAGGAAGTAGCTTAGTAACTCGACTGTACATGATCAAATCTGTCCCAAACTTCACATGTTTGATAAGAGTCCTGCCCTGAAGACAGCTACAGGCCAATATCCAGTCATAGTCATGGCGCCACCTACTGGCAATATGAAGTCACAGGCCCTATACATTTACAAACTACTCCTAGCAGGTTGACGGGATCCACCTCATATTTGGGCAGAAAAGCCTCAAGACGTTGATGATGCTACATCATGAATCTTGTGAGATTTCATCAAACGCAGTTGCCATGGCTACGCATTATTCGCCATGAAAAACGAAGCTGTTTCTGAGGGGCTAAGGATGTTTGAAATCTCACGAAACTTGGCACACGCGTCAGAAGCAGTGTATTTTGTTGTCTGATATGGGTGATAATGGCTTGATAGCGCCCCCTACAAAACTTAAACGATGTAGCCCTCGTGCTACGTTTCACCTAGATGTACGAAATTTGGGAGGCATATGTATCACTTCTACACTTTAAAAAAAAAAAGCCTCTTGGAGCCATACTTTAAAGCCAACAGGAAATCAGTCATTTTTAATTTACTGTGCAATTCATGCCATTTTTCACAATTTACAGGCTCCATACTTTAACGAACTACTCCTAGAGTATTGATCCGATCAATTTCAAATTTGGGCAGTGCAATCTAAAGACCTTCGCGATGAAAGGTTCTCCAAAGTTTGAGTGTAAGTTGAACGGCGTGTCCGTGGCGTGGCGTCGGATTTCCATGTTTCGAAATTAGTAACTGTGCTACCTGGTTCGATGTTTCGAAATAATTAACTGTTACTACCCCAGCTCTACAGCGTCAGATCTTTTCCGAATTCCACATGTTCGATAAGAGTTCAGGCCTGGGGACATCTACGTGCAAATTAGCAGTTGTGATCATCGCGCCACCTACTGGCAACAGGAAGTAAGCTCTGTGTGACAATCATTATTTGAAATTTTCATGGTGTGGTTTACACTTGATATACTAGAACATAACGTTTAATTAGTGGGTGCTCTCTCGAGCCACATAGTGGACACAGAAAGTGTAATTTATCTGCTTCGTGCAGTGGCCAAAACACATGACAATTCAGAGCCATGTCGACCGACCTCCAGTAATGACGGATGCGGCGTGCCCCGACGTGCAGAAAGGGGCGAGGGCCCGCTCATCGCTGCTTTAATTATCATTATTATTTGGATTTTTAGAACTCAAACGCATTTTTTGAGGGGCTAGGAACGCTCAGAAAATGTACAAAACTTGGCACAGGCATCAAAAGTGGTGAAAATCTGACATGAGTCTTAGGCTTGAGTGTGGCAAGGGGGCTCTACAAGACTTTAACGAAGTAGCCTTTCGCAGTACGTTTCACCTAGATGTACAAAATTTGGTAGGCACACGTAACATCTCCAGACTTAAAAAGCCTCTTGGTGCTATGTCCTACAACCAGGCAGTCAGCCAATTTGATATACAAGCAACATAATGTATAATTAGTATGTGCTCTCTAGCGCCACACAGTGGACACAGGAAGCAATATTTTACTCCTTCAATGCAATGTCTATATATATATATATATATATATATATATATATATATATATATATATATATATATATATATATATATATATATGTCAGACACCTATGCATTGGCACCAACTGGCAACGGAAGTGAAGCCTAGTTAACACATAGTTCATCAAATGTATACAACATTTCCTAAATGTGCTGTCTGCACCAGTTCCGCCACACAGGAAATAATATTTTACTCATTCATGCGGTGTCCAATAGTCATGAAAACAGTGTGTTATCAAAAGATAAGTTTTGCGAAGTGATTTAAAAGAAGTCACTGATTTTTGCAAGCCTCAGATCCTCATCCAGGGAGTTCCAAAATCCCGGTCACACTCATAATTATCTTGTTTAGTATCTGTACTCATGACATTCTGTACACTGCTGCAGGGCTGAGCAAAATATTAGAAAATATTAGTTTTACATACATATATTATTGTTTCAGACTTGACACCGGTTGCACTAGTTGTTTATTGAGAATACTGAGTTTTCACTGCCTGTTCGCAGTGAGTAACTACAACTCCACAGTCTTAAGCAAAATAATCCTAAAAGGCCACAGATTATTTTTTTTTATCTCAAGTGTTGCCCTCTCTCTTGATAGCAGCCTTTTTCGATTTAAAAAAAAGTTATGAAACTAATAGGCTATTATCAATTTACGGACAGTTTGTTTTTTTCATGTCAGAGCTTCACACTAGCACTTGAATGCACCACAGCAGAGAGCGTTCCGCGTGCTTCACGAGCACTGGGGCTAACCCCGGATGAGTGTACACAAACTCTTCTCAATTAAATGCTTTCTCTTGCCATGGCAGGTTGGGGGCAGTTGAGGGCCCATTTTCTTTTTTTTTTTGCGATCCATGCAAACTTCAAAAAAGGGGAGATAACTGGACTTTTAAGTCGTTCACTGCGCTTAACTTGCAATTGCAAGACATTTCCGACAGGCACCTGAATGCAACAAGACATAGGCTTCAGCAGGTGGAAGTGAGTTACTGATGATGTCACCAGGGGTATAAAGCGCATGGCCGCATCTCCCTTTCCCTTCACTGAGTCATCAGCCAGAGGACCCGAGCGGAGCAGCGAGCCCAGCCTGTGCGCACACGAAGATGAATAAGATGTACATAACGACCCTTGGAGTTCTCCTGCTGGCTCTCCAGCTTACCTCATTACAGGTTAGTTTTGGTGCCTCATTTCATTCTTTGTCTTTAACCTCGACGGGATCTAAACCTAAATTTGTAAAGGGTAACCAGTTTTTTTTTTTTTTTTTTTTAAACACTGAGGAAAAAGCGAAAAACTTGTAGAAGAAGTTGAGTTCTTCAGCGGAGTTCTCTTTCCTCCCAGGCTTCCTGCCAAGCTCTAATGTCACAGGTGGCCGTGATTTTTCTATTACAGCAGTAAATTCAGATAATTGCCTGTAGGTAGTCCACTATATTAAACAGTAGCACTGTAGGCTACAGGCTGACTCTAACAAATCTTTAGTTTATTTTTTTAAAAAAAAAAAACGGGTTTAGTTGCCTGTAATAGACATTTGAGGGGTTTTAATGTAATCTGAAGCAGGCCCACTTGGATTTTAAAGAACAGAGCCCCCTTCAATGTTTCATATTAGGATTTTTAAGGGAAATTTACATGGATTGAGTATAGGCATAACTTTAAAGAAACTGACTGATCCTTAAAACTAAAGCGTCCCTATAATTTATTTTCCAGAAACTGCAGGAGGCGTTATGCGCCCCCCCTTTCTTTAAGGGTTGATAAAATTCTACTTGCACTAAACAAAATATTTAAACGCTGAAGTATTATCTGAAAAGCACTGTCACAAAGCTGAAAACAAGGTTTTTTCCATAGGACATTAATGAGTTTTAACCTGTTAGCGTGTGGGTGGCTGTAGCTGTAACCGTTTAACCCGCTGTGTCTACTAGTGAAGATTTGCATCGTTGGCTTGTGTCCTTGATCATTATGCATGTCTTATGTAAAATGTCTCTGGAAATCGAAGGTTTGCTCATAACTTGTTTTTAGTGCAGGACAGTAGCTGTACCAACTCAAATGTAAAAGAACAGGAGATGATGTGGGTTTTTTTTTTTTGTTGCAGGGGGTCCAGGCCCAGAACACCACACCAACCATGACCACGAATGTGTCGCGCCACACCGTGGCGTCCGCCACGTCAGGGAACATGACCACCAAAGAAAAGAACGGCTCCGGGAGGACCGATGCCTTCACGCTGCTGCTCCCGCTGGCACTTGCAGCCTCTCTCCTCCACAGCTGGTCCTAACGACGGGACTGATGGCTCTGCGCACTTGGCAGACACACACTGCCAAGACTCCTGGACTGGGGACGCAACGTTCTTTAATGAATAATAAAAAAAATAAATAAATAAAAAAAAAAAAAAATCCCTTCTCTCCTAAAACACTTAAATTTCAGCAAACAATTCTTCAGACGTCATTTTGGGACTTTATTGAAAGGAGCGCGCACTGCCGCAGCCCGTGGTGCTTTACCCGTTTTACGCACCAGCCGGGGACACGCCGTGCTGCTCTTGTGTCGTTGTCTGCTCTTTGCAGGGGCCCTTCGTGGACTAAGACAACTCCCCTTGTCCGGGAAAACACTAGTCTCTTTAGATGAGGCCGTTGTCTTCTTTGGGAGGTGGGCCATCTGTTAATGGCAGGTATAACCGGCTTGTCCAGTGTGCAAAAATATACTTTGTCAGGCCTAAAACTGACCTGTAAAGTTTTGTACTACATTCTGGAAATGTGTAAATGTTGTGCTTTTAGATCTTTAATTTTGTAAGTCCAATAAAGCTTTGATTTATAAGTGACAAAATGGACTCATGATTTCCTCCCCTCCTTTGCTGCTGGTGCTTAGGCAATGTAGTTTAAGAAATGATCAAACCTGAAGATAACTGTGCAGCTCATTTGTCTGCCTACATTTGTGGACTGAGAACATGCTGAGTTAACATTTTTAACAGCTACTACACTGTGTATGTATAGATGGGTCAACTGAGAATGTGGACGATTAGATCATGTCTCACCTGGGATTATCCGGATCCGCTGTAAACTCTAAAGCTCCTAATCTGGTATGAGCTGAGGTGAAGGTAAATGTCCTAATGCTGGTACACTGTCCAAAACTGCATCTTAGCACTTCACTGGGGGTTGCCTATTCTATCAATAAGTCCCTCTTAAAATATCAAGAGGAAGGAACTTTAGTAGAAGGAACTTTGAGCTCAAGTCAACCCTGATGTGAGGAAGAACATGACAGTTTTTACCAGCAGCTGGCAACATACTAGTTACAACAGTAAATATAGCTCCCACCACATAAGGAGGATGAGTGCTTGACAAAAAAAAATACTCTAATAATTGATGAGGTGAGCCACGCCTCTTTCACCTGGTATGTTGCCATCAAAGGGGCCTCAATCTGTGGAAAAACTGACTGCTGGAATTCAGGAATTGTCTCCCACCCTGATCACATGACAAAGGCTGTATTGTCCAGCTCATCTTATCAGCTCCAATACTAGATTCTGATCAGGACCTTTTGTTCCATGATCCTGCCTCTTATCCCTCCCTCCCCTTCATCTGGTACCTCAGCTTCTTCTTTTATAAACATGGGTTGTTTTTTTTTTTTTGAAGATGTGGATGCCACTGGAGTGCGGTCAGGTGATTGAGACAAGAGTTCTCCTTTACTTGACCGCCCGAGTGTGACCACTTAAGCCCCCCCCCTCCTTTTCCCTTCCAGTCATTCTACCCATTTCCTCCCATCCACCTGAAACATGAGGAGAAACCTGAGTTCAAGTATAGGTTTTTGTTCACTGGTGGAGAAGAAGGGGGGTGGAGGGAGCACATGCTATGGAGTAAATAATAGAGGGAAGAGGGGGATCAGGGGAAAGATGAAGGACACTCCAAAGCTTTCGTTGCTGAGATGAACAACCCTTAACACAGCTCTTTTCCGAGCAGGAATCTGCATTTCAAAACCGTGACGTTGAAGCCTCTAAGTGGTTTGACAGAGCCACTAAATAGCCCATTACAACCATGTTACCTGAATGCTTCAAGCTTTAAGAGGAAGTTTTGTCCCTCAGCACTGGAGGTGTTGACACAATGGAGTCTACAACAACAGCCCTGAGCTTATCAGTTACTCAAAGACTATCATGTGCTGGAAAAAGATATCACTTTACCTTCGCTGTGACTTCCCAGCATGATACTTACAGCACCTGACAGCTTCATGGAGGGTTGTTGTGTAGCTTCTACTTCTAAGTCGGCTGTACCTTTTAAATGACGTCTGTGGGGGAAACGAAGTGGTGTCAATGTGAGGACAATGTTGGTCATGCATTTCATTTACTGTTTAAGGGAAGTGACGATATATTTCCCATCAAGATGCTGCTATGATTTGTTGCTGAGTGGAAAAAAAATACATTTGAGAGCAACTGAGAATTTCTATGCAACTGTAAATGTTTTGAGCTATGCTAGTGGCATAGCTTTAGGGATAGCAGTGTCACAATTTGGTACAGATATCGATGATACCCAGACATTTAATCTTACTGACTTTGGTGATCCCCTGATTTTTTCTCTAGTTGCCACCAGATGATCAAGGCTTTCACCTCACTCCGGGGGCGTAGCAGAAAATTCTGGACCCTGTACATAGGCATTCTCTATGGGCCCCTCCCTGCATCCACGGCTATTCATTCTAGTATCTTTGTGGGCCCTCCTCACATGACGGCCCTGTATACTCAGTCCCCCTTTTCTCCCCAGTCCTACGCTCCTGCCTCTCACTCGCCCCTGGCTGTCGGTGCCTCATTCCAGATGTTTTGGATCTGGATCTTCGTCCTCCAGGAGATTCAGCCTCTCCTCTCGTCTCTGTCTTTCTCTCCCTTGTGTGCACGTCGTCCTTGTCTCTCTCTCCCTCTGTGTGCATGTTTCTTTGGTGGAGAGGAGTTCATCTGGCTCAGGTCCTATCTGTTTGGCGACACCTGGAGTTGCTTAACGTCCTCCCGGATCCATTCTTCATATATGTTTACAATATATCTATAATTTGGTCATCCTAATTGTCCATACTGTAATTTTACTATGTTGGTCTATTCTGTACACACATCTATTGCATGTCTGTCCGTCCTGGTCCGTCCTCTCCCTGAGGTTACTTCCATTCTTTCCCTGTTAAAGGTTTGTTTTGAGGGACCTTTTCCTTATCTGAATACAGGGTCTAAAGACAGAGAGTCATATGCTCCACAGGTTGTAAAGCCCCTTGAGGCAAATTTGTGATATTGTGTTGTATAAATAAAACTGACTAGACCTGACATTAGCATTTAGCTCATGTCACTGCTGTGCCTAAGTACACAGCCCTTAGCATGGCTGTAGACTCTTAGTCTTTTCAATTCAATTCACAAATTAATTTCTCAGTAGTTTTCATTTACCTCTGTTTTTATTGTATGAATGTAAAATTCTGAGATTTCAGATAAAAATTCAGAATAAGGACCAGGAGTGCGGTACACTGCAACAAATAGATTTTTTTTTTTTTTTTTTTTACTGATCTGAACCATCATGGCACACCTCATTGGCTCAGGGAAGTTCAGATGTGCTCTGTCACCACACCTTGTACTAATCCATAACTTGAGACACGGTTCAAAGAGAATAAACACAAACAAACAGAATTCCCATGCAAACAGGGTGTCACATTCTGCTTCTATGTCCCTCACCCCAGCCACATTTCCACTTCCCCACCTGTCCCAGTCACCTGTCTCTCACATGCAGCCACTCCCTGTGGATGTTTGACCTTGAACAGCATCCAAAAACAGCCTTTTAAATAGTGCTGAGATTATGCGACCAGAAGTTAATCTGTGGAAGCAGCCATCCTCTGTGTTGGGAAATCCCTTCACCTGGCATCGCCCAGCTGTGCCACTGATCCTCTGGTTTAAAGAGGAACAAGCCCACACACACTGTTGCTTGTTTTCCCTTTAATATACAGTACTTCCATGGTCTCCCAGGAAAGACACGACTTGTTCTTTGCAATTGCAAATTCCCCTTCTCTGTGTGTGTAATATGTAATTTTACAATCACTGTAACAAAATGCACCAAAGACTTCCTTCTGCACTGAGCACTGATGGCATTGTACAATCTAAAGTAACCTACTGTGATTATACAGAGATTATAGGCGTATACTATCTTATAGGGACCCTGTTACCATGTAACAGTACCAGAATTATTAGATTTCATTAGCACATCCTTCTCTGTCAGCCGTGAGCGAGGGCGACATTTGCGTAATGAACACTGAGATCAGGATCAAATGAGAAGCAGAGTTCAGATGGTGGGGGGTGGGAGGGATGGAGCGAGGATGAAAGAGGGGAGAAGGGGATACTAGCAAATCCACACATCCGTAGCGGAGAATGTCAAAGGAAACAAGAGCCCAGCAATGGCTCTCTATGTTCTGCTTTGTGCTTGTGTGTGTGAAATATTGGAAACAACGAAGGTGGCTCAATATAATATGACTTATAGCGCTACATTTCACTGGCCACACAGGATTTCACACATTTATTTTTGAGATACCCATGTTACAGACTGATTAGAAGCCATTTTGTAACTTTTCCTTTATGTTGTAACCTTTGAGAATGACTTCGACCAGTGGTATGACATCCTTTGTCATAGAGAAGCATGAGCTTAATCAAAATAGACATTATTATAATAATAGAATTATAATTATATAATCCTCAAATCTGTAAAAAAAAAAGTTGCTATTATATTACACATTACTAAATCAGCCAGTTTCGATGTTTATGATGGGCTTACACTGTTTATATGACATACCGTAGGTCTTGTTTTAAGGAATAGTTTAACCTTTCTGGAGCCAGCTACATGATTATCATAGCATAGCATAAAGCCTGGAAGCAGGGGGAAACAGCTAGCCTGGTTCTGCCCAAAGTTGAAATATGCAAATAAGTGTATTTCCCAAAATGTCAAACTGTTCCTTTAAAGGTGAAGCTGTTAATTACTAATGTATCTACAGAAACAAGGGACCAAGCTCTAACTAACCTCTTAATCCTATTCTTAATTGTCTTAATGTGGCCTGCCTTGGTAGGGGCTCGCTACAGAGCTACTTTAAATACAGTGGAGTCCCACAAGATGCTTTGTGTTGTTCTCAATTCAATTCAATTCAGAAAAGAAAAACTTCCTTTTAAGAGGCAGAAACCTCGAGCAGAACCAGACTCTGGGCGGGCGGCCATCTGCCGCAGCCGGTTGGGTTGAGAAAGAAAAAGAGAGAGAGAGAGAGAGAGAGAGCATACAGTAGCACAATGCAAATTCCACATATCATTTTAAAATAATAATAATGTAATGGTAGTTGTAATATTAATAAAATAGTAATAATAATGATAGGAACAATAATGATAATAAGACTAATAATAATATTTCTTGTAGCCTGAGTTGTTCTGCTGTCAACTGATGGACAGCTCTGATATTTGATATTTCACCTTATTTATGAAGCAAATCAATTAGTTTTAAGTATTTTTTAAAATCAAATGTTATTTTTTTTTTACTCTAGAGCAACAACCTGCCTTATTCTTTTTTGTTCTTCTTCAAAATACAGACATTCATTTGTAGAAAATAACTGAAAACAAGATTATTTCTATTTGTGTTTTTGCAGTGGACACTTCACTGAGAATTGTGTGGTCCGTTAAAGTGATGTGAGGTAAGAATATTCAAATTATGTCAGAATTGTTCTAGAATACAGAAGGAAGCATGACTGTTGCAACTATTGCTTTTGTCATTTTGGAGAACCCAGTACATTGAAATAAGGTATCAGTTTGATAGGGGGGGGGAATATAGGTACCGTTTCTAGATACAAAGTATTTATGTAGAGAAAAAGAGGAAGAAGTACATGCCTGGTCACAGCAGTGAACAGGGAAATTATTTTGTGTTGTGAGCTAAGCATGTAAACTTCTCAGCTAAAACATAAAGCATCAGTCATATCAACTCACCAAAGGTCTAGCAATTATTAACACACTAATTTAAAGATTAATGCATGCATTTTTACATAGACCATGTTGATGCACAAGGTACAACAAAAAAAACAACAACCCAAGATTAAGCAGCACTTTACTGTGGACAGTCTTAGTATTTCAGGTAGTATCTGCGTGAGCCAAAATGGTTTTAAGAGTCTGCGGTTGTCTTTGCAAAGTTGTTACCCAACTCTTCTGCAATGTTTTAATAAATTCCAAAACAATGTATTTGATCATAAAACAAAGTATTGGACGAACTGAAATTTTGACCTGATGATGACACTAGATGAAAAAATAAGGGATCACCAAAGTTACTTGATTTGGCAACAGTGTTTGAGAGCAGTTTCAGTGCCTTCAATAATAAACAATGATAAGACAATCTAAAAAGTATGTGTATGCATGGACACTTTAGTAAAAATGACTTATAATAAATATCACTCAAATTGCCCAACTTGCATTTATTTACTGTAATAGCACCACCTTCAGACAACAAATATAGCAGCAGGTCATAGATTGAACACAAAGTCCCTGCATTTCAAATATAACAGTAAGTTGTAATTATATTTCATTCCATCAAGGGAACTTAAAGCTATAACACTGGACTGACGGCTGAAACTCCAACAAAAATGTCCCAAAAAGGCATTTTATGAGTTGTCCATCTGAGTTACACTTTAAGTCCATTATGTGTGCCTGTGTTTAGTGACTTTGTCAACAGTTGGTTCCTTGTGTCCACAGTTCTCTTCAAACAGCTGAGGTCTGCTCCCTTTTGGTCATTCCTGTGTCATTTCTGCTCTCGCTGGAGTCTCCATAGTCACTGATGGAGGGAAACCCAACCCTTTGCTCGATCCATTGGGCAACACTGAGCAGCTTCTTGTCGTGGAGGGCGGCGCCTATAAGCTGTAAACCAATGGGAAGGCCCCTTCTCGATAAAGCCGTTGGCACAGAAACAGCGGGGAGACCTGGGGTGAAGAAAAATCGAGTTGAAGGAAAGTTCTCGGAAAGGCAATGATTAAAATCTCAAGGTTAGTTGCAAGTTAGTTTGGAGAGTGATAAAAGGTGGGAGAAAGGTGAACAGAATGTAAATACACTCCTTTAAGGCTCTAGGGTACACTTTAATCTAAACTGAAATTAGATGTCTTGACCAAGTTATGATCTTTTCTGCCACCAGAGATTAACACAGTAAAAAAGAGAGAACTGCCTTTGCTCACAAATACTCATTTATTTCTTTTAATTTCACAATAACATTTATGATCCAATGTTCATTTTGTTACAGGATAATAAGAAGCATTAACTACAAGAAGTAGTGATGGGTGAAATTTTTTTTAGTCATGTGTGTATATAGTGTGTGTGTATCCATGCATGCAGAATATATAAGTTCCTGAATCCTCCCACACTGCCAAGTCCTCGTTTTCTCTCTCTGTACCTGCCAAGTTGACAGGCTGGGTGAAGATGTCTTCCTGTACGCTGCGTGTTTGGTTGTCTTCCTGTGTGAAGTCGGCGTAAAGGGCTGCATCAGTCAGAGTGGTGGGAGCCAGCAGCACGTTGACACCGGAGCTGAACACGCGCTTAAAATCGTCTGCGATCAGCCGGCGGACTTTCTGAGCCTTTACAAAGTAGTTCTGGTAGTTCCTGGTAAAATGAGGGTGAACATGTCGACAATTTTATTCTCTCTTACTTTTCATTAAAAGACAACTTGGCAAATAATCACATGTGCTCTTTACTGTAGGGTCTAATGACAATAGAGATCTGAGAGCAGAGAAATGGTCAAAGCTATAAAGTGGCACACTGTTAGCTATACACTGGTTTGAAATTAGTGAATTGAATCAGAAGGGCGCAAGAAGGTTCAATCTGTTGTCTTACTGTTTGAGCAGGAAGTAGTTCCCAGACAGTATCCTCCTTCTCACTACGTCGTTGAAGCCCTCATGTCGGGTCGAGGCATACATGGCCTCTGTGGAGCTATCCACCTTGCTACGAAGGCCTGACAGGAAGAGAGACAGAAATCAATAGCATTACCTTTTCGGATTTTGTACTGTTTCGTACTGTTTGTAATCCAACAGACTCCCTGTGTAATCTAATGTGTGAAGCGGCACCTAGTGTAAAATGCTCCACACTGCAACCTGGTTCATACCGTATTCTAGGCCGTCAAAACGGGCCATGTTAGACGCCACCTCGGCGTGGCACAGGACGTGGTAGCACGCAATGGAGTACTGGGTGTGAGGGAGGGATACTTCCTCCACCCGCGCCCCCGCCCTCTCAAACATGTCAGCAACACGACTCCACTGCGCTAGAGTCTCCTCAGAGAGCCCTGGGGCGTGGTACTCCTGACATACATTAAGAGACAGAGAAGACAAGCAGCTTCAGGAAATCAGTGCATTTGTGGTCATGGAGATATTTTAAAATTCTGAATCAGAACCATATTTATGTACATATAATGTGCTCTACAAGGATATTGATAATATTGCTGCTAAGACAAACAAACAAACTTCAAGTACAGGATATGTATCCATGGTTTCCATTTACAAATCAGTAGAAATTTAACAAAAAGCAATTTGTCAGGATGGAAAAATAGACAACATATAATATAGATATAACAGTTCCAGCCAAATTAATGACTGTTACCACTTTTAATGTTTTGTACAATTGAAATAATGGTTGTTTCTCTGTGTTTTTCACATTGTTGTTGTTGACTTCCTCAAATTATTTTATGTATATACAAGTCTGTTCTGCGTCAAAAGTCCTTTACTACCCTTTATTTCTGTTAGCTTGAGGATTGCAGTACTCTTCAAGTGTCTGACATTTACAACAAAACTTAAGTTCTTACATTTAAACTGATATTTGTATAATACTTTGCAAGTGTCAGCTGGCAACTACCCTTGAAATGCTTAGGTCTTTGACTATTCCAGTTACTTTTTAGGGAAAATATGGTGTCAGTGCTGCTGAGATAATACAGAGGAGTTAATGATTTGAATACAGAGCTAAACTCACCTTAGGGATGCCTACACAGATGTTCTTGACATTGAAGTCTTCAGGTAGCTCGGTCAGTGATGAGGGCGCAGGAATTGTTGTTGAGTCTCTAATATCAAGGCCTTGGAGGATTCCTATGTGACATATCAACAAAATCCCAGGTTCGCTCCATTATTTGAAGGTATGACAAATGCACAATAATGCACAACTTGACAATGCCACATATTCTTGTCATTAGAGGAGATACATTTAAGGTGGCCTGTGGAGTTTACTTGTAAACAAATAAAAGTTATGTTTACTTTCAGTGTTTCTCATCAAAACACATTGTGTGTGTCCCTTGAGGTCTAACAAACGTGTGGAATACATCGCTCCATACTAGTACTACTAGTGGTCAAAACTCCACCGGGTACCTTTAGTATCAGTATTCCTTGTGGTATTTGGATAAGCATACATGTATAAACTTAAACTGGATGTTAGAGGAAAGATGGTGCAGGTAACGATAAGTGATCTAAGACGATAAGATTTGTTAATTTTTTTTGTAATGAATTAGTTTACTGACAGTAGACAGAGACAGGAAACAGCAACAAAGAAAAGCGGATTAGATGCAACAACTCTCCCATACCAGATTAGAACCCTAGTGGGAACTTATTATTTAAGATGGCTTTGTTTTTCACTAAAAAGGAAGTTCACTAAAAAGATGTGTGTCCTCTCTGTGATGCAATAAAAATAGTTGTTTCTTAACAAGGTAAAGTAAGGTGAAGTGATTCCAGTATGTTTTAGTGCCACGTTAAGAGTTTTAAGCATATTTTGATGATTATCGGGATAATAACGCAAATCGCAATTATTTTGGCCAGGATAATCGTGACATGAAATTTTCATATCGTCCCATGCCTAATTTGTACCTACATGCGGACTGGCAGGCACTTTGGCATACTATACTCGACAAAGGCATACTATAATGATTTTGATTAAACCAAACTGGCCAGCGGATTGACATCAAGAGCAAGAAAAGGTTTTATGTAGGCCCAGATGACATTCAACTGTGAACTATAGGACACTAGCTTGCAGTGCCTACATCTGTGTAATGACAGGCCGTCAATAGTTTCTTACCTAAGACAATGGCTGCATCGCTGACACTGCGGGTCATAATGCCGGGGACGTCCATGGAGTTGACCAAGGGGATGAGACCGTGTCTGGACAGCAAACCATAAGTGGGCTTCAGGGCCACAACACCACACAGTGCTCCAGGGTTACGAGTAGAACCACCAGTGTCCGAACCCAAAGCCCTGCCAAGTAATTACCAAAACATTTTGATTTGAATCAAATCTTTCTTTTCAAAATGTCTTTGTAACGGTTCTCCTGAACCAGTGAAGGTGAATGTGTTCCCTCACAGGTAGCTGGTGAGTGAGGCCACAGCTGCAGCACTTCCTCCTGAACTTCCTCCAGTGACGACCCAATCAGAGTCTGGCGCTGTCCCAGTCTGCTCTCTGTAGGGAGCAGCGTAGCTCCAGGGGTTTCTCACTGGACCGAAAGCCCCGTCAGTGCTGCCTGCACTGCGAGACAAATAAACAAACAAATAAACAAATAAGACAACGACAACCAGTAATCTAAAAAAAGAAAAAGGACTCTGAGTCTCTTCTTGTAAGTGTACACTGCCGTAACAGCACTTTATAAAATAGACTGGGGTTTGTCACTAGCTGTTACGAGTAGAGAGCTATTCTGACATTGATAACAATGGCCTTACCCCATAGCAAACTCATCCATGTTGGTCTTCCCCACGAGAACAGCCCCTTGGTCAAAGAGCTTCTGCACCACTGTAGCATTGTAAGGTGGAGTGTAGTCTGTAGCAAAAGTAACAGTAGTTTATCATTACTGGATTGACATAGAGAGGAAAATATAAGACATAGTAACTTTCACTGAGGTTCACACAGACCATTGAGCATCCTGGAAGCACATGTGGTCTTGACATTTTTTGTGCAGAAATTGTCCTTGACTGCAAAGGGGATTCCATCCAGAGGACCTTTGGGGGCACCTGAAGGAAAACAAGATCAAACAGTAACACCTATGACTCTACACAGAACATATAGGAATACACACTCACATGTCCACACCTTGAAGCAGTCTGGTTTCTGCTTCTCGAGCCTGCGTCAGTGCCAACTCCTCTGTCACGGTGATGTAAGCGTTAAGATGTTGTGTTTTCCTGATGCGGTTCAAACACTTCCTACAAAGCTCTGTTGGGGAGATTCTTCCCTCTCTGAGCGCCAAAGACACCTAGAGAACAATGGTGAAACACCAGTGGTGCAATGTAACTCAGTTCTTGTACACAATATGCCTTTTTCACGGCAGACATTTTAGCTTTGTCATAGTAGGGAAAAGACATAGGTGTTTCTAATAACATTAACGATGGCTACGTTCTATTCAAGTGTCCCAGTCAGCCATGACAGTGTGACAGTCAGCCAGCATGCAGAATACCAGGACCACGAAACTGAAGCAGCTAAATCGAATTCAGCCATCATTAACTTTATTAATTACACTTGTGCTTTTCTTACTTTTTAACTTAAGATGTCTTCCGTGAATACATGTAATGTATGTAATGTAATGTAATGCAATTAATAGCTAATACAATTTCTCTCAAAGCAGAACAACCAGACACTATGTTTTAGCTAATGCCAGTTAGGGAGCAAAAGTATCAGAAATTCTATATTATTTCATAAGGTAGTTATTAATGGACAGCACAAAACGCCCAATGCGCAGCTAAATGCACCAGAGAGACACGGAGAACTAAGCTTAAAGAACAAGCGAATAGTCGTACTAACCTCCCTTATTGTCAGGCTGAGCATGTTTACAGTATTTTTGTGACAACCTTTAAAATCAACAGCAACCTTCGCACAGTGTGCGGCACTAGATGGCTGCCATGTTTGTTTCGAACATCAACGTCTAACAGCGCTTTCTGTGATTGGACAGCTGTTGAGAAAACCGCGCTCTGATTGGTGGAGAGGCTGAGCACCGTCCAAGACGTCGAGGAAGTGGCATGTTACTGAAGAGGACGTTGATTTAAAATGATCATTAACTTTGGAATTATTGCATTTATCGAAATGACTAGTTAGAGATGTTTATATAAGAAGAACATGTTTATAGTCAGAAGGCAGTCTTTGCATATAAAGAACATTAATAAGTGATTTACTCTAATTTAGCATACTGGCTGTACAGTTTGAATGATTCCTGTCTGTGTCAGGGATTAAAAGCACTGCTAATTTACAGTTGCACAATTGTATTTGACCATTTTAAAGCTTTTAAGCGTTGGAAGATGACTTCTGTTAGGCACTTAGTGTACAGTAGGTGGTTGTTTCACCTTAGTAAATCACCAAGTGTAAACACATCAGTTTCCTGGCATGGCAGCCAGACTAGACTGTTCAGTACTACCAAAATCTGCATGACTATCATGCCTGCCTGGGTTATTGATAAATATGGGAGCAATGATGTGTTACGGTTCACTAAAAATGCCAGTTTCCCCGTCATCAACTACCCCAATGAGGTCATTGTCAAAGTGTTTGCAGCAGGACTGAACCCACTTGATGTCAGCATGAGAGGTGAGTGAGTGTGTGAGTGTGTTTAAAGTGGCATCAGATTTTAACCTGCAGGCTGAGATTAAGAAAAGTATTAAGAGACTCTATTATACAATAATGGCAATGAATTCATCAAATAAATCCATAAGTGACTGCATATCCAAGATTAAAAATAGAATTGGAGGTATTCTTTTAATCTTTGTGAGCAAAATACATAAACAGTGACGATACAGAGTCTGAGACTGTTCAGCTGATGTTTCCTGTGGTTATATGTTTGAATGATGCAGCCCTCTGCCCTTCCCCCACACAAAGCAGTGATAGTTTTTGAGGTTGCTTAGTGGAAAGTGGAACGTTTCACCATAGGATTGCAATTTGATTGTTACATTATGGAAGGTGTTATTTTGTTCCTGCCTTACATGCATGTTTGTCGTCATATAAGGATGACTAACATGAATACAACAGCATGAAGCTGATCTGATCTTTTGCAAAACCCAGTGCTGTTTTGAGATCCTTCTCCCACATAGAAAAATCCAGAATCTATGAATATACAAATATTTTTCATTTTTCTGCTGTTCAAGTTTAACTGCTGGACACAAGATGTCTCCTACTTCACTTCCTATTTTATTAAATTCATACAATGATTTATAGATAGTACCCGTTCTCACAAGTTTCCCTTGAATCATTGTCGTCATCATCATTGTCTAAGCAACCTACTACCTGCCTCCTCATCCCCTGACCAGACAAACCTTTTAAAAATTTCTGACCGATTCTGGGACCCACAATGCTGAATACGGTTAATATATTGCTTACTATTAGTTTTAAGACTGCCATAGACCTTAATCCAGATTTTGGACTTAATCCACCAAACACAAAGTACAGCTGAGGCTGATGGGAAGGCATTTGCAGGCATTTGGTCATAAAAAGTATTGGACAAAGGGAACTTTTGACCTGATGATGGCGCTAAAGGAAACGTCAGGGAATCACCAAAGCTATTATAATTCATCCTCTGGGGACCATGAATGTCTGTACCAAATTTCATGGCAAACCGTCCAATAGTCGCCGTGAAATTTTGGTTTGGACCAAAGTAGTGACCGACAGAGCGACATTGTCAGCTCTAGAGCCACGCCGCTAGCATGGCTAACAAATTTCATTAGTTCCAGCTTCTCAGGTGTGGGGATTTGCTTCTTTCCTTTGTCTTATGAGAGAGTAAATGGAATAGTTTGGGGGTTAGAACTGTTGGTTGCAAATAAACAATCTGAAGACAACACCTAGGATTTTTGATGGGTATTTATTTCACTATTATCTAACATTCTATAGATCAAGCAATAACCTTAACCCCTAACCGATTAATTGAGAAAATAATCTGGTTGTAATCAGAAACTCTCTCCCTCTCAGGTGGCTATGGTGCTGCAACACTGTCTATGAAGAGAGACCCTCTGAATATCAAGCAGTCAGGCAGCGAGTTCCCTCTCATCCTGGGAAGGGATGTGTCTGGGGTTATCATGGAGTGCGGCCTGGATGTGAAGTATTTCAGAGAAAGGGATGAGGTAAACGAAGCAGATGAGAAAGTGTGTGCATGTACACTCAGTAACCACTTCATTAGACATACAGGTAGCCCCCCCCCCCCGTTTACTGAAACAATTGATTTCTGCACACAGTGAGTAATGTATGAATTCATCTCTATAAACAGATATCTGCATATGAATGCAGAAGCTGTAGGCAAGGGACAAGATTTTGAGAGAGGCGCTCTGCTTTCCCTTTGTAGTCCGTTTGTAGTCCGAGTAGTATTGACCAATCACGTTTGAGCGGGCTTTGGTTGCATGCAGGTAAACAGTCCATGTGGAGAGCAAAAGAGGCCGGAACGCATTGGCCGAAATGCAATCTCGGAACCCATCGGCTATCGTCTGACGACAATTTAGCTTTTGATCAATCTCGGAACCCGCTTTTTTATTAGCTTTTTAAAAATGTATCTGCATTCAAATCGTCGTCAGACAATAGGGTATCTGCCCAGAAACATTGGCCGTTGCCCCCAGAGGCTAAATCATTGTGAGACGATAGCTGATGGGTTCCGAGTGCAAAGTGTGTAGTCAGGGTGCTGTAAACAAACAAATCTAGCTGCGCTAGCAAACACCTTGTGGAAAGACAGATTAGACAAGATAGACAAGAATCATCAGACACATCACTAAACAGTGAAAACACATAATCCTGTGCTGATGAATCCTGATTTCTGATTCCGCATATTGATGGCAGAAACAGTGTAAGTATGTCAATGGTGCAGGCAGCTGGTGGTGTAATAGTGTGGGAGAGTTTTCTTGGCTAACATTAGGCTCTGCAATGCCAACTGAGCCTAATGTGTACCTGAGAAGCGTGGATGACCTAGTTCATCCATTCCTGGCCACAGTGTACGCTTTGTCACAATGGATTATGCACCGTCATTTCAGCCTAGCTTAGAAACATGACATGACTCGAATCCTTTCCATATCTCAGCCCAAAAGAACCTTTGAGGTAGAATAGGCTCTTGCAGCAAGCCGTGACATGCTGTTGAGTCTTATTAAACCAGTGTGGCAAAATGAAACAGGATTCAACTGATCACTACTGCTGTTTCCTAGTTTGGTGTGTTTTTAATATATAAAAAAAAAAAAACAGAATACATTGTAGAAATGCAACCGCAAGGGGGCACAAGCCAGTGTCTTCTTGTGCCAGTCCCAAGTCTGGATAAATGCAGAGGGTTGTGTCAGGAAGGGCATCCGACGTAAAACACATGCCAAATTAAAAATGCGAATCGTGAAAATGACTTCCATACCGGATCGGTCGGGGCCCGGGTTAACAACGACCGCCACCGGTGCTGTTGACCTGCAGGGTACCGGTGGAAATTGGACTACTGTTGGTCAAAGACGAAGACATGAAGTTAATTGGTGTGAGTGAAGAGGATGCAGAGGACAGGGTTAGATGGAGGCACATGATTCGCTGTGGCGACCCCTGAAAGGGAACAGCCGAAAGGAAAAGAAGAAGAGAATACATTGTAGAGTTGCAACGATTAGCTGATTTATTGATTAATTGATTTGTCAGTTGACAGAAGTCAAATGACAAAAGTCAGTCAACATTAATTAAATTAATTTAATTTAATTAAACAACGAATTCTTAATTTTACATTTTTTTAATGCCATTACTTGGTGGTTCCAGCTTTTTTTTTTATATTGGTGAAGCAAGACAAAACACAACAGGTGGTTTAACATAGACAGACATGACATAACACACACACACACACACACACACACACACACACACACAGTGAGACAAGTATTACATTAAACAGAGGATAGGGCATAGGGAAATCTCTCAGTTGCATCCACGTTTCCCTCACTTGCTTCCATGCGAGGAGAGAAGAAACGAGGAAATGTGTTCTAAGAGAAGTGAGACGTCCTTTCCTCTGAAGCGTCACGTGAAGCGACGTTTCTGATGACGGCGGCAGCTGATCACAGCTGGATCAGCTGTCAGTCGGCTTTCAACAGCTGTAGAGACTTTTGATGGAGCTTGTGTCTGCACACATGTGCACTGTGCTAATACTAATAAAGGCACACAGTTATCACTGCCAGAGCAGCAGCCTGTTTCACCGTTTAACAAACACCTTCACACTGCATACTGTGTCCTGCTCAGAGGCACAGGAATCCTTTCTACTGGCGTTTATATTATTTATTCATTATTTGCATCTGTATTTATTGATATTCTGATTGTGAATTCATTATTGAATAACTCACAATATGACTAAGGTGTCCTTTGAACAACAATTATTTATTAGGCTGAATGTTTCAGGGAAAATTGAAATGATGTAACTCCTATCAAACGCGACTCTTATCAGGAATTATCAGCCTCACTTGTGACTGAATGGAAATGATGACGATAAATGATGTAAAAAGTGTTTCTTGCTGACAGACAGTCTCCCACGCTCTCTGACTTTAATTGTATACATAATAAAAGTTAATCAGGGAAATAACAGATCATGAAAAGGAAAATCTTTCTAATAAATGAAGAACTTTGTTTGTGGTCCTTTTTGTTTTTCAGGCTAGATGGTCAGAATCAGAAAACACATCAAATATAAAATTTGGGAGTGGGCATTTTGCACTGTTTTGTAGTATTTTATGGAGCAAGCGATTGTTCGATAAACTGAGAAAATGATTGGCTGATTCATTTATAATGAAACTAACCGTGATTTGCAGCTCTAATTCACAGCAAACTTATGAACCTATGTACTTTCTTACTCCTTTTTTGAATGAGTTTCAGTTCTTGTTGGCTTTTTCAATTCATCCTCAACTGTCCTCAGTCACCTCCCAATTCCTTTATAATTATTATTCTCGTTTTCATTTCAGTTTACAACCCTGAGTTTTAATCTCAGATATGATTTAGATCATAAATTATTACCTTAATTTTAATGACCTGATTAATGATTAATGACCTTGATGAGTTGCAGCGCTTTGAGTAGTTAGAAAGACTGGAAAGGCTATAAGAATATAAGTACAGTGCATTTACCATTTGATGTCTGAATGTGTGTGGGTTTGTGTAAAGGCAAACTGGGGCTTTAAATAGGCCTGTTTTTAGAAGTCATATACTGCCTTTTGGTCACCACACATTTGTTGACTACGGCAGCACTAAAATAGAGAGTTACTCATTGTGTGACATTGCTCATGCGCTACTTTTGAGAAGAGGTTTGATGCAGTATCTCATCATACTAAACAATTATGAATGAACTGTATAGAAAAGTAGACACACAGTTATTTTTGTCTGTGGTTAATGAGTGTTGTGTTGCTGTGTGTCTCCCTCAGGTGTGGGCAGCTATCCCACCATGGAAGCAGGGCAGCTTGGCTGAGTTTGTGGTGCTGAGTGCCAATGAGGTATTGTTCATCTGATGGACTACATTGTTGCTTTGCCTTGTTCGCTCTGCAGCGACTTTCTTAATTCAGCGATGAGGTTTGCTTCTATCTCTGTGGACGTTTATGACTTCATCAGTATCAGTTCTGTGTATTAGTTTCCTCTTCCCTCTGTTGATTGTGGTTTGTTTCAGTGATGCACTTGATCAGTTGCAACATCAGCGTTTGAATGTTATTCTTCTTCTTTTCTGAAGTTAAAAGGCAGCCTACCTCTTGCTGCTTATTACTGCAGCATGCAAATGAAAAACCAACTAATTAAGTATGCGAAGATCAGCTAAATCTGGCACATTTATGCTGGCATTCAGATGCTTTTTCATAATGACTCAGCAAACATGTTGAGGCAGTGGTAACTGCTATTATTATGAATGTGTGTTGTGCTCAGGTATCCCACAAACCAAAGTCACTGAGCCACAAAGAGGCAGCAGCCATTCCCTATGTAGCAACCACTGCCTGGTCGGCGTTGGTCAACACCGGTGGGCTCAGTAAGGACAACTGTAACAAGAAGCGGTGAGGGAAGGTGGACAAACACAGCCACAGCGCTACACACACACATACACACACACACACACACACACACACCATTTCCACTTGTTGTTAATCCCTGTCCACCCCAAAGAAGCTCCCTGTCTTTGATCTAGCCAATTATTCCACTCTGTGTTCCGTTCCTTCTAGGCTTAGCCCCTGTTAGCCCGCTCCCTAATGAGCCTCTGGGTGATGTGCTCTCTGGCAGCGGCTCAGACGCTCCCTTGCACTGCAGTGAACTTGACACGCTAAAGCCCAGAATGCATTTGACATGAATCCTAATGAGGGAGAGTCTGTGCAACAATAGTGTAGAAAACATTATTGGCACATTCATTGTACAAGTCTGCTTTTCCTCTTCCCCACAGGATTTTGATCCTTGGAGGATCCGGGGGAGTGGGAACATTTGCTATACAGGTATGGATGAAGAGGAGGATGATGATAGCTAAGCTGCATATTTTATACATTATATCATGATGTAACATTTTAAAGTGCTTTGGGCTACAAACAGCCTGCTTTAATACAAAAAATAATATGTTCACCCATACTCTATGACAGCAGTGTAAAAATAAACAAAAACACAGAGTGGTGTTATAAAAAGTCTGTTTGTCCTGTCAGGTGTGAGACTTTGCCACGCACCTTGCTTGGTGACCTAAATACTGTAGCTCACATTACACAGACCTAACACTTGATCTCATTAATTATACATTCTCTGTGCTTCTCAAACATTGGGTAAGATTCTGCAACCTACAATAACCCAAACGTATATTTGTTTTGTAGTTACAACGTAAATGATACAAATTACTGTGAAAATTTTGCAATTTTGACACACTTTTGTGTGTTTCTCACACTCAAGATAACTCACAGACCTTGTTGTGAGCAGTTTCATATAGGAACTATCGGTAGAAAGAAAATAGCCCCTACATGAAACTGCTCACAACAAATGCTGTGGATTATCTTGAGTAACCGGGTCATGATTTCTGGAAAGATACATTGCTGTAGAGTTTTTCAAATGTATTTTTTTTTTGGCGCTTTGAGCACCACAAGCCGAGTGCCATATAGTCCCATTATATTCAAAAAGTGCCGACATCTCTACGGCCGATATCTCCAAAACTCGCCAACTCACACCAAAACAATCTAGATGGATAAATAACACTACAGGTAAGAGGAAAAATATGTATTTTTGATTTTGGGGTGAACTGTCCCTTTAAAGATGGAACTGATACTATCATTTGTGTCCAGATGCTGAAGGCCTGGGGAGCCCATGTGACTGTTACCTGCTCCCAGAATGCAGAGAGGTTTGTAAGGGGCCTGGGGGCAGACCATGTGGTGGACTACACTGCTGGACCTGTTGAGGAGCCACTCAGTACACTGGAGAAGTGAGAGAATCCCACACACACACACACATCTAGAGTCATTTTTTATTCATGTTAGTACTTAATTGGAGTTGGTGTGTGTATGTATCAGTGACTTGCCCTTGTTACCATGACAACCCAGCTCCTCTAGCTGCAGTCAGCTCATTAGTGTGGGAAAACCGAGTCCTTTAATTTTCTAGCGAACTTAATCACACTCTCCATTTCTGTTATCTGCCCAATCATCCTTTTCTTCCCACACCTACAAATTCTCCCTTTCATTTACTTTGTCTTTTATGCAGAATGACCCCACACGTATGTATCTTTGCTTGTGTCTCTTGTTTTCACCAACCCTACCCCTCTCCACCTCAAGATTTGACCTGATCCTGGACAATGTTGGGGGGGACACAGAGCGTTGGGCGCTGAATCTGCTTAAGCCTTGGAGTGGTGCCAAATATGTCACCCTTGTAACACCGTTTCTCCAGAACACTGACAGGCTGGGCATTGCTGATGGCATGATACAGACAGCGGCCACAATGGCCATCAAGGCCGTTAAGGTAATGGTAGAATAACATGGATGCAGTTTGATTAATAACATATTTGTTGAAGAATGGCTCTTTACTACACTGGTTGTGCCCCTTAACCTGAATTGATCCAAATGCAACGTGTTGATCACATTGTGCATTATGCAAGGATGCATGAATGCTATATAGTGCTGCTAGTAGGTGTAGTGAGGAATAGGAGTATTAACATATAATTCAACAGAGATTTATTGGTTTGTACTTATTTCTCTTTATTATACCATGCCAGGAATAAAATAGTTGGACCAACTTAATCAGCAGTCTCGGTCTAAGAATTTCCCTGCAAAAAGAAACATCACAGCATCATCAGATGATTCAGTTCTATTCCTTGGTGGACTTTGTTTGTGGAATTGGTAATTGTTGTGTTTTAACAAGAAAGGGCCCTCTCCAAACAGTGGTCACAAAGTTGGAAGCACGCTATTGCCTGAAATATCTTTGTTCGCTGTAGCATTAAACAAACATACACTAAGAAACACTACATGGACAGTGGTGTATCCATAATGCCTTGAGCCCTTTTACATATTTATTTTGTAACATGAGCAAAAAAGGAAGCAGCTTCCATTGTTCACAGTAGCAATGCCATGACATTATTTTAAACTTTTGTTCACATAATAGGCAAGTATGGAATTTAAGCATTAATGTATGTATAATGTTTTGGGCAATTACACTGGTGTAACTGATATATTACATTGTGCTATCAGCTCCCTCCTGAGAAATAATCTCTTTACTTGCAAAATTCTTTAAAATTAATAGTAAACGCTGCTTTTGCAAAGTCAGTTTTTGAGTACCCACAGCCACTGCATATTTCTTCCAGGTCCCCATACAGAGAGCAATCAGATTTTTTACAGTTGGCTTTATTGGTGGAACTAGAGTGTGTTAATAAACAAGCAGGTGGATAAACATCCAACACAAACAACACATAGTCTGATAATCTGGTCCAAATAATAGCTCATTTCTTTTAAAATAAGGAAGGAAACTGTCCATTGCCAATACCACAGATGTCATGATATCTTTCTAGTTACTATGACTACAGAGTTTCGTAGTCAGTCTCAGTTGCCAGTGTAACTGAGGTTAAAACATCCTTCCTGAACTATATCTTCATTAATGCATGTGCAGTACATACAGTGGTGTGCAAAAGTGTTTGACCCCTTCCTGATTTCTTATTTTTTTGCATGTTTGTCAAACTTAAATGTTTCAGATCATCAAACAAATTTAAATGTTAGTCAAAGATAACACAAGTAAACACAAAATGCAGTTTTTAAATGAAGGTTGTTATTATTAAGGGAAAACAAAATCCAAACCTTGCCCCCTAAACCTAATAACTGGTTGGGCCATCCTTATCTGCAACAACTGCAATCAAGCATTTGTGATAACTTGCAATGAGTCTTTTACAGCGCTTTGGAGGAATTTTGGCCCACTCATCTTTGCAGAATTGTTGTAATTCAGCCACATTGGAGGGTTTTCGAGCATGAACTGCCTTTTTAAGGTCATGCCACAGCATCTCAATAGGATTCAGGTCAGGACTTTGACTAGGCCACTCCAAAGTCTGTCAGCCTCACTAGAATGCTGTATCAAATTCACATCTGAATCCATATAAGGTTTGGCTATTATGCAACAGATATTGAATAAACATTCGCAAACGGTTTGCTCAACTTATCTCCACTAGGCCACTCCAAAGTCTTCATTTTGTTCTTCTTCAGCCATTCAGTGGTGGACTTGCTGGTGTGTTTTGGATCATTGTCCTGCTTCAGGAGTTTTTGGTAGACAGCAGAATTCATGGTTCCATTTATCACAGCAAGTCTTCCAGGTCCTGAAGCAGCAAAACAGCCCCAGACCATCACACTACCACCACCATATTTTACGGTTGGTATGAAGTTCTTTTTCTGAAATGCGGTGTTACTTTTATGCCAGATGTAATGGGACACACACCTTCGAAAAAGTTCAACTTTTGTCTCCTCAGTCCACAGAGTATTTTTCCAAAAGTCTTGGGGATCATCAAGATGTTTTCTGGCAAAAATGAGACAAGTCTTAATGTTCTTTTTGCTCAGTAGTGGTTTTCGTCTTGGAACTCTGCCATGCAGCCATTTTTGCCCAGTCTCTTTCTTATGGTGAAGTCATGAATACTGACCTTAACTGAGGCAAGTGAGACCTGCAGTTCTTTGGATGTTGTTGTGGGGTCTCTGAATGGCTGAAGAAGAACAAAATGAAGACTTTGGAGTGGCCTAGTGGAGATAAGTTGAGCAAACCGTTTGCGAATGTTTATTCAACATCTGTTGCATAATAGCCAAACCTTATATGGATTCAGATGTGAATTTGATACAGCATTCTAGTGAGGCTGACAGACTTTGGAGTGGCCTAGTCAAAGTCCTGACCTGAATCCTATTGAGATGCTGTGGCATGACCTTAAAAAGTTAGTTCATGCTCGAAAACCCTCCAATGTGGCTGAATTACAACAATTCTGCAAAGATGAGTGGGCCAAAATTCCTCCACAGCGCTGTAAAAGACTCATTGCAAGTTATCACAAATGCTTGATTGCAGTTGTTGTTATTAGGTTTAGGGGGCAATCACTTTTTCACACAGGGCCTTGTAGGTTTGGATTTTGTTTTCCCTTAATAATAACAACCTTCATTTAAAAACTGCATTTTGTGTTTACTTGTGTTATCTTTGACTAATATTTAAATTTGTTTGATGATCTGAAACATTTAAGTTTGATAAACATGCAAAAAAATATATCAGGAAGGGGGCAAACACTTTTGCACACCACTGTATATGTAGTGCTATAGTCAGGACAAATTTAGAATAAAACAACCCCGGCCCCCCCACGCACACTCCTGGAACTTTGTACATTCAGTGTTAATGGCATCCTGTCTGTGTGCTGACTGTGGTGAACATCATGCAGAGCAAAGCTTGCATGCAGTGCATTTTTGGCTTGTGTGTGTGGGTGTGTATTTCTACATTACCGTCACCACCTCTTTCCACTGAAGTCTTAACCACACAATCCACAGTACAAACTCAAACTCAAGCATGTGTCGCTTTGGTGCAGTGTTTAAGTATTTTTTGTTAGTTGGGGTAATTTAGGATTATGTTTTACGGGGATTACCTGGGGAAGAATTATAGGTATTATAGATGTATAGTATCCATAAATTCTAAAGGAAAGTTCTGTCTAGTTCTGTGGATGGAGCACATATTTACTTTTTGGTGATTAGAGCTTTGTGCAAATTATTACATTACTATACATTACTAAGTAACAAGGAAACTGTTCCAATTAGTTTGAAAGTTTAAAAAAAGGCTTTGCTCATAATCTTTAGCTGGCCCAGCAGGCAGCTGTTACCTTTCGGTCGGTACACTCGGTACAACACATCAGTATGGGGGATTGCATCCTTGTGAGACCAACCTAAAGAACCTCTCTCAAAACGCCTGTCAAGGCCAATGAGACTGTCGCAAGGAAGGGGAAGCTCCTCCTTCCCCTAGGGCTACAAAATACCCTGCACAGTCTCTCCTCCTCAATTTATTTGCACTTCACCCCGCTTAACCTGACTACAGCAGAACCTTTGCCAGCGATTTAACTGTCCGACAGGGGGTGAGCTAGCTCCCTACCCAGGACGTCGCTATCAAGGCTTGTTTCTGCATTGTGCTTGTTTAGCTTGCTAGCTAGCCACACTCCCTGCTATCCCCACACCTATTTAGCATTGGTTCGATAACAATTTGTCTGTTTAGCACGCTAACTCATTAAGTGGAATGGCTCCAGAGAAGAAAAAAAGCTCTCCCAGCAGGGCTGGCAAAGCTAGCAAAACTGGGAAGTATCGCCCGTGCCCGAGTGCTTGTGGGTTTTCCTCTCCAAGACGGATACACACGATGTTTGCCCGGTGTGTCTTGGCATGTTGCATGCGAAAGCTGCACTTGCTAGCCCAGAGACCTGTGTGCACTGTTGAAACTGACTCCGAAAGACAGTCCTGGAGAGACGTGTGGTGTTCCTGTCGAAGGTGTTGAGAAGCTGAGCTGCTCTCAGAGACCCTCTGTTGTCCAAAGCGGTCACTTTCTCCGCGGACTTGGAACTCAAAAGTGGGGACTACGAGGACAGAAAAGGGTAGTTGTGAGGGTAACAGATGGATTATATTCTCCCTGCTGCTGAATAAGTGGGCATGGCGGAGGACCCAGTTGACTTCACTCTCTCTATGGACAATGTAAAAGTGGGTGTGCTGTCTGATGATGAGCTATCCCTCACCACTTCAGAAGGTTTCTCTGAGGAGGGCACCAAAGTCGGGGGAGAGGAGCCTAACTAGGTCCTCTGTGTTGGAAGCAGTGGTCGCCCAGCGCCATCTGAGGCTAACACTCACAGAGCTGCCCAAGACACAGCGCTCTAAAAGTCTCAACCATGCAGTGAAACCCACTTTTCACCCACAATTCAGAGCCACTGCGTTCGGAGGAAGAAGCAAAAGGAGGCTCTGTGGACGAGTATGCCCAGGCATTCCTACACACAGTCTATACCTCCCAGTAACCAGGGATGCTCACATCCCCACTCTCACTCCCTCATGCGGCACACGGCTCACCAGTAGAGGGCTTAGTTGTACCACAAATGGTAATACTGGCAGGCTGACCGCAAGAAAGGCTTCTTGGCAGGCAGCATCTCAATGGATCATGGCAACTATAGTCCATAGCTATAGGCTCCAATTCAGGAAGTTTCCTCCGTTATTTACAGGCATTGTGGTATCAAAAGCGCATCCATCCTTCGCCCCAGTATTGAGAGAGGAAATCCACTCTCTTCTAGAAAAACAAGCTATAAGTATTGTCCCTATGCACAAGGCTCAGTGCGGATTTTACAGCCAGTACTTCGTCATGCCAATAAAGGACTGTGGTCTCCACCCTATCTTGGACCTGAGGACTTCAAACAAATACCTGAAAAGGTTCAAGTTCAGGATGTTGACTTTACACCAGGTAATGCAATCAGTTTGACCAGAGTATTGGTGCACTACAGTGGACCTAAAGGACACCTATTTTCACATAGCAATACTGCTGAAACACAAACTGATTCTGCGGTTTGCTTATGAAGGTACGGCGTACGAATACCAAGTTCTGCCGTCCTCGTGTTTTCATCAAATGCCTGGAGGCAGCGCTGGCACCGATCAGAGGTCAGGAAATACGATTCCTCGACTACTTGGATGATTTGTTGATACTGGCGAACTCAGCTCATCAGGCCTATACCCACACATCCAGGCTAATAGCTCGCCTGCAGAATCTGGGATTTGGATCTGGAGTTGGATTCAATAAAAAATCCGGCCTGCTTATCGTCCCGGAGGATAGCAGCCTTCAACCGATGCCTATCGCTGTTGCGCCCTGATCTTGCATACATCCCTAAAGTGCCTGCCTTGTCATATAAAGCCTTATCTTTTGAACTGATGTCCTTTTCACCACCCCATTTGCACTGGGCAACTTGAGCAACAGCGCCTGCATAATCTATGCACGGTGTGGGCTTTGCACATGTATATTGACTGAATGCAGGAGATGCAGATAACGCACCAGCTTTTTGTCTACTTAACCAACCCTGTTAAAGGGAAGGCACTTTCCAAACAACGCCTCTCTCATTGGGGCGTAGAAGCAATTCCGCATTCTTACACCTCTAAAGGCATACAGATGTCCAGTGGGGTGCACGCTCTCTCCACCAGGGCCATGGCCATGTCTTGGGCTCTTTTTAAAGGTGTTTCGGTGGAGGACATCTGTTCTGCTGTGAGCTGGGCTTCTCCACATACATTCATGACATTTTATTGCCTAGATGTGACAGCCAAGAATGTCACTCAGTCTGTGCTCTCAGCAGGAAAGTAATGTCGCTAACATCACTGTTACTGCTGTGCCAGGGCCTGGATCTTCTCAGTATATCCGCAGGGGTGTCTTGTGGTGTGATGCTAAATCCCCATACTGATGTGTTGTACCAACCGAAAACCGAAAGGGAACTGGGGGTTATGCTTATAACCAATGTTACCTGCCCAGCACCAAATGGCAGACAGACAAAGTTAGCATCTAGCAGGTGAACATAGTGGAGCACTGAGCAGCTAAAGAACCACATATTTTTCTCAGCAGTTGATTGAGACCAAAACACAGCTAGAAGGAGGGAGAATATTGAATTTACATTGATTAGGTGGACAGAAAACACAACTCCAAATGAATACTAATATTGCTCTGTGTCTGCCGGATGTGAGAATTCGCCATAACAACTGTGTTTTCACCATTGCATTTTGGTGTACATTTGCTATATAACTTTAAAGTATAAGGCTGACATTATTCTGTATTTTTCTTATTTACAACAAATTCCATCGAAAGACCAAAACCAACAATGTGTAAGTCTGTCTCTCAATGCTTTTTGCCTTCCCTAGCCAGTCTGTGGTACTCAGCCTCAAGCCCATACGCTACTACTGAAGATGTAAATCTTTCAAAATGGGTCACAAATATATAGTTCCAAACAGCTGAGCACTTTAATATTTCACAAGCATTGCTCAAATATGAGTAAATAGTGCATTTGTTGGGGACTATTTTCAGCTGTGGATAAATACAAATTTAGTGCACTAATAAGTATTTACAACACCTGAACCTTGATTCGTTCAAAATAAAGTGGCCGTGTTCCTGGTAATGAAGGACCATGTCACCAAGTACAACAGTGTGGCTCACTGATGTGTTTTAGCCATGCTAGTGACATGGCTGAATGGATGGCAATGTTTGTTGGTTGGTCCACCACTTTGGTCCAAATTGAAATATCTCAACAGCTGGTCCCCAGACCATTAATGTCAACCTACTTACTTTTCATTTAGCACCATTTTCCTCTAGTGCTACTGTGAGGTCAAAATTTGAATTTGTCCAACACTGTGGTTTATGACCAAATACCTTTTAAACTAATGTTATTCACATCAGCCTCAGCTATCCTTTGTGATTAGTGTTAATTAGTAAATTTTAGCGTGCTAACATGCAAAACTCATGCATGTTAACATTAACATGTTAACGTGTGAGTATGTTAGCATGCCGATGTTAGCATTTTGCTCAAAGTAGCACTATGTCGAAGGATAGCTTCACAGAGCCGCTAGCATGGCTTTAGACTCTTAGTCTTGTTGATAGTTTTTGGCCAACAACTGACTATGGCGTGGATGAATATATCAGGGCTTGGCTACAGAGACAATACTTGTTAGCAGGATCAGTCAATTATTGGTTTTGGTCTTTTCATGGGATTTGTTGACAATAAGAAAATATAAGGGATAAGACTCCTGTTAGAATTGAGTTTTGTTTCTGACTCCCTCTAACTTATCTCATTACTTTCAAATAAAGCTGGACTTAAATTACTCATGAACTTGAAACTCAAGAAAAAGAGTGTGGATGGAGGATCATAATGGGCCAGGACAACCCCAGAGAAACTTGGCCTTTTCTTTTTGAAAATGTTGAGTTATGTGACTATGTTAAACCGAAGGGTTTGCCCCCCGAAGTTGACAGAAAGAGATATGACATGAAACAGACTGTACTTGCAGATCTTTGGGGGGTTGCTTTCCATGCTACACACTACCATTTAAATGTAGGATTAAAACTTTAGTAACAGCTGCATGTGCTTCAGACAATGTAATATAAGTAAGACTAGGAGAGGTGTGCTCCCACAGGGAGGATCTAATTTACAACAGTATTGTCTCTCATTAATACCCACACTATCCCTCTGATCAGAACTAAAATCTGAAACAGATTATTCAGAGTGACGCAGCAGAAGTGTGTTTTTCCAGTTAATTTTTTTCAGTATTAATGACTGGATTTTTCAGTCAGAATTGACAAGGTGTTGGTTTGAGAGTTGATATGGAAAGATACATTTACAACAGAATAATACCCCCCTTTAAGAATCCCTCTCTCTGCCTTGTGGGTTTATAGACAGGAAGCAAAAAATACTCTATACCTCCAGGTCTCCCACATCCTGGTTCACTCACGCTCACACACACTGTACTTTGTTAGAGAAAGGAAAAATAGAGCGCAGACAGCTGGCTTGGCTGTCACAGTGTCCTGGTTTCTAAATAGGTCTGAAGGAAACATGTTAAGTAACTCCTTTTATATTTCAAAATCCCTACAACCTACACACACACACACACACACACACACACACACACACACACACACACACACACACACACACACACAGGGTCAAACATAACAAAGACTGAGTTAACTAATTTCTCCTTTTGTCTTGAGTTGCAGGGAAACCTACCCAGCTGTTAAAGGCTTAAGGAAAAATGGGCTGCATCTCCACCTGACACACGTGATACTCTTTGGATATATATATCCAAAGAGTATCACTGACTTGTCAACATTCAACAACCTAGAAAAGTCATCCATATACAGGTCAAATAAGAATGAAGATAATATACAACCCTAACCCCCATTATCGAGATGGAAAAAAGTCTGATACAGCTCAACCCCATCTAGCTTGAATTGTTTGACAGGCCTACAAATACACAGGAATTCTGAACAGATATGTAGGAACTCCTCTAACACAAGTTTTATGAAAGTTTGAAAGCCTAAAACACATCTAAGAAACACATAACCCTGGTGGAATTTCAAATGTGATGTGATGGTGCAGTCTGGCTTTTAAAGCCTATGTAACTTTGGCTGATCATAGGTCACTGTGGCCACAAGAGGCAACTATGGGATAATGCTAAATGATAACACTTAGTGTAACAGTACCACGAGTAGAAAAGAGTCCTAAAGTCAGCAAACTAACATTAGCCACCATAAGCTACTGGTCACACCAGATCAAGTAAGACTATAGTGACAAAACCCCTGATTGTACTGAATTAAGCAAAGGTACATTTTATTTCTTATGTATTCAACTTTTTAATTTGTAACAGGAACAATATGTAATTTTCTCTTTTAAAAGTTACATAGTCTTGCTTTAAAGTAAGATTAAGTAACATTTATGAAGACAAATAATTCTAACCTTTCAATCACAATTCTCTCACACACACTGGAAAATACACTAGCTAGGGCTATAGGCCTAGAGTTCTCACTACTATTAATTTATCTTTAATGACAGGAACTAGCAGCATTCAGACCATAAAGTCAAGTAGAATGCTGTGAAGTAGGAAGCTAGTAAAATAAGTGGTGAGAAGAGTAAGTTATAATAATAATAATGATAACAGGAATATAATACACCATCAGTGACATCATACATACAAATGTGTTGATGATGTGGTGATCACAAAGACAATAAAATCATTCCCCAACCAGAAAGCCTGGATGAATGGAGAGGTGAGGGTCTGTCCAGAGCCAAAAAAGCTGCCTTTCGGTCAGGTGACAAGGAAGCTTACAGCACCACCAGAGCAAGACTGAAAGTTGGCATAAAGGAGGCAAAGTGGAGACATCTCAGCGGAGAGACTGGAGAGAGACCTCAACACCAATAATACTAAAGATGTGGCAGGCAGTCAAAAACATCACAGGCTACAAAAGCAGGAGCACCCCCATCATGTGTGAGGCCACTTTTACCAGATGAGCTAAACACATTTTATGCTTGTTTTGATCTCTTAAATAAAGAGTCAGCTGTAAAGTCTATTCCGCCTCCAGAGGACCGGCCACTGTCAGTATCCACAGCGGATGTGAGAAAATCCCTGCTGAGAGTGAATATGAGTAAAGCTGCTCGGCCTGCTAACATCCCTGGCTGTGTACTAAGAACATGTGCCAACCAGCTAGTTGATGTTATTACTGACATTCTTAACATATGTACACTGTCACAGGAGAGTGTTCCCACCTGCTTCAAGACAGCCACCATCATCCTTGACCTAAAAAAAAAAAAAAAAAAAAAAAAAAAAAGTCTACAGTGTCTAATCTAAACGACCACTGCCCTGTGACACCCCATTCTGATGAAGTGCTTTGAGAAACTGGCGGGCACACCTCCTCCACTGTACACCTGTACACCCACGACTACAATCCCCGACATGGAGAGAACTCTGTTGTGCTGTTTGCAGATGACATTACCATCATTGGCTGGATTGCAAACAATGATGAGACTTCATATCGAGAGGAAATTAAGAGTCTTGCAGAGTGGTGCACAGAGAACAACCTACTGCAACAACCGTTGATTTTAGGAAAATGGGGGGGGGAGACACACACCCGCCTACATCAGTGGAGCTGAGGTGGAGCAGATGAACAGTTTTAGGTTCCTGGGAACATCAAAGCATCACAGAGAACCTGTCATGGACATCACACATCTCCACCTTGGTAAAGAAAGCTCAGAAACGACTGAATTTCTTAAGGAAACGTAAGAAGGCAAAATTCCCATGCCATGTTCTTGTTAACTTAAGGAGCATCACTTCAACATGCCTTGTCGTCTAGCTTTCTGACAGCTTCAGACCTTACTGTCGTCCATTGTTAAGTTAACATTATCAACAGTAAAGTTGCTGCTATGCACACAATTACACAAGTTATGATTATGCTAGTCTTCATGCCTTTTCTCTCGTTCTGTTTTCTTGTAGCACCTAGTCAAAGGAGTTCACTACCGCTGGGGATTCTTTGCACCTAGTGGTCCTGCATTGGATGAAATAAGGGAAATGGTGGATGCAGGACAGGTATGGTACCAGATGTATTCTCTAAACTTTTCAGGGACTGATGAAGAACTGACTTCTGTTTCCTCCAGTTTCTTTTATCACTGCGTGCACATCAGGGAGCTCCAACAGGGTGAATCACAATATTTTTTCTGTGGTTTGTGGAAACCGCCCCACCCCTAAATATCCCCATAGCCTCATTGGACAAGGGCTTCCCTTCCTCACAAATCCCAATTTTAACCCCTGGTACATATTACATTCTCATAAGAAATACATGTTAAAAATGTTCGGGTATGGCGTGGAGATTATTAGACGTTAATGACTTTGACTTTGACATGGGTCACAACAGTACAAGGCCTATGGGTCAATACAGTACATTAGATTTCATGAATGCATTTGACATTTCAACAAATGAAAAAATGGCTGATCCTGTAGTGCGTTAGATTACATTGTGATATAATATGCAGTTGAGCTGAGGGTTATCTCACTCTTTATGCTAAGATAACTCCCCTCTATCTATCTTATTATGTTTCTCACTTGAGCATGCTCCTGCACAAACATGGTCTGAAATAAAGAACATGGAGCAGCATCTAGACAAAAGCTGGTAGGAAGAAGCTATATTTGAAATCTCATTCTGTTCTGTTGTTTGTTGACCACATTCTTAGCTTACTTTGGAGAATTTGGCATGATGGAAACTTTCCCCGTACACACTACAAAAGATCCGTTTTAATCACTGAAGGAAAATGCATCAAGTGGAAACTGCTTTCCTCACTGATACTGTAATCCATAATAGTTGAGAAACAAGGCTTGTATGACATACTCAGCCTTCCTCTATCTGCTCTCTATCAGATCCAGGCCGTGGTGGAGGAGACCTTCAGCTTTTCCCAGGTTCCTCATGCCTTCGAGAAGGTGGAGAAGGGTCACGCTCGAGGAAAGACTGTGGTCCAGATCAACAAAGGGGGAGAAGACTTATAGCACTTGTGTATTTTTCAGCACAATCATGAAACAAACCAAATGAAAATAATATGAAGCTTAGCTTATTGTACCCACAGCTGCATAGAAAGTACAAGAACAAGATTATTACTGTTATTGCATTTGTGGGTTTTTTGTAACTTTACTGTATGTTTGGTCGCTGAAAATGTGTATGTAAGCATTACAGCTGATGTTGTATGCTTTAAAATGTTTGGCATTTTTATATTGGCTTAAATAAACAAATAAGCTGATTCAAGTAAAGTGATCATCAGCACTGTCAGTTTATTTAAAGAGCAATTAGTAATTTCTGACTATGTAAAATACAAGTATTTCCATGGGTGCCTGGTTATGTTTTAAAATGGGGGCGCAAACTTGGAAAGATACATAATTGGTGGGGGCCTGGGGGTCCTCCCCCAGAAAAGAAAAGTAATTGAAAAAATAAATTTGCTACATTTCTACATCACCTAACCTGACTTATAGTAACAATAGAGAATAACTTCCAAAATAATCATAATTGTATATAGGTCGTACTCAATCTTACAGTTGGATGAATAATAATGACACATTATGAGATTGTGTTCCTCACTTTGTTGAATGTAACTGCATGGCTCATAAAATCCTTTTTGAGCCAGTTGTGGTGATTCAGGGTTGGATGGAAAACATGTTGGACAGGGGGTGCGTGCTCTGATAGAGGTTTGGGAAACACTACTTTAGGTTAGTCTGCTGTTGTGTGGGGCGAGGGAGAGAGCGGGGCAGCAAATTAACCTGAGATATTAACAGTAATTGGCCAAAATCACAGAGGGGATGTAGTCATAAGCACTACATCTAAACTTGCATCAGCACTGTAAGTGTGTGTATGTGCACTTTACCACTGAAGAAAAGAAAATGACAAAAATAAACTGAGAAGGTCCATGTAACACTTGAAATCATATACTTAGGGTTTCTATTACTAGCAGAGCCCTTTGTCACAAAAACTACTACTAATGATTAATTTAGGCGAGTGCATTGTGTGGAGATCAAAATATCACATTAAAATCAATTCAGCTTAAGCTACCATGGCTGTATTGCAGTTGTTAAAAGTAACATTTACTCAAGTACTTTAATTAATTATAGTTTTTGAGATACTATGTAATGTAATGTACGTACATTAATGCATCAATAAATACAATAATATATATATTCTTCTGAAATGGGCTATTCTGCATGAGTACTATCAGTACTATATTGTCAAATGACAACAAAAACTGAACATTATAACCTTCATGAAGGTTGGATGTTTTGCTGTACTGTTGTATTAGACTGCATTAGTTTTAGCTAGGTGTAGCTAATAAAATGGCATCTGTGTGCATGTGGAAAAGAGATACTTGGTCGTGTGTGTATACAATATACTTGTCTACAGCTAATGATGATAATCTCCAGTGAATGTGTCTGCTGCTTCTGCTTGGTTTCATATTGCTGACATTTTAGAAGAAGCATGACTGGTTACAGTTTGTCCTCCGTAGTGTAAATATTTGTACAGCTTTGTGTCAGTTATCTTAATTAAATTAAGGCTCCATATATAGGGGCTGGACAAAATAACATGAACACCTGCCAAAATTGTGCATTCCTATACAAAAGCCCTGCTTTACACACTGACTTTGTGTGTAGTGTATAAGTTGTGTAAGTTCATGTTATTTTGTCCCTCGTTGTGTATTTTGTTTTTTTACACATTTTTACTAAATTTTACAGTGGGGTGGGCAGTTATTTTGTGCCAAAAATCAAAATTAAAATTTGACCATTACAGTGCCCCGGTGAGTAATACCAAATGTTTTGTGCCACAAGTAGCTTGCTTTGGTAAAAGCAATTCCACCCCAAAGCCATGGAAGATGGAATAAGTCACTTGACCGAGAAATTACTCTAAACTGTCTGAGTTTCACAGCAAAAGGTAATTATACTCTAAAGAAAGACAGTGTTTTATTTTCTAAAAAAGATGCAAGATAGAAAATCACATTCTTATTTTGACAGTTTTCTCTTTTACATTCACATATTTACAATTAACAGTGGACAGAATTGTTATTGCAGTTCTGCTTTGAAATTGAAACTCTAATCTATACACTTGATGCGTATGTACAACCTAATGCATTAAAGTACAGTTTGTGTAAAAATGTAAAACCTATAAAATCCTAAAAAGATATCAAAACATAACAATAGATCATTTTTGATCTACAGTTATTACAAAAACATCTTAGTCTACACAGATCTTTGGAGTGTAGACACACCGGACTTCATATCGCAGTTGTCAGTATACAGTATACTTTCATATTTGCCGACATTATGATCAGAAAGCAAACATTAAGACAATGCAGTGAAAAAGTACCATAGTAAAGAGAGGTATGCAGCATTGAAACAGGGCTGAGTTCTCACTACATGCAGTGAAAACATAGAGGGCATGGAGTCTTTGATATACAGTGTTCAAAATCAAGTGGCTAAAAATAAGCAATATTTTTGCAATACTCATTCATTCTGAAAAAGAAAAAACAACTTTTGTCTAATGCTATGTGAGTGCATGTTTTTCAGAGTTTGGTTAGCAGTTATAGTATTGATCCAGTCAATGGTTACCCTCCTCAACAAGAGTAAACAAGATTCAAAATACTACAAAAGAGTGCAGTGTTTGCGCAAAACCTCCTACTGGGCCCATCTCTGTGGTGTTGGTTCCACAGCGGAGCTGCATCACAGGGCTCAGTGCCCTGGCAGAGCTGCAGCAGAGGGCTGTGAGGGCCACAGAAGAGCTTCTTTGGAGAGTCGAGACTCATCAGATCACAGGATCTCCACGGTCCACCTTTGGTCCAATTTTCTCTCATCAAATGTGTTGAGGATTACCTGGTTCTTGTCATAATGATGACCACCTAGGAAGCAAAGACAATAAAATACAAAAATAAAAAGTCAGTGTTTTTGCACTATGAAACATTTTTAGACTGTTGACACTTAACTGGTAAAGTTGGTCATTAAGGAATCAAAATAATGAAACCCAATTATTTAACTGTCAGCACAACATGTGGTAAAGCAGCAACTATTTTACAGAAGACAAAAGAGTGTGAGTGCAGTTGTGCAACCAAACAGATATATCGCATCATTGCACCTCCTCAACACACCAGGAGATGGAGCTGCTGGATTAGGACTGAATCTCAATCACATACAGGAGCTGTACTACACAGGGTAGTAACCTTTTTTCTTTATTCCATAAAACGTAACTCGACAAAGATAGGTTTGAAGTTAAGACAAAGCTCTCTGACCTTTGACCTCCAGGACCAGGTCAGGTTTGAGGTGGCAGTGCACCAGGCCATCCGGGGTGATGTTCCACAGCTGGTTGTCTTTGCCTCGCTCCGGGGAAACACAAAGCCTGCTGCCCGCCATCACCACACTGCTTGAGGTCTCCAGGCAACTATCCTCCACCAGCTGGAGACATTGAGGACATGGTGGATGAGGATGAAGATGTATTTGTAAGTACTGGTCAATTTCAACCTTAAAGTCCAGTTTAACCAGTCATTATATTGTAGCAAACTGGTCGTCATCATAATCTACAAAGAGCGTTCTGAAATTCGAAAAAGCCATTTCTGTAAGTGCAAAACACAAACTCTAAACTACAAAGCTCTCCTCTTATGCCTCCGCCTTTGCTGCCACAATCCCCTAAATGTGTTATTTCATAAATCGAAAATATTTTAAATCTTCATCTGAATCTGCATCAAAATACAGAGTGATAGACAGATAGTGTTGCGTGATAAATGTGCATATTTTATTTCAAGTAAGTGCGGTATCAAAACAAAAAAACAAAATAAAAAAACACTTGCAATGCCTGTCCTCAAGTTTTGCGATTTCCTGCTAACTAACCTAGCTAACTAATCCTGACGACAAACAGCAATGAAAACACAACCTCTTTGGCGGCGTGGAATGAATAAAGTCTGTGGGGAATGCATGTTGTCTTCCTGCTTTGCATGTTGTCTTAACACACCCTTGTTTTCAGGTACACAGTTAACTTACAGTGCCAGAGAGTTGAGTATTTTCACTACAGCCATCTTTCAAACCACTGAAACACAAACCTGCAGCAAAGAAACAGCTCTTTCCAAATGATCACGCTTTTTGTGCAAAAACTCATGTGTGGTACAGACGCTGTTACAAAATACTGATGATAATGAGGTGAATATCAGACTTTTAAGGCCATACTACAAGTATTTGTAAATGAAACACTTCTGATTATACTGTATATATGTTTTTTGGCCATTGTTTGCATTTTTTGAGCCATAAAAAGATGGCCTTGTTTACTTAAAGTAAATGTAGCTCTGTCTGTTGTCTCTGTGAGCTTCAGTAGTTTCCCCAGACATCTGGGTGAGCGGATGATTTGTGACCAGTGTTTTAGCAGGCTTGTGTGGTGTTGGTATAGTGTTGTACCTTGCAGGTAAGCTGCCCATCCCGATAGAGCCAGACCTGCTCTTCCCCTCCTGTCTCCTCCACAGCCTGAACCCTCATCAGCTTGATGTCATCCAGAGTTCCTGTCAGGGACAGCACACATCCTGTCTCCCTGTTCCGCAGACGGAAGTACATCGGCTTCTGTTGAAGGGAAACATGCAATTCATGAATACATGTCAAAGTAATTTACAATTAGATGCGTGACTTGTTTTATTAATGTGACTGTTTTATTTGGTATTTCATTTATCATATATTCCTCTTTTTTTTAAAATTCTTTCCCATGTGAGAACCGAACAAAACAGAGACACTAACTTGACATATGAGACTAACTCCTGCAACAATTTTTGATGGGCCCATATCCCTCCTTCAATACCTGGAGTAATGGACGTAGGGATCCTATTCGCTGCCAGCCACTGAACTTGCACAAATCACCCACTTCACTCGGCTGGAGAAGCAGCTGTCGACCACAGTAGTTAATGCCTTCATACAATACCCACCTGGGGAGAAGACAGGCAGCCATGTGTGTTAGTTCAGCTTCACCAATGTACATATTAAAATGTGGGATAATGTAGGGAAGAAAAAACCACAAATGAACAGTCTATATTTATACTTCAAGCTGATCTCCATGATTCACAGTTTTGACATTTAACTGACTTGGTGGCTTCCTTCCATCTTTGATATGTTTGCTGCTCTTAATGAGAACGTGTCCAGTTCTAAAAGCTAAGCATTTAAGGGAATTACGTGTGTCCCTGTCAAACCTTTTGCAGGAATATGAACATTTTGATGTTTTCCCACAGAACCCTCAACACATCAGTGGCTAAGAGTTTAGTTAAAGGGTGTAAAGTGTTTAGATAAAAGCTTTCCTGATTTAAATATGTATTTAAATTTCCATCCATAACAAGTTTAAATACATACATTTAAGGTATACTCATGTACACAACTGAAGAGCTGAAGTTATAGAAAATCAACATTTTGTGCGTACTCAGTTCACATTAAAAATGCTAAAATGTATACAAACACAATAGTGTTTTAAAACAACTTTAAAACATTTATAACTTCAATTTTGTTGCGTTAGTGTGTGTGTTTTATGACCTGTCAATCAAATTGGGATTAATAGCAGCTTTGGACTGTGTTTTGATTGCTAGTGACGCGGCTACTAATTTGTTTACATTTAGATTACGGATTACAGATTACTGTGCCTGTTAAGATACTAATGGACATTTTAAATTAGTGACATACATTCCTCCCTCCACCACCAGGGAGCATATGCGTGAGTCCAGGCCATTCTGCTGCAGGTTCACAGCTCCATTTGTCAACACCACTCTGCGACCTCTACAGCCCACTTTACTGAACAAGATGATGGAGGGCAGAGATAACTCCTGAACAAGAAGACCAGAGAGTTTCATTCATTAGTAGTCTCATCCACAATGTCTTACAATGATTCCTTTATCACCAACAAGGCAGAGTGAGCATCACAAACGGCCCAAAGGTAGCTTTTCATACACATACATAGACAATACTCACATGTCCTGCGGTGTGTAAGGAGCGGATGGTAGAGTCTGATGACAGGAAGCCCATAGCCTCTGTGTTGGGGTATTCCCCCTCCTCCAACACATACATGTTCTCTTTGAACTGGGCTCCTTCATACGCCACCCAGCTGACACAGAAAGACACACACAAGTACACACACATTATTGTTGTCATATTGTTCTTCTCATTAACTCATGTTTAAAATCACTTCTTATAACACTACTTTATACACTCAACTCCATGCCACTTGTATTAGTGTCTTACATTTGATTGTAAAGTTGTTTGTTATTGTCACTGAAAGGTGAAACATCCCCCCATACTTGCCAACACTCCTGATTTTCCCAGAGTCTCCCATTTTCCTCCCGGGGTCACAATTCTCCTGTATTTCTCCCGTTTGATGACACATTTTCACACCTTTTTTTGCCTTTTCGTTATCACAACCTGTTTCTGGCACTGTACAGCGTGTATATGTCCTTGGCTCGCGCCTGCTAAAAATGCTCTTGCAGTGTACTTTTTAAATTTTCATTCTTTAAAAGTCACCAGAATGCAGGGAACAAAGTCTCTGAAACTCAACATTTTTTGGGGGGGAGGACCCCCAGACCCCCGCTTTGGTTTCAAAATCCTTCCTATTTATGAGGTCTCAAGGTTGGCAAGTAAGGGTCCCCCATGTGTTGCCGAGATGCATGTGAAATCAAAACATGTAAATCAACAAAAAAATTGGTTTTCATCTGGCACAAGCACTTTTTTTTTTTAGCTTGGTGCCAAATAAATACAGTATTATTTTTTCTGTCAACCATTCCAGCCATATCTAATCTCTTATACCCAGAATGCCACTGACAGTTCCAGGCAGTGTTTGGTGCCAGTTCAGTTGTGCCTACCTGCCAGCCAGCACCTTACAGGACCTGGGTATGAAGTCCTCATCCAGAGCTGCTGCGCTGTCCTCCAGAGCCACCAGCCTTCCCTGGAAGTCTGGCTCAGAATACAGCTGCACCTATAACACATATACAATCAGAACTTAGTGACCCAGCTGGAACAGACAACCAGGATGGTTGAGGAAATATGGGTTAATCCATTTTATATAAAGCCTTGAATGGAAGGATGATACCTTGAATTTTGTTGTTCCCATCAGTGTGTCCTATAGAACAGACAGGAGGAAGGTATTAACATTAGCTTTTCACTAACAGTTCTTCCCAAAACATTGGTCATTTAGCTGTTGCTAAGATTGATTTTAAAAGCTTAAAAGTTTCATTAAAAATTAAATTCACTTAAAATATCACAGTGGCAGACACTATGTCTTCAGAACACGCCATGTGAAAAAACCTGATTAGTCACATCCAGTTTTTAACTGATCCCACAAATCATTTCTTACATGGAAGACCGGCTGTATGGATGAGATCTTGAAGTTCTGGGCTCCCCAGTCCTCTGGGCTTGCATACAGGCCTTTCTCCAGGACATAGACCTCTCCGCTGAATCCAGGCTTCTCAAATGCCACCCACCTGCCAGGGGCACAAAAACAACATCCTAAGTTGCAAAACACCACAGTGACAGAGTAATTCATCAGAACGAATTTATTAGAGATGGGTAAATCTCTGATTAAATCACTGTATTGAACTGCTGTCATTATAAAAAGATAAGTCCATGCTTCTGAGAGGTTGTAAAATGACTCAGCAGGTGAAGCAGATGTAAAGCAAACAGCAGAATGTTACATAGAGGTGTTGATAAAGGTTAAACAAATTCACTCAGCCAAATGTGCAGCTGGCTGACAAAAATCTGTTAACTAACTAGGTATTATTTAAGTCTCTGACTTAAAAATGTATTTAAACCCTTGTGAAACTGTTGTTTTTAAACAATTATGTACTTTACTATTATTTCACTGTGCAGTATGTACTGTAAGACTCATTCTTCTTATTCATATCATCAGTGTAAATCTTTGCCCTCAAGTGATGGAAGCTGGAAGTTGTCAAACCTGACCTATTAATTACCCAAATCGATCAGTCACATTAGATTCATTCATACTGTAATTGTATCCTCTAGGGCTGTATGTGTGTGTGTGCGCGCACGCGTGTGTGTGTGTATGTTTGTCAGTGACAGAACACTTATCATGTCTGGAAGGTGAGAAGCACACGCCCAAACACTTTAAGGATGTGGACAACAGAGAGTCAAAATGTTTCCCTCCTTCGTTAGGAATTTCAACTTTGTGAGTTATCGTTTGTTTTTGTTTTGATTTTAAACAGAAACCGTTTGACTTACACTCCACCCATGACGCTGACAGACTGAGTTTTGACACCATAGCCGACATCCTCCATGTTGAGGACGGGACCCAGCAAGTCCACGTTGAGCCCCAGCTCATCAAAGTGCCGCTCACTGAACAGTTTAACATGGGGGGACAAGAAATCCTCGGGAAGATAATAAACACAGTAAGATAATTAGAAAGTGAAAAGCCAGTTTTCTATTTTCAAGTCCTCAGTGTACAGGAAAACACACAGGAAGTAAAGTCTTTTATGCTTCCAGTTCATTTAGCACCAGCAGTGGCAGACCGGGCACTGTTTAAACTGTCTAACAGTGAACTCTGAAGGGTGGAGTGCAGAAACACCACAGCAAATAGTGCTTAGTGCCACAGATGGAAACAAGATCAAACAAGAAATCTTGCAGATTACCATTTCAATGTGTCAATAATATTGCGGGTGACACTCACTGTGCATACAGGCCGAAGTGACAGGAGCCCGTCCTCAGATCCTCCCCAGTCACTGCAGTGAGGATACTCCCCCTCCTCCAGGATGTACTGCTGGCCTTCGAAGTCTGCCTCCTGATAGCCCACCCAGCTACAAGGACAAAACAGAAATATTACAAACTAACAAAGACACATTTGTTTTGCACACATAGTGGTAGATTAAAAAAAAAAACATTTACTTTAATCTTATTTGATTTTAAGAAGACAAAATATCCTAATGGTTGGCTGCCTGCCAAACAAAGGCTTTGGCTGATGATGACGATCATCCCCCTGCATCTATTAACTCAAACACATACTTACAGACCACCAAGTATCTTTATAGACCCCACTGTAGATAATGTCTTCTTGTTCTCGTCCGGTTTGCCTGTTTTTTCCTCTTCCGGTTCTTCTTGCAAGTTGTACACATCACTGTCGACCTCTATGCACTCTCCATCAAAGTTGGGCTTCTCAAACACGAAGGCCTGGATGAGGGAAGGAGAGGAAAGAGTTAAAGATGAGCCATAGTTGTAAACACAGGGCTTAAATGTGTGTGGCCCTATATGTGTGGATATGCTCTTCATTTAATCGACTAATCGTTGCAGCTTTTTGCCGCGTTCCAGTCAAAGTCAGAGGTCGGAATGTCCCAGTTGAAATTTCCAACTTCCGCCCTCCAAGGGTTCCAGGCGCACGACGCCAAACGTAAACAAAAAACATGGCTGACCGTGACAAACTGATGTTTCTTTGGCAAGTGTACACACAATTGAACTCTCAACAGTGTAGCCTTCTTGCATATAGACACGAAACAGAGGAGGAAAAATTACGCATGAGGTAACAGGCGCCATTATACATTTTATTTTACGCCACTTTTATATTTGGAAACATATCTAAATATTCCATTCACTAGCCAAATACAAATACCAGCAACTTATAACACTGGAGACATATTTTGACATAAATTTACATGCAGTACAGGTTTTACTATATAGTATGTATTATTTTAATTAAATACAGGCAAATACTGTATACTTTACGTTGCCTTTTAGTTGATGGTGTACCATTTACAATGTGTGCTTCCATGGGTGCTGCCATTGTTGTGTGATGTCAGACTGCTTCTTCACGAAGTCGGGGTTGATGGATTTGCCCCGAGTTTACAAGTAGGAACTCCGACTTTGAGTGGCGTTCCATTGTACTTTGTCTAGTAGGAGGTCGGAAATTCTCGAGTTCCGAGTTGTCTGGAACGCAGCATTAGTTCTGCCTGCTTGACCAAAAATCTGAGCATTATGTATGATCCCCACGGGAGTTTTGAATATCATGTGAAATTATTGCTTCAGACTGTTTTTTAGCTAAAGTCTTTTCCCTCCTTCATCCAAAATGTTTAGACGAAGTCATCCATGCTTTAATATTTGGGGTATGACTCTTAAGTTTCTCTAAATCTATAAATTATTTTAGAGTTAATTCTGAGCCTTAGCAATACAAATGCATGAACAAGCTGCACTGTTTCTCAACCCCATGTGAATTTGAGTCAAGCCGTTAACATAATGAATAAAATCAGTTATACATGCTTTGGATAAACTGTTGTGATTCATGGTACCCACTCAATATCCACAACAAAGTTTCCTTTCTCAACCATCCCTTGTCTCTAAACTAGATTCTCCAAGGGCTAATATAACATATAAGACTTTGTGTTGACACTCGTGTGTTGTTTCTTTAAACAACAGATATTGATACATGCAACAAATGTAATGTCAAGCAGAACACACCTTTAATTCATTAGGATGATCCACCCTTATTGGTCCCTGTAATGAGAGACCCATATTTGTCAGACCAAGGCAATTGACAAAATGACAGTATAGTGCAAACATATATGCATATTTCATGTACTGTACCATTTGGAGGGGTCTGAGAGACCCGATGAAGGGCTCAGGGAAACCCCAGGTCTCTGGGCTCGGATACTCCCCCACTCCCAGCACTCCTACAAAACCTCCAAACCCTGGATCAGTGTACACCAGCCAGCTAAAGACCACAGAGACAGCATGGAACAGCAGAGGGTGAGAAAAAGAAGGGGGGGAAGGACAGCTGAGTGGCGCACTTCTAAAACCATACATTACGGTTATGGCACATGAGAAAGTAATGACAATTTAGTGACTTTTGTATACACAGTACTTTGAAGAGGCAAAGCTGTCTTATCCTATTACATAATGAAGGGACTAAATACTGTACTTTCACCATCTACACCATGAGCCAGTTTAAGTGCTAACCATCAATATTAAGCAGGAGTTATGACAACCACAAGCTCTAGTCTGCAGCACGCATTCCTTCATAGACAGAAAACAGATGCTGCACACAGACTTTGTGAGCTTTAAAACTACTAGTTGGTAGCATGGTTGCCACTAACAATGAAACTGAGAGATGTTTCCATAATGCAACATCCCCATTTACATACATTCCATGTTACTTTAAATGACACAAAATAACTGTTGGCATAAGAGCACACCTGCCAACATTTAGGTTTGAAAATATGGGCGTTTTTTTGGGCGGCGGCGGCAGGCTGTCCTGCCCTGACATTTGACAACATGTTAGCTGGCCCGTCTGCCTGCGCAGGGAGCAGCTGCGCACATGCCCCTTGGACTGGGGTGTGGTTTGCCATGTTGCGGTAACAGATGGGTTGAAATGGGTATGTAGTGTGTGTATTGTATGTGTAGATCTGGCAACTTTGGTGACGTCAGACAAACATCCAAAACTTGGATCCGTGTATTCATATTAAAGTTTGAGGGCCATGCAAATTAGGGAAAAACAGCAAAATGGGAGGATGGCCTTGAAATACGGGAGAAACCCGGGAAAAACAGGAGTGTTGGCAGGTATGCATAAGAATCATCTGAACTTACACTCCAGAATGGACCTTAATGGAGCCAGTGGTCTGGGGAATCCCATAGGAGCCAATCTCTACAGTGTCGTCACAGTACGACGACATCCTCCCTAACCCATTCACCTCTGCAAACAGGTCAATTCGGGGTATGCTATAGTCCTATAAAACACAAAATAAAAATACAATTGTGTGAGAATTTCCAGTTCATTCATTGGAAAATTCTTATTCATAGATGGGGCGGGATTTCATTTGAAGTTTTTGATATTTGTGCTAACACAATATGTTTTTGATACCTTACTTTGAGTATTATAAATGTTTTTCTACAAACCCTTTTCTTTTTTTCATTTAACAAAAGAAGCAAGAAACTTCAAAAGTGAAATGCTTTTTAAACACAAGCAACCAGACAAAAACTTTGCCTAAATACAATACAGTCTAAAATTGGCAACATTATGAATTATATCAAAAACTGTCTGATAAAATAATAAGTAAAATATAAAACTAAGTAAGCAATGAGAAGGACACATTTCTGTTGAAAACAAAAAACACTGAGGTTTGATACCCAACGCTATTTAGGAATTCCACAGGTATCATTTGAACCATAGGATCTATAAAACTGGCACAGGAATTCTAAGAGGAAAACAACATTACAGGACATACTGTATAATAACAATAACATAATAATAATAATAATAACATAGGATTGCATCAGTACTAAGTAACTTACCCTAACTGCCAATCGGATAGAACCTATGACTACAGGTGCTGTTGGTACAGGCTGACCCATCTGGTCTAGTGTCGTTGGAGTTCCCTCCTCTGCCCACATATTCACTATGTTCTCCGTAGGACCTTCCTCAAGGGCGATGATCCGACCCTCGAAGCCAGGTTTTTCATAGAGGAGCCAGCTAAAGAAAAAGAAAGTTACATAATCAAAAATCTGAACCTTTTCTCGTTATTGATAGTTTAGGGATAGCTAAAGGAGATAATTAAACAGCTACGTGGAAGGCTCTATTAGATACATGCCTATGATGACAGAGAGATACACAGAAAACAAGTGGAAAAGTTCTGGGAGGATGGCACGGAAACAGTGCAGACATATTACCTGGATAGTGATTTAGATTATACTGTATCAGCAAAAACTTCAACGCAGAAGAGGACAAAGTAATGTTCTCACCCTATAGGTTGTAGTAAATTACACTTATGATCATCAGCATTCATATTAAACCTGCAGGGACTTCAGACTAGCACAAAGACCCTTACCATCCTCTGATGACTCTGACTGAGATAACAGGGGACAGCTTCAATGTGGTGGCATCCTCTACATCACAGTGGAGTTCAAACGCTTCCCCTTCAAACTGCGCATGTTCATGTATGACAATCTGGACGAGTAAGTAAACATTGAATTAAAATATGTAACAGCAAACAAATGTATTATTGACCAAAACATTATCTAAAATGCAAGTAAATAACATTTAATCATACCTTTCCAGGCCTTTTGTGGAACCCTCTTATTGCAGGTATCTGAAAGAAATATTATACATATTTTGATTATGAACTTCACCTTCAGTCCTCCAAACAGTAGAGCTAACTTACTTCATCAATTATTTCTAGAATTAAACATTTCTTATCAGCACCTGTCATGTTCCAAATGTGGTCATTTGAATTGATTTTAAACTGGATGTTATTTAACACTATTAATTATATAAAAGTGTATTTGTTTGGTCAAGTTTGCATTTTTACTACTAGCACCTATACTGGCAATACTATCTATTGGATGTATATTGGAATAGATAGATAAACGTAATGGATGAATGGATCAACATTTATCCCTTATGTTTAGCTATCTATTCAACCATTTATCCATTACTTTTAGCTATTTCACCATGTATCTTTTACTCTTACCTATCTAACAATTTATTCATTACATACATTACATTATCCAACTCAAGAAGTACCCCTGTTTGGCAATCACTGAGGTAGAATATACATTTTTATTTCTCTAAAGGGAGAGAAATTAACACATGCTGTGCAGCAGGTATTATGTGCACACTGTGTTCATCTAAACACAAACATGTTTTCTGCATAGTTCTGCTTTATTTGAATGGCGATGCAAATATCTTATTGCAATGTGTGACAGTGGAGCTTTAGCTGATCTTGTGCAAAATTCCAGACTGAGGACATGCTCCTCAGTCCTGTCCTCACTCGCAAATGATTCATGACTTTGTTGCAACAGCAAAATACACCCCAAAACAAAAGAACAGGATATTAAACTGAGACACATCACCATGGAAATAAACTAGGAAATATCAATGCTTTGTGCAAATGCCTAGCAGGTTTTGACCTGACCTGCTTTGGGCTGTGCATTCTCTAGATTGCTAGTAATGACTAGTAAAAAACTGAAACCACGATTATTGAAGCTCTTCATTTAAAATTTTGAAATTCCTACCTTAGTCTTAGAAGTAGAAAGTCCACTTCGAGAAGTCTGCTGGCTGTAGTTGCTGGTTGGAGGCAGTCGTGCAGGGTCCTTCAGGCCCACATCCACATTAGGTACTTCTGGTATCGAGGCCTGGTCCATCACAGTACTCCCCTCAGGATTTAGTTTAGTTTTAGATATCTGCGTAGAGCCCTGGGAGGCCTCAGATCCCCTTTTGTTCTTCTTGAGGTATTTCTCTAAATGATCAGGCAGCTTTATCTCCGTGAACGAGGGCAGAAGAGGAGGAGAGGAGGGGCTGAGTGCTGACTCACCTTGATCTATAACTTTCACACCCTCCTTATCTGCGTCTACGCCACGCAGAGGTGAATCAACAACTCCCTGCATTCCAAGTGAGGGCAGATCCTGTTGGTTAGATGAAAGTGTGCTATTTGAGGCGGACGTAGCTTCCTCTTTGGTTTTCCTGGAGGACCGAGGGGAATTCAGTAAGCTAGAGAGGATGGACATCCTTTCAAGTCGTGATGTCAGCTTCCCAGGCTCTTCTCCATTGTTTTGTCCCTCTTCTTTTCCTGCTCTGATATTTGTCCCCTCTTTGACTCCATCTTTTCCTTCCACCTCATCAAGGGATTTCATTTGGTCTCTAGATGTATGCATGGCATTATTGTGTGCATGTTTTTCCAGGGTCTGTCCTTCCCTATTAGCTGCTTTTTGTTTAATCACCATAGCTGGGGAAGGATCCCTAAAACTTTTGCCATTTTTTCTTAAGCCAAACTGGAATTCCTCTGGATCAAACGTTCTCTCAAAATGGTCCTCCTTGATCGCCGGCATGACAAAAGGTGGAGATGGGGAATTTTTACGAATATGCCTCTTTTGAGGTATTGAGAAAGGAATGCTGCCCTCCTTAATGCTTCTGATAAAATCATCAAAGTCATCAGGCTCAAGAGATTCATCCTCACTGGCTGAGGCATCTAGTCTTCTTTTATGTTCCTTCTTCTGTTTTTGATGATGTTCCACATCTAACCAGCTAGATGGAGATTCCTTCTTTAGCTCAAAACTTTGAGATGGAGTGGATGGTTTCGCTGCAGAGAGAGACGAACTGCCATTGAGTGTTGGCTTTGCAGGCTTTTGTGGATAATTGAGGTTTATGGTTCTCTCTTTTCTTAAAGTCTGCAGTTTCTGTTTCAAACCACTATCTGTTTTTGTTTTTTCTTTTGTGTCTTCATCATTCTTCTGAGCATCAGTACTTTTGAGTACTTCATCTGGAACAACAGTGGGCTTGTCTTTTTGTTCTCCACCAACTTTTTTGCTAGATGCATCTTTTACAAAAATGGGTTCTGACTCTTGCTTGGCATCTATTTTTGATGCCTTCATCTGCTGATCCTCCTGCTTTGTCACTTTATTTTCAACTTCAACACCCTCTTTAATGAGGTTTTTCTGTTCCTGTTCCTTATCAATCTTGCTAGCTGCTTTTTCAGTTATGAAAACAACTGGGTTTGCATTTGGGGCTTGGAAATATGTGGACTGATCAATGTTTTTCTCTGGTTTCCTAATCTTCACATGTTCATCTTTGACAATTGAGGGCTTCTGGTCCTTTTGGGTGCTAACTTCAGAGTTAGCATTCTCAATTACAATCTCATTCAACAAACTCTTTATTGGCGAATCCTTTGTTTCCCTTGTCTTCTCTTGACCTCCCTCAGTTTTGGTGCTTACCACCTTTAGTTTTTGAATTTGGCTTTCTGACATCATCTCTGGAGCTTCTGCTCTTACCGTTTCTGGTTCCTGTTTTAGGTCAGTATTTGGACGTTTGGATTCTGTTGACTTGCTCTTGTCTGGTTTTATGTCCTCATGTTGATCTCTAACAATTGTGGACTTCTGGTCCTGTTGGTTGCTAACTTCAGAGTTAGCAGTGGTAACTCCAATCTCATTTGGTAAACCCTTCATCGATAAATCCTTTGTTTCACTTTCCTTCTGGTTTGCTTTGTTATCCCCGACTTCCTCATCTTTGGTTAGAAGTACTTTGGGTTCCTGTTCATTTTTCACTGTTGATGCCTTCATCTGCTGATCTGTTTCCTTATCGCCACCCTCTGCATTTTCTTTTAAGAGGAACTCACATTCCTGCTTTGTATCGACCACACTGGCTGGTTTTTCATGGACTGCATTTCTTGCTTGCTCTGCCTCTGTCTTCTTCTCTCCCGGGGCATCTATAACTACTGTCTGTGGTTCCTCCTCTGAGTCAGGCTGTAAACGTTTCTCCTGTGATGATGAATGTGTTGGTTTCTCTGGTTTTGTAATGTCTTTCTCTCCTTTGTCCTCGATAGTTATGCCCTTGAGCTTCTTTTTGCAACTGTTCTGTGAGTCAGTGCTTTCCACCGCTGCGTCGTTCAGCTTTTCATTTGGTTTTGAGTCTTTCTCCTGTTTTTCAAATTCTCCTGCCAATAAAAGAGGCTCTTTGTCCAGCTTATTTTCAACATTCTTGGGCGATTCACAAACAGTCACAGTCACTGTTTGAATGTTCAAAGTCTCTGCTGGTTCCCTGCCAAGCTCCTCTTTACTTTTCTCCTCTACCTCAAAATCTTTTACTAAATCTCTGCTTAATGTGGGCAATCTATCATTTTCAAGAATGATATTTGTGGTTTGATCCTTCAATAACTCCTTTTGTTGCTCTGTACTGGCCACGTTAGCATAAAGTGAAACAGCAATGGAAGTGGCTGAAAGTACATCTTTTAGCTCAGCATCTTGGTCTTTTGAGGCCAATTTGGCAGGAAGACTATTATATTCGTCAGAAATGACCGTATTTGTTTTTTTAAGGGAAACACTATCGGGCATAACACCTTCCTCATCAGAGTGGGTCATTATGTCACAGTGAATGCTGTCAACCACAACAAGTTTGGCTGACATATCAGTTACATCCTCATGAGCTGGTATTGTGTCCTGAGCCAAAATGGCAGAATTTGTCTTTGGAAGGCCCTCCTCCTGGATTAAATATGGTTTTATGTTACTTATTAGCTGAGTCTCTTTTACATCTTCTGGACAAATCTTTGGTGAAAACAGTGTTTCCTGTTCCTGTGTGGTGTTGTCACTTTGAATGTGAGCTACATTTCCAGGTGAAGACTCAACTTTTGCTTGTTGCTTGGTCTGACACTGTCCTCCGTGGCTATCAGTCTCAGCATTATTTACATCAGTAACTGGCGACTGAGATGGACTTGCATTGACAACCACACTGCTAGGCACTACCTCAGCTCCTTGGCCTGTAACTGGGGTAACTTTTACTTCAGTGTTTTTCTTTGGTGATGGCTGGATTTTTGAAATCTCTACAGTTGTGGGACTGGTTATGCTCTCCTCTAATTCCTTTGTCTCTTTTCCTTTCAGTTTGATTTCACTCGTACTTGACTGATTGTTTGTGAGTTTTATTGTGCGTTCTTTTTCCTCTGTAGACAGAGACTTGAATTTAAATCTGTCACCACTGTCATTGTCCTTCACATGATCTGCTACGACACTATCTGATGCTTTGACAGCTGTCTCTGTGTTAGTGTTCTGATTTGAGTCATCCTGTTCAGATGTACATGTGCTTGGAGAATTCTGAGTTGGTGAATGTTTTCTGCATTTTACTTTGTTGGAGCTTCTCTGACCTCTAGGAAGCTTGCTTACAGAGGATGAGGGATCCGCTGAATCCTCTACTGGACCTTTGTGGTGTTTGATATTGTCACTCTGTTTGGAGAGCCTCAATGAGACAGATTTCTCTTGCTTGGTGGGAGGTGGAGAGACACACAAGGTGGGTGTGTCACTCTCTTCATGACTAATGCTTCTTTTAGAGAGGTATTTGGATGGTCTTGTTGACAGCATGCTGCCTGTTGGAAACACACACACACAGTTTTAATATAACAACAAAAAATCCTTACCTTAAAGGAATAGTTCGACATTTTGGGAAATACACTTATTTGCTTTCTTGCTGAGAGTTAGATGAGAAGATCAATGCCTCTTCTGTATCTGCACTATTAATATGAAGCTGGAGCCAAAAGCCGATTAACTTAGCTTAGCATAAAGACTGAGAAACAGGGGAAAAAAGCCCAGCTCTCTCCAAACGTAACAAAATCTGCCTACCAGCACCTCTAAAACTCACAAATTAACATGTTATATCTTGTTCTTTTAATCTGTACAAAAACCAAAGTGTAAAAACAACACGTTGTAGTTTTACATGTTTTGGTTTTTTACAGTTTTATGTGCAGGACTATTTCTTGGACAGGCGCAGTTTTTGTATGGATTAACCAAACAAGGTATAATTGATAAGTGAGCTTTAGAGCTGCTGGTAGGCAATTTTGTTAAAAGCCAGGCTAGCTGTTTCCCCCTACTTCCAGTCTTTGTGCTAAGCTAAGCTGACCAGCTGCTGGCAGTAGCTACATATTTACTGCACAGATATGAGAGTTATATCAATCTTCTCATCTAACGCTCAGTAAGAATGCAAATAAGCAAATTCCCAAAATGTCAAACTATTTTCTAACATGTGAACAATTTTTAATCCTCAAAGTAAACTGTGTCTACAAAGTTGATCTTTCATTCACTGTCAACAGAGGGGCCCAAGGACTTTGTTATGTCAGTGTAAACAGTACTGGAACTACCTGATTTACTGTCTAGCATACAACATGTTGTGATCATACTGTCTTACCTTTCTTGGGACTTTCAGGGAGTGGGGGTGGTGTCTCACTACCAGGTCTCTCGCCACTGTCGACTGGAGTTACTTCTTGCTGCTCTGGACTCTGCTTCTGGGCTGTAGTGGGTCTGTTTGAGTCTGTCTGACCAGATGTAATTTTTTTATTGTTGGTGCCACTTGTTTGAGTTATCTCATCCTTCCTCTTTCTTGTCGGAGATGAAATGGCCAACCGACTCTTTGATGCCAGGGAGGCATTATTCTCCAGATTGTTTTGCCCTTGTTTTTTGACATCCAGGCTCTCCCTGTCAGTTGGGTGTCCTGTTTTAATATTACTGTCCTTGCAGTCTTTCTCCACGCCATTTACCAGATTTATAGAATCACTGTCGACATCTGACTTTTCTTTAATAGCCTTTGTTCCTGTCTTGTGTGTTGTTTTTGTGGGAGAAATGTCTCCTGATAGAGCTCTCATTCCCTTGGCTTCTTCAAAACTTGGTTTCCTGCCAGGTTTGGTTGTAGTGACTGGAGATTTCAAAGATTCTCTGGTTTTGGGTTGTTTCTGCAGTTTGGAAGTGACCACTAACCCAGAGGCATCAGTTACTGATGTTTTATCTGATGTCACTGGTGATTTCACATCAGCATCTGATGTTGACCTTTTGGGGATTTTAGACTTTGAACCTGTTGCGCTTGAGGAGCCACTGGTGCTTTGGTCTTTTAATGTTGGTAACATAGAAACAGTTTTATCATTGCTATGTTCCCTCTGCGGTGGCATATCACCAGAAGTTCCCACTTTTGTGCTCTCTGTGGAGGCCTTAACCTTTGTTGTCACATTTTTGGCCTTGCTGCCAGCTGCTGAAGATGGGGTCTTTGCTCCACTTGCTGTGGTATGCCTACTTTCTGCTGCTGCTTTAACCCCTCGTTTAGAGGGTGTAGCCTGGTTAGTCCCTTGGCCTCTTACCCCAGACCCCACTGCTTGTGACTTTGCTCTGTACATGTCTGAGGTTGCAGAGATATCACCAAAGTCAGAGGCCTCAGAGTCTGTTTTTTCTTTAACTAGGGGTTCAGGAGTATTTTCGTCAGAGTGTGTTGTTGGTAATGGCTCAAGTTTGGCTTCCTTGAGTTCCACATTGTTGTTGTTTTGGAGGCTTGGAAGTCTGAAGAGAGAGAGAGAGAGAGAGAGAGAGAGAGAGAGAGAGAGAGATTAACAGAAACATCCAAGAGTAACCTTAATAACCACATACTGTAATTAAGGAACATTTTATTCTCCTGGTGGAATGATAGTATCTACATGCGAGTAAAATAACTTAAAGGAATAGTTAGACATTTTGGGAAATATGCTTTTTAAAAACTTAGAGTTAGATGAAGACTGATACCAATCTCACATCTGTATGCTAAATACAGTATGTAGCTGGAGCCAGCAGCTGGTTAGCTTAGCTTAGCATAAATGCTGGAAACAGGGAGAAACAGTTAGCATGGCTGTGTTCAAAGTTAACCAAATCTACATATTTAGCATAGAAACGTGAGAGTGGTATCAATCTTCTCATCTTACTCTCAGCAAGAAAGCGAATTGCTCAAAATGTCAAACTATTAATTTATTTTTATATTCTGAAGTTTTTGGTGGTTTAAAAAAAGTTCAAACTTGAGACGTAGCATTTCATTTGAAATTCAAAGGCAAAAGAGAAACTACTGTTAAAACCCAGAGCTATGTGAAAGAATCCCCCTGCAGTAGTTCTGAAACGATAAATCAAACCAAGTCCTCAGGTATTTTTCAGGCATGACCATCCATAGCCTGGAGTGCACAGCAACTCAAAAATTCACAAGGTATTACGTAAGTCTAGCCATTATTCATTCTTTCTTCTTTTGAGAGCAGTATCTGTATGAATGGCATGCTTTATTTTCTATAGGCATGTGTCTAAATGTAATCCTAAAGTCAAACAGAAGTGTGCAGGCAGTAGTCGCCAGTTGCACATTAAGTTTTGTAATGACTAACTTATTCAGGTAGTGAATTTACACCAGCAAACACAGCAAGGTGACCTTCATTTCAATTGATACTTGATAAAAAGAAAAATAATCCTGGCTTATTTATTACTACATTTATTGTTTAGTAAATAACAAATGCTTTTTAGAAATTTTAAGCGTAATCTACAGTACTTTATAGAAAAATGTCACTGTTTTTGTTTAGATGTACTGTATATGAATATTTCAGTGCCTCAGTGCAGGTTTAGCCTGTATTGTTCTCCTCTGGTACAATGGTGCATGGGAACTCAGAGCTCAGGTTGCATGCAAGCTTAGCTCTCTTTAGCTCCCCTGCTTTCTGTTTCTCCCAGGTTTAAAGGGACTATTAAACAGTAACCACAGAAAATTAAAATAGACAGATACTCACAGTTTAACTTCTGTTGTGTCTGAAGTCTTTGAAATTGAATCTCCGCTGTACACCTCTCCCGTCGCTCCGTTCCCATCCAAACTTGGCTCCGGCCTAACGTACACCTTCTGGGCAAAAACCTTGTTTTTTGAAGGCAGGTTCACAGTCTTGCGAGTAACACGAATTTCTCTCGATCTGCGTTTCTCCTGAAGTGAACTTTGCTTTGAGTGTGTGCCAGTGTCCGGCTCCTCTGGCTGCAGTAAGGTTGTTTGGAACTCCTCAGTAGTCGGTGCCAAGGAGATGGCTGTTTCTGGCAAGCAGCCACTGGACAGCAAAGTCTCTGAGGGGGTAGAAGGGCTGGCTGCAGTGCCCTGAGTGACTGAGTCATCCTCAGGAATTACTGTGACAGGTATAGCCAGTACGGGAGGCGAGTCTGCTCTGAAGCCCTCCTCCCCTTCTTTCATTATATCCTTCTCTTTGTCCTCCTCCCTCCCCCCTTCCTCCTCCTCCTCTCCCAGGTGTGTTTCCACCCATATGGCTTTGTGGAGTTGGACAGGAGAATCATCTCTGGGTACTTGCTCTTTCTCAGGTGAAGGGCTCCATGCAGTGGCTACAGTTTCACAAGAGAATATCTGAGCCGTCCTGTTGGCTCCTGAGTTTTCCCTTGCTATGTCGGGAGAGTCCTCATCTTCCTGTTGAGTCGTGATGATCTGTGAGGTGGATGACTGAGAGCCTAAAGTTATTCCTTTTAGGGCAGTGCTGTGCCCCTTCTCTCCAACTTTTACTGATGTTTTCTTTGATCCTAAGCTTATAGAGGTTAAGTTAGGTGACTTTGGTGCCTCAGCTGCCTCGGAAAGGGAGATTTTAAATGTTGACAGTGTGGTCTGGTTAACTGCATTGTCCTCACTGGAACCCTCTGGATTCTTCAGGGCACTTTCTTCCAAACTGACTTGTAGCCTCTTGCTTACTTCCTCCACCACTGACTCTGCAAAGCCTAGTCCTGAGCTTGAATCAGCACTTGGATGAGTGGTAGTAGCAAGGTCCAGAGTGGTGGGAGTCACATTCCCAGAATTCCTTTCGCCGCTGGCTGTGCTGATCCTGCACACATGCACCTCCCTCACACTGCTTCGGCCACTGCTGTTACTATCTGCGAAGGGCAGCTCTGCTTCATCTGGCAGCAGAGAAGCCATGCTTGAGGCACTGGGACTGGAGCTTTGGCTGAGAGTGTCACCACGCTCTGCTCCCGTTCTGGACTCTGCATAATGAGGCCCCGTTAGCTCACTGTCTTTTCGAGAAGGAGTTGGAGTCTTTAGCCCATCCTCCTGTTGAGACTGGGGTGAACGTGGAGACAAGGGGGATGTTGGGGAAGTTGCATCAGCAGAAGAGTCTGAATGCTTCCTACTACTGCTCTTCTTTCTCTTTGAGTTGAAGAAATTGCTGAGGCGATCAAACACTCCCCTCTTCTCCTCCGAATTCTGAAAGAGGACAGACAAGAAGCAGACACAAAGATAAATATTGAGGTGGAGAGAGCAGCTGACACACCCTTTTCTCTCTGGCTTTGCTAAAAAAAAACAAAAAACAACAGAAAATTAAAAATAAAAGGCATGCTCTTTAACAGATATGTAGCTGAAAGATAAGTGAGAAAAAATTACGTAATTTACCATACATTCCCTTTGAGGAACTGCAGTTAAAAATACCACACACATATATCTCCAGGTCAGAAGCTATTTAAAACAAACTTGAATTTAGTGGGAAGTCAATAAATGACCTACACCCTCTTATTCAATATGTTTGGAAAAAATGTGAACTTTTGTATTTATATCCACTTCGTAGTTAATTTATCTTAGCTGTATTATAGTGTATTATATTTAGATTTGCTTAGTACTTCTATTCCTGTGTGAAATGACGTGATAGTGAGCAGCTGTAACGAAAGTTTCCCCTCGGGGATCAATAAAGTATATCTGATTCTGATAGCTAATGTTTAAAATCCTATTAAAAGCCTATATAACATAACATAACCAAATAACCAAGCTGAACAGGTTAAATGGAGACACCCTGGTGCAAATAACAACACACCGGTAAAACAATCAGGCTGGAGTGGGATGACTAATGACTAACTAGACAGACAAAAAAAGGCTCAGCTCAAGGGTCACAGCTACTAACTGTACATAAACAATAAAATAGTGACAGACTGACTTAGGTCTAAAAAGAGCCATCAATGAGATATATCACTATTATACCACTATATTACCACTACCATTAGATTATTACAATTTTACAACTCTCCCTCGCTCAAAACCTAACACTGCCCACCATTGAGTCTGGTTCTGTCCAAGGTTTCTGCCTGTTAAAAGGTTATTAAAGGTTATTTTCTTGCCACTGTTGCCAAGTGCTTGCTCATGGTGGGATTTGTTGGGTCTCTGTAAATAATATTATAAAGAGTACAGGCTAGACCTGCTCTATAGGAAAAGTGCAATGAGATAACTTCTGTTATGAACTGGCACTATATAAGTAAAATTGAATTGAATTGAATATCATGTTTTAACATAGGGTACAGTGTGAAACAGCAGTGACTTCCAAATGTTTGTGTAGTCAGTTATAAACCACATTTTAGTGCTGCCATGGCACTTTTTAACAGGATTTATTTCAAGACCTGACAAAAAGGAAAAAACACCATACCAATGTAAAACACACCTTGCAAAACCTGGCTAACTCTAGTCACAGTATAAAGAGCACATGTTGGGACAAGAAGCATGAACCACTGTAAAAAACAACAACAAAAAAAACAAAACAACAGTTACAGACCACAGTCTAAAAAGAAACAGTTACATACCATTTTGACTTCCTGGAGTCTAAACTGGTGAATTCCTTTGGAGTTCTGTGTCTAATTAATGCTTGGATCGCAAAAATAGCAGATGAAAGAAGTTAATATGCACGTCTTTTAGAAGGCATAATGATCCTTAAACTAGGTAGTCACAAAAGTGCTGATCAAGTTAAATATAAAAGCCAGTGTCCTAGTTCTTTATCGGTCTACATAGAAAATAAAATAGTCAGTCCTCTCTTAGGAGCAGACAAACAGTACTGGCTGCAATGACTTGTGTGTGTCTACAGTTAGGTGTCCCAGCAAAGTGCCTGACTTGAGGGCATGGCCATGGGCATTTGCATCACAGCTACAGTGTAAAAAAAAGATTGTGAAAGATGGTTTACTTGGCAAACAAGCAAAAAGAATTCACAATCCAGTGAAAATGAAAGGGTGTGGATAGACGTGCTGGAGAAAACCCCACCCTTACCCATTCTAAAGCTGAGCAAATCAATAGGACATCTGTAATGTACTGCGCCTTCATTTAAGAAGAATTCAGTTTGTATCCGTTAAGACTCATTTAATCTATCTTTTAGATACAGTAAAATGGATCAAAGGTGCCACGATCCAGTGCTGTATGAGTATGTTAAATACATGTGCAATCCAATTAGCATTCCTCTTAACTACTCTGAGAGTTAAATGTCAATATTTCCTGGGTACTTTCTGAACAGGCACTTTTCTAAGATAAAAACATATTTCGACACACTCTCCAGTGTTGCCAAACATTCACATAATTTCACTGAGCAAACAGCTGGTAAAGACAGCCTGTGGCCCGGGTTTTCCAGTTCGTGTCTAAACAGAACGAAACACAGAAACTTAACTGAGTAGCCTCACTCAGATCAAGTATTTTTTTGGCTTTAATGTGTAGTCAAAGCAGTGATACTGTACCTCCTGGTCGTTTCGACTCATTCACAAATCCACCGTGTTGAAGCAGAGTAAATTAAAAAAGAGCAGAAATTGAGTATCCTGTGTCCAGTATATGTTTAAGTCTTGAATGGCTACCTGTCGTCGCTTTATGCAAAGCTTCTACTATTAGCTCTCCACTAAGCATTCCCCTTGTATTTACTCAAAGCAATGGCAAATGTCAGGTAGGTGGCGATATAGTACCACATCAGAGTGCATTTTGTCCCACTTCCTTATCAGTCAAACAAAGCTCTGCTTCATTCTCTGATCTCGGCAGCAGAAACTTTTAAAGGCACACACAGGAACAATGATGTTGATCTTAATTACAGTTAAACTGCAGGCTGCAGGGCACTGGATCTTTCAGAGTGCATGCCACAACATGTGTTTTGTGTGTGTGTGTGTGTGTGTGTGGGGTTGTTTGCTATAAAACCAACAAAATTAAAAATTTTTCTTATTGTTATACACTCTAAATATGACATGCTTTAATTCCTGAAAACTTTTAATAAACACAGTAACATACTCAAGCATCACTTCCTAACAACTCCCACTGACACAAACATCACTGAGAGCAGGTTTGACAGGTTTGCGTCAGTGGAATAGCCCAGGGACAATGAGATCCCATAGGATTATGTGCATCTTTTCTTAAAGGGGAAGCACACTTTTACAGCCCCTAAATATGTTATTTCAATCACCTATGACAGGCTAGTCTGTCACTGAGCTTTTACCACTGTCCCCTACAGGCAGAAATGAGAGAAAATAATCTGAAACGGGTGATGTCATGGAGTTGTGCAGCTGTTTGGAGAATAAACTGGAAAGGAAAGCTGAGCATGGCCAAATCCCAAAGATAACCCTTATGATAAGCATGGAACCTGCACAAAATAGCGATTGTAAAAATCAAAATCAGCTACAGAAAAGTAATTTAGATTATAACATACTATTCTCACTTGAGCTGTGTCTTCTATTCAATGTTGAGTGTATAGGTACACAAAACATACCTAGTTAGTCAAGGTGGAGATCATTTCTATTTTATATACTGTTTATTGTGTATCAGTGCATCACATTTTATAAACTCATGTTTTGTATATAAAGCCTTTGTCAATAACTAGAAACTAAACCTAAACCAAAAAGCACAATATTTCCCACTAAAATGTACAGTAGTGGAGTAGAAGTATAATGTAGCATTAAATGGAAATACTCCAATAAAGTACAAGTACATCAAAATTGTAAAAAAAAAAATAAAAAATCTTAAAAGTAGAAAGTAGAACAGTAACTCCAAGCATAATGGTAAGTCATATACTGTATACTTTGTATGTATTAGCAACAATACTTATTTATTTCATTTCTTTTGATTTTGTTACTGTTGTTACTATTTTAAATGTATGTCTCATTTTATATTCTTTATTTCTTTTCTTTACAAAAGTGTGATGGTGGGCATGGACCTCTTTTTTTTTTTAAAAGTTTTTAATACAACAAACATTTTCAGACTCTCGAAGCCTTTATCATCACATCTAAACTGTTACTATAAATACAATTCAGAAAAATAAAGTTTACAGAATTCCATTATACCCACAGCAATCAATGTACTGTATAGTGTTACTTTGTTTATTTTAACAGCTGTGCATATTAACTTTGATTGTATGTTTTGATCATGATCATTTAAAGTATCCCTCCACTCAAAAATGTGTTTTTCTTATGTTTAAGTCCCCTGAAATGTCAGACCTTGATTTTACTGACTTGTATCTATGCAAAGTTTGTCACTAGAGAGGTGTTTTCACATTCCTCTACTGAAGGGGGAGATGTCTCTACACTTCCCTAAAATCTGAGATTCAAACGTACAAGCTAGATTTGGGACGTCACAAATTCGAAAGCCAATCGCAATGCCACCGACAAAGAAACCTGAAACCTCCAGCGCAGAGATGACTTGTGAGTACAGAAAGCGAGAGTTTGCACTAAGTTAGCATAGCGAAGGTTGTGACAGCAAACATGGTAGAGTGTGCAGTTTTTGGATGTAAACCGGATCCTGGAGCTTCCTTCCACTGTCTACTAACGTTACGTAATAACAATATGAACAAACTGTAACCTCGCAGCAGATATTATTGTATGTTTCACAACCACTAAGGCTGTGTCAGTCACTGCAGTTACAAGCTAACAAACAACAGAAACAAATAAACGATGCTAACTACATTTACCATGCTGATACGTCTGCTAGTCGCCAATTTTGGTGCACAATAGACTCCTCCTCCTTTTTTACTTTTTATGTGGGATAACCACGTTAAACAAAATATTAATCATAGCAGAGTATTTTTACATACATATTTTTAAAGGCTTGCTAATTTCCAGAATAAGGGATTAACAGAGCCATGAATGAATGTGGCTCCTCTCTGCGGCCACCTTTAATATGTTGTCATTAAAACGACAGCCTGGCATGTTGCTGAAGCGATAACAAAATCCACCTGATCTCTAGTAGCTGATGAGCAGGTACAATAGTTAGCTAGCTACCTTCAATGTGCATGCACGCACGTCAAAGGTCAGAGGACGCAATCAAGCATTTCTCAAGGAGTATATTTGAATTCAAGCATAGTCCTAACTTTGGAAACATAACGGTTAAAATGAAGCATTTTGAAAAGTGCACATGTATGCATGCACACACAAACACACACTTCTTTTCCTTTCGGCTGTTCCCTTTCAGGGGTCGCCACAGCGAATCATGTGCCTCCATCTAACCCTGTCCACTGCATCCTCTTCACTCACACCAACACACAAACACAAACACACACTAATTTGTAACAGCTTAAGTTTTTAGTCCAACACTGATAATAAATGTGAAAATGTGTTAATAAAACCAACCTTGAAGAATTTGGAGGGTGAAGTAGTGCTGTATGGCTGAGTCATGTCAAAGCTGATCATGGAGGTGGACTCAGAATGAGGGTCCCAGTCCGATTCAGTCTGGAAACTGCACTCTGTGGAAACACTCATCTGGTCGTAACTCCTGGTGGAGAGAGAGAGGCAGGAAATGGAGAGGGGGGGGGCACAGAGGATGTTATGTCATTGGGCTTTGTTTCTCCTCTCAATGTACAATGCTTGTTACAATGTTTTGTAATGTACTGAGTTTTCAATAACAAATTTAAAATAAAACAGTAATGAGAGTAGAATGACTGATTTGTGTGATCTGTAATTTATGTGCACATGAGTGCATGTGCACACCATTTTAAACGTAAGGTCTAGTTCAAAAAGTTACATATAGGATCATGGGCTGTACACAGTCAGTGTTATCATGAGCAATATACAAATAAACGTCTGGTGTGGGACATGTTAGTGTTCTTAGGTGCACTGGCACCTCTGATTGTTCTTAACTGCAGTGACGTTTCCTATTCTGCTTTTGTGTTTAGTTGGAAAAACACACAGAGGAGAGAGACAATATGACGGACAACATTCACTACCCAGCGGCAAACCACGCACACTGAGCAATTAGAGTGCCATCGAGGATTCTAGAACACGTGTGAGGCATGCGGAGGTGCATCTATTTCAAGAGGAGTGGCTTTTCTGCAGCTGAAGTTAGTCAGCTGCCTTAGACGAATCACACCCAGTCTGAAACCAAAGAGTCCTCTGAGCAACAAGCAGTCTAATATAATGACAAACGACAGACAGCATTCCACCTCATTTAAACAATAGATGTGCTAAATTTGTACTTTAAGCAATGCTGTACTGTGTCTGCAAGATAGTACTGTCATATGACACAATCATGGGTTCAGCTCCACACAGCGCACAAAGATGGCAGCCTCAGGGGCTTTCTCCCAAAGTGCAACAAAATGTCAGTATACACTTAGTAAGAGAGGACATAAATCCAAGACCTCAACTTACTCCAGGATATTGTTTGTCAAGCCATAACAGCAGTATGACACACATATTGTTGGCACCTGTGGCAGTAATTTTACAGTAGTTCCCTTTAGCAGCACCTTGTCCCCAGCCACTATCACCAGGGCATGTCTTTGCAATGTAGTGTTTCCCCACAAGGGGGCAGAGCTAGATTGGTTTACCAGGAAAGCTGGCCGAATAACAATTCAGTTGACATGAATTACCATGGCATCATATTCAGCGCCAAGACTTTGACGTCAAGCAGTGCCGTTAATGACTGACTGGTGTACTGAATGTGTAAAATACTCCGACTAACATGGAAATGAACACCTAAGTTTCTGCAGCAGTCGTTTGGTGTAAAAACAGATACTGTAATTTACTTTGTCATGTCATGTTAAATAATCTAAAGTACAGTATGTGGACATTGGATTATTCTATGCTTTCAAACTCTGAATTGACAGAATTAGAACAGTAGATCCAGAGGGCTTGTACGTAGATATTCTCTCATATTTACATTCTTTGTGCAGGCTGAGCTGTGGGATGAATTGACCACACCTCACCTGATATGATCCTTAGCAGCTTTAAGTTTCCACTTGATAAAACAGGCTGATCACTTTGCTGGAGCTATTAAAACCAATAAAGATACGTACAGTTTATCACAGTCTTGTTCATAGGTACACTTTTATCTATTAATGTTGATTTAAATGTAATTTAACATATTGGACAAACATATACATTCAGTGAGACAAGCATTGAATGTAATTAGCAATTAGGACTACTAATCAGGACTATGGCCTCCCTCCACCTACCAGTTTGGCCAAGTAAATCCCCCTATCACCACCACAAGACCACCCAGGATGCCAGTAGGCTTTAATTATTTAATAAATGTAATTTACTTTATGATGCATATGCTTCATCCTGTCTCTCTACATTTCCTATTTTTCCTCCAAGCAACATGCATGAACTTGTTTTAAATCTAATATGGGCATATGGGAATTAAAATTACATCAGAGTCTGATCATGCTGATACATGCAGGTGAAGAGAGTAACAGGCAACAGCATATACTACTCTTAGCCTGGATTAATGCTGCTGCATCAAATGTACAGTCCCGCTGTAGATGCCTCCAGCATGTGAATTGATTTATAGTCTGGCGTGGGATTTCACACGTTGACTGACATGGCACCAGAGCAACAGTAGATGGATGTGCCCTACAGTATCAGGCGGTGTCGGGTATTCACTTGGTGGTTTTGCCAGATCCCAAACTTGTCTAGTGTTACTGAAAAGAGGGACAATTACTGAGCGTTTCTTCAACATCTTTATGACCAATGATCTCTAGCGGCAAAGGAAATTCGAAGGAGAAAACATAAGCAGCCCTAGCTGACCAATCAAAGTACTTGTGGTCTCCAAATTGGAATCTTCATAGCTGTTATAATCCTGACGAGCAGCTACTGTATATTTTTAAGGAGGTGCATGTCAGTTCCAGCAATGCAATAACCCCCTTACAAGTATCTAGCTTAAAAATTAAAATATATCTTGTATTTGCACTGTATTGCAGTCTAATTAGGATACTGTTAGTGAAAAAATGGTATTTGTGTACTTTTTGTAGCAAGACTAAGACAAGGGGTTTGAATGTAATTTGAAGTAGAAGTATAATGTGGCCTAAAATGGAAATAGTCCAGTAAAGTAGAAGTACCTCTTAATTTGACTTAATAAGTACTTGAGTAAATGCACATTCCACCACTGAAAAAAGTTAGCTCTAGAAAAGTAACAAATGTCAAAAGCAGAAAGTAGAAAAACTGTAACTCCAAGCATAATGGTAAGTCAAATATATTCCGTATGTACCAGCAACAGTACTTTCTTATTGATTTTCTTTTGTCACTGTTGTTACTATTTTAAATATTGTCTCATTTTATACTCTTTATTTCTTTTCTTTACAAGTGTGACGGTGGGCATGGACCACAGCTGTCAATATGAATTCTGTTCATTTAGAATTCTATTTAAGTTTTTAACACAACAAAAACAATATTACTATTTAGGTTAACAATTAAAACTGAATTATTGAAACATGAAGGTTATTGTCCTTAAAATCAATGCTTTTATCAAGAAATGAGCAATGATTTTAAGAAAAAGAGTCATTCTTTACAGTTGCAATGAAAACTATGATTAAACTGCAGATAACTACTTTTGAAATGCGCACATCCATGAAAGAACAACTGTCAACTTTAGTTTTCATTGGTTCGAAGGCTCTTGGTGCAAATATGAAAGACAAACTGCCAATGCTTTATTTACTTTACTTTAAAGTCAAATAAAAGCTAGCAAATAATATAATAAAAACAAACACATCAAACAGTGACGGCTGGGTTTTAGAGCTGGGAAGGTTGGAGGCCAGTGAACAGTAAAAGCATACTGTGAAGGGAAAAAGTGACAGATGCACTCTGAAACCTTTGACCCTAACACAACCTTTAGGCTGTATTTCAAAAGAGTTTGAATGTCTGCAAGCGCATGTATCCAAAGGCCAGTTGTCATCTTCAAAACAGTGACAGGTCACTGTGAAAGGATAATTGCTATCAATGCATCCTTAACTAAAAGTGCTTTTGAGAAAAACCCCTGACCTTGTTAAAGAAAAGTTACAGAATCAGTTGGGTTAAATCTGTCTCCCCACCGCCTTGTCAACGTGCAGGCACAAACCAGCTCCAGCTTGTCTGAACCTTTCACTTTGTTGCACCACAGACAAAAGCTCTACTGTTGTAAGGGCTCAATTTATGAGATTTTAACGAGGAATGTTTGCTGTTACGTCTTTGACACACCATGGTAACTGATGTAATTCCTCAAATATTTCTGGGGGTAAAAGTTTCTTTTTGATTTGATCTAATATTGGGTGTACAGATGGAAAAGTAGAAGGTAGGTTTAAGAAAGTTGAGATGGCTGGCTACCTTTCCGTCACCTCATCTAGTCTTTTTAAAGACAGCTGGTAAAAGTGAGAAAATGTTGGGCTGTGTTCGAAATCACATAATAACGTACTGCCTCATACATAGTAAATCAGTTTGTAAGAAGTATGCCATAACCAGCAGACTGTTCACACCGAAGTATACTTAAGCAAGAGACGTCTCACCCAGCCCGCGGCTCCCTCACATCTCTGAAAACGTTGCAGCAAATTTCCAAAAAGGCGTTATTTGGATAAACTGACCACATATTGGTAACCTAAATGGTTAATTTCTCCCCCTAAAAATATTAAAACTTAATAGTGACTTATTAACAGCTTTAAGCCTGGCTCAAAATCTCCGACATTGCGCAGTCTGAAGAGACGCAATGCATTGTGGGGCAGTTGACTATGTCCAGTAAGCTCACGGTGCATACTTAGAAATTCTTGCTAATCTAGTATACATCCAGGCATTTCTCACGCACAGAAAATCCACATACTATGCAGTTGGAATGCACTACATACTCAATTTCACATCATAGTTAGTATGAATAGTATGTATGAATAGTATAGTGTGATTCTGAACACAGCCCTTGACTCTGGATAAAGTACAGTGGACCTGAGGCTCAAAACACAACGACATTTCACAAAACACAACATTTCTGAAAACACGACATTTCAGATTACGGAAATTGTGGGACAACACTTCTTGTTGTCTTGTGATTGGACAGAACCCAAGTCAATTCAGGGTTTATTCAGTGGATGTGTTTGTCTAGGGTTGGTGCTAGATTGGATCAGCCAGAGGGGCACTCGTCTGCTTACGGTGAATCATGGCAACAACAACTGAGAGGAAGATGAAAAAAATTAATTTTTCTGATAGCAATCGAGGTGCTTATGAGGTGGAGGTTAGAAAGTACATATTGTTTGATGGCCACAGCAGCGGGGTCACAAATAACAGGAAATGCAGCAAGTTTAACAGAATTATATGATTTTCAAAAGGGGCTTCAGATAGAAAGGTAAACATTATATATTGTTGATCATATCATAACACACACCTGTTGGCTAATTCCTGCTGGTAACAGCCGGTTGCCAGAAACCCCAGAGTGGTTAGTAGCCTACTTGTATTTGTGTCAGGATGGTGCGGTTCCATTAGGTTGGTCTGTTTAATGCTGGACCCACTTCAGCACACAGATCCAAGAGCACGGCTCTATGGAATCTAAATCTAAATATTAGCCAATCATCATCATGGGCCAGGAAAGCTTTGTGGTCGCTAAACACTCGCACCCTCCTAAATCTTCCATTCGCATTGGCCTCTGCAGTGCCAGCACATCCATCATGCAGCATTACGCACGAGTGTCACTGCAGTATTTATATGTTTACAGCAATCACCTTGCCAAAATGATCGTGTCAATCAGTGGCATCCACCACCCTGGGATATCATTTGAGGGTGGAAGTTTGACAGGCGAACACATTTTTTATGTGGGTTTTGTTATGCTTGGCCTGCATTATGATTAGGACTGATAATGAGGATGTGGAGTGTAGCGATTGTGCGCAAGCTGTCACTGGCTTTATTTCCAGACTTTGCTAATTTACACAAGCCATATGTGCAGGTGGTGAAGATGTGCTGGGTGAGTCGAGGTGAGAAGGTGGAATGCGCCACCGCGGTGTCTCAGTGTGCTCTGTGTGCCTGACAGCACAGTCGTGTTCACTACAGCTATTTACACAAAAAAACTATATAACAACTAAAATTGTACTTGGTGATATATGCACAGTGTTGGTTGTGGCTCACTACAAGTGCAATGTTTATGATAACGTGGATCTATAATCAACATTTGATATTAAGTTAAATTAAATGTGTGAGAGGCATTATTATACAATCTGGCTTCAATTCATCGCCTCACCATCTGTGTCATCAATTTCCCCTTTCTCCAAAATGTGCATGGGTCAGAGTTTACTTACAGGTGGGCACATTTTCCTGTCAAGTTTGTTTTTATGGCGTTCAGACACCGTTTTGTGCATACGCAACGGTTATAAATGAGACCCCAGGCAAAGCAACATTGAACACACCTGTTGGTGCAGATATCATTAGGCCTTTTTATGGTATACCGGGGCTAGGCCCAAAAGCACGACAAGGACAGCGGGTGTGCAGTTGTAGGTTCCGTTCTCCTGGAACGCGGAGAGGAGGGGTGAGCATTGGCGGCTGGGCAGGAGTAACTAGCCCGCACCCGGCACCGTTCGCGAAGGCGGTTGTCCAGTTTGATTGCTAGGAAGGTATAGCTATAGGAACACTCTAATCCAGAGATCCGGAGAGAAAGAGAAGCTCAAACCTGCCTGCCCCACACGCCACACCTGTCTGCACACAGCGCAAGAGGAGAGACAATAGGCTATGTCAGACGGTGTAGTCCCTCATTCGTCCAGGAGTGTTCTATCGTAGAAAAGGTTTCAGTCGTAGTCATCTGGACACTTTACAATTGGAAACAATTAGGTCAGTTTCAGGTGAAACTAGCTAATCAACAGATACTCAGGTAGAATCCTCCTGAGGGCAGGGCTTATGTTACACAGAGTAGCTTCCCAGAGTTCCCGTCCCATTTTTTCACAATTGAGAATTACTTCCGGATGGGAGCCGAAACGTCTTGATTCTGAAAACAGTGTCCAGATGATTACGACTGAAACCTTTTCTACAATAGGCTATGTCATTAACAACAAGCCTCTTCCACACGTGGCTCACCCGCTGTTGTGAAAACCGAATTGCAGGTGAAAAAAATCAAAACATGAGTAGTGTTTTTTGGGCGACTTTATAAAACAAACTGCTGACAAAGAAAGTCAACAGCCAATATGTGTCTGTCCCTGTATGATACAGCGAGAGAGAAACAGAAAGAGGCGGGCGGGGCAAGCTGGTGTGTGTGTGTGTGCAGTGGAATGCAGTAAGAGACAGAGGTGTAAGTGTGTGTGCGAATCCCAAATTGAAAATCGAATACCTACCCAACAAACAAATATCCAAATATTCGGGTCCAGCCCTAAAATATTCCCTTATGATTTCAATCTCCTCTTCCATCCTTTCAAACTCAAACCCTTTTTACACAGAGATCCTGCAATACTGCCGTAAGGAAGAGCCATCTTTACGCTTTGCTTTTTTCACTGAACAAAACAATGAGAAGTACCCCCTCAACTTAGGCAGAGCTGATCATCATAGTGACGCTATTCCAGCAGTTGGGAACAACACACGGGAGCTTTATTTTGGTCTTGAAAAGCTGCAGCCTTTATTCACTGACAAACTGTAACCTACACTGTACATTTACTGCCAGATCCTATTATTACTAATTTATTAATATTAACACTACAATTACTATTCTACTGTTAAAACAAAAAAAAACAAACATTCTATTCTAACAATTCTAGGTGATATTTGCCTTGTGCCTCCCGATTTGTTGGGTCTCTGTAATTAATATTATAAAGAGTACGGTCTACACCTGCTCTATAGGAAAAGTGCAATGAGATAACTTTTCTATGAATTGGCGCTGAATTGGAAAACGACCCATATTAGCATTTTCTCTTTTTATATATATTATTAAGACTAATAATAACAATTGTAGTAGCAGTTGTCGAACAGGAACACGGGGGCAGCAGGTGGCCCACAATCACAGATCCAGACTCTGCAGCTCTGGAGGCAGAAATACCTCCTGAAAGCGACAGAAGGAGAGAGGAGAGAAACGAGAAAGCACAAAACTACGGGAGAGAGACAGAATAACGGTGCGACAATCCCGTCTTGAACAGGCTGTGTAAAAGTAAAAATGTGTGTTAAAATTTGTGTAAGGACACTGCTGAGAGTAGTACACAATAGAAACAGGAAATGACATTGAACTGTTGCCAGGGACTTGGGTTCTGTCTGATCACAAACAAGAAGTGTTGTCCCACCTTTTCCATAATCTGAAATGTCGTTGTGTTTTCTGAAATGTTGGTGTTTTGTGAAATGTTGCTGTGTTTTGTAAAATGTTGTGTTTTGTGAAATGTCGTGTTTTGTGAAATGTCGTGTTTTCTGAAATGTACTGTAGCCAGGCTGACAGAATCACAGCTCTATTGAGCCATGTATTCCTAAAGTCCTCTTCGTGAACTATTCGAGAAAAAATTCATCATGTCCTGCCCTCAACTGGTACCGATTTATCTTCAAATACAGGAACCCTAGAAATAGCTGTTAAACCTGACATTTATTTAGACTGCTTTTTTCCTGTCGACCTTCGTCAACTAACTTCAACATTCCAACTAGGCTGCTTAAAGACGTTTTACCCTTAGTTAGCACTTCTTTACTGGATATGATAAATCTGTCTTTATTACCAGGCTATGTAGCACAGTATTAAAACAGTTGTAATTAAACCTCTTCTTAAAAAGCCCACTGTTCATCCAGGGGTTTTAGCCAACTATAGACCTATATCTAACCTTCCCTTTCTCTCTAAGATCCTTGAGAAAGCAGTCGCTAGTAAGTTGTGTGACTTTCTAAATAAGAATAGTTTATTTCAGGATTTTCAGTCAGGATTTAGAGTGCATCACAGCACAGAGATAGCACTGGTGAAAATTACAAATGACCTTTTAATTGCATCAGACCATGAACTTGTCTCTGTACTTGTCTTGTTAGATCTTAGCGCTGCATATACCATCACATCCTATTACAGAGACTGGAACATTTAATTGGAAGGAACCGCACTAAGCTGGTTTAAATCCTATCTATCAGCTCAATCTTAGTTGGTACATGTTAACGGTGAGTTCTCCGTGCACGCCAAAGTTAGTCACGGAGTTCCACAAAGTTCTGTGCTTGGACCGATTCTATTCACCTGATATATGTTTCCTTTAGGCAATATTATTAGGAAACACGGCATAAACTTTCATTGTTATGTGGATGATGATGACCCAATTATATCTATCGATTAAGACAGATGAAACTAATCAGTTAACTAAACTTCAAGCATGCCTTAAGGACATAAAAACCTGGATGACTTGCAATTTTCTGATTGTAAACTCTGACAAAACTGAAGTTATTGTACTTGGCCCCAAACACCACCAAGACACATTATCTAAAGATATAGTTACTCTAGATGGCATTGCCCTGGCCTCCAGCACCACCATAAGGAGTTATCTTTGATCAGGATCTATCCTTTAACTCCCACATGAAACAAATTTCAAGGACTGCCTTCTTTAACCTACTTAACATTGAAAAATCAGGCACATCCTGTCTCAAAATGATGCCGAAAAACTAGTCCATACATTTGTTACTTCTAGGATGGATTATTGCAATTCCTTATTATCATGCTGACCGAATAAGTGTCTCAAGACTCTCCGGTTGATCTAGAATGCTGCAGCATGTGTACTGACAAGAACTAGGAAAAGAGATATATAGCTTCTATATTAGCTTCTCTGCACTGGCTCCCTGTAAAATCCAGAACAGAATTTAAAATCCTTCTCCTTACCTACAAAGCTCTTAATGGGCAGGCACCACTGTATCTTAAAGAGCTCATAATACCTTATTACCCCATTAGAACACTGCACTCTCAGAATGCAGGGTTACTTGTGGTTCCTAGAGTCTCCAAAAGTAGAATGGGAGCCAGAGCCTTCAGTTATCAAGCTCCTCTCCTGTGGAATCAGGTCCCAGTTTGGGTTTGGGAGGCAGACACCATCTCCACATTTAAGAGTAGGCTTAAGAGTTTCCTCTTTGATAAAGCTTATAGTTAGGGCTGGCTTGGGTGAGTCCTGAATCATCCTTTAGTTATGCTACTATAGGCCTAGACTGCCGGGAGACTTCCCATGATACACTGAGCTCCATTTTCCTCCTCTCCCTCTGCATCTATATGGATTTTTATCCCATTAATGCATGTTACTAACTCGACATCTTCTCTCTCCCGTAGTTTTGTGCTTTCTCGTTTCTCTCCTCTCTCCTTCTGTCGCTTTCAGGAGGTATTTCTGCCTCCAGAGCTGCAGAGTCTGGATCTGTGATTGTGGGCCACCTGCTGCCCCCGTGTTCCTGTTCGACAACTGCTACTACAATTGTTATTATTAGTCTTAATAATATATATAAAAAGAGAAAATGCTAATATGGGTCGTTTTCCTTTAGTTTGGAGGACTTGTTACCTTGACAGCTAGTTTGAACATGGGAGCAAAGATAACAGACTAACTTAGAAAATAGACTGTTTTTTCTATAACTTATGGAGCCCGGGAGGGGACATGGACAAGTTTTATAACTTGCACGCACGCTTTACTAAAGTGCACGCACGCTTTAGTAAGTCGTGTGACCTCACACGTGCACTCTAAGTAACCGCACGCATGCTTTTCTAAAGTGCACGCGCCTATGTATCTACATATGTTACATTAACCATTAACTAAGAGGACATTACCTAGGAATATGCATGCAAAAACTTCCATTAAACCTCCATGAACTTAATCCACTACAGGTTCTCAGCCAACCCAGCGATTAAAACCACACTGATACAACAAGCTGGGACCAATAAAACGATATCAACACAAACTCATCTTTCATTGCTCATGAACAAAGGCAAATTAAACAAACAGATCAGTGAGATTGGCAAACCTGCAAACCTGTGTAGAGCTACTGAATAAACTCAAACAAGGGATGGAAAGGATTCAACTACTGACTCACCCTGTGTTGGGCATACAGAGTAGAGGCTCACATATTTCTATTTCTATTCTAATTTTCTAAGTTTTATTTAGGGCTGAAAAATGCCTGATGTTATGCTAAGCAACAAATTATACATTTATTAAGAGAATCAATATAATAACCTGAAGTGCTAAGGATATAAGATATACATACAAAATATAAATAGCCTCTAACATGGCTTCACACCATGAATCGAAAACAGCCGTTGTTTATAAGAGCGACTGTGCATTTGGGAGTGCCAGGAACAACTGCTGCAGAGACGAGTGTTTGCCAGATGCTGGGCGGGTCTGCAGTAACCAGTAGGCTGCAGCCACTTCCACTTGGACAAACAACCGGTATGATGGCGTGCAATGGAAATGATTGTAAATACTTCCAAGCATTTTCCTCAACTGCAGAGTGCAAACATTATGCATCTTTTGAAAAACTACATCCAAACAACAGTATATTGTATTTGCAGTATAGAGCCAACTGCATGTGCACTCCATCCTGCAGAAAGCAAAGTGCAGTGGAAGTAATAAAATTCATACAGTATATCATTGTTACAATCACATAGAGAGACAGTTGTGATGTTACCACAAGTACAAGAAGATGACATTGTTACACTGGCAGCTCATAACGCTGACATGTTGACTTTGGAAGGGGAGGCGGAAACCCATATATAGTGGCATCTTCCATTTTCTCTCTTTCTTTTCCCATGTTCTACTTCATACTTGCTTTTACTTATTCTTATTGGTATGGAAGACAATTTCTGTCAGGACAAGAAAAATAATCATGATAATAATGACACATGATGAGAATACTCATAGTAAGTTAAAATTAGGAGATACTAAGTCAAATCGCACACTATATTTTACAAGATTTATAGACAATATCTAATACTTTTGACTTAGTAATTCTAATAATTTTGACTTTATAGGATTTTTGATGCAATAATCTGACGTGTTGACGCCAAGCTTTTGCATTTTCTCTATATGCTCACACTGCAAAAATTGTTTCTACAGAGTGTAATACGATACTTTCTCACAAATTAATAAAAACACCAGATTTATTCTTTTCTGTTTCATGCAAAAATAAAAATGCAAAGTGACAAGAAGAGCAGAACTTTGAGGCACAGAAGTTCAAAACAGTAGGGCAGATAAGACTGTATGTCTTTCCAAAGCTGTCTCCTGTGCTCAGTGTGTTGCAATAAGGATGATGAACTCCCAGTATTCTTCAAATTCCTTTAACAATGCGAACTTTCTTTACCATGGAAAAACCCACAGTGCATACCTCTGGACCTTGCTAAAAAAACAATCCTTTTACAATTCCGGAGGTGTGTTTGTATGAGAACTGTGTGGCTCTGCATGAAAGCGTGCTTGCGTGTACAGTATGTTGTACAGTTGTGTGAAAAAGTGTTTTCCCCCTTCCTGATTTTTTTTTTTGCACACTTAAATGTTTCAGATCATCAAATGAATTTAAATATTAGTAAAAGATAACAAGTAAACACAAATTGCAGTTTTTAAATGAAGGTTGTTATTATTAAGAGAAAACAAAATCCAAACCTACATGGCCCTGTGTGAAAAAGTGATTGCTCCACCTGTTAAAACATAACTTAATTGTGGTTTATTACACCTGAGTTCAATTTCTTTAGCCACACAGCCACAGCTTTGTTGAAAATAAAAGTGTGCAAAATTACCACTCCATCCCTAATTACAAACATTCTCCAGTCAATATTATATTTTAGGCCCTAAATCACTTTGGTTTATCCATTCAGTATAACATTATCAACCCACATGCTACATCAAAGCAAGAAACATAGCTGGAAAAATAGCTCTACTTTGTCCACACAGTAGTAACACATTATCTAATTAGCTTGTAAGAAGCTGGCTCAGTTTCAGCAGTAGAAGTGGTGTTAACTGTTATTGTATTTCTGGTTGTACTAGTAGTAAATGCTGTGGTAGCTGTTAAAATCCATGTATTATTATTTAAATCTAGCTTTGTCATTGGTTTTAAATGAAGACTATTTCAACTTATCAGGTGACATTCATTTGTTCCATTTGGACCTGGTTATAGCAGAATGTACATAATTGCATTTACAATACATGGACACAAAAAGCAGATAACTGATCTGCATGTACTGCGTTAGTCTAATTATTTCCAAACCCCAGTTAATCTAGCCTCAAGTAGCCAGAGTAAAGCTTGCCTGAACAGTTTTTGGTATGACGTTGATAAGTGGCCAAATCAGCCGCCAAACTACAATAACTGACTTCCTGTTGTTTTTAGAACACCGACATGCACCTGTCCCTCTTACCTCACCTGATGGTGGCACTACATAAAAAGTCAGGGGATCAACAAAGTAATTAATGTTCATCTGTCAACTTTAATCAAGTAGAAGGAAGAAGACTTATAAGGGCGGAGGATCTTTTTTAACTGCACCTGTCAATCACTACGGAGGGTGGCACAAGGACCATTCCTCAGAAACATTTGGTTTATTAAGCCAGAACAAATGTTACCTAAATAGTCAATAAGTGGTTACATCACAACAGATCATGTATTACCGAACATCATAAGACTGAACAGCAGATTAGGTCACACACAAGACAAAAAAAAAGCTTCTTATTAACAGTTTCTGCAAAAAAAACTACTACTTCTCAACTTCAGGAATAAATAATCCTTCTCAACAGTAAAAACATAAAACACAGCATTTCACAACCCTCTCCCTGGAGCAACAACCTTCACATGTGAGTGAATTCATTTGTTTTCTCTCCCAACCCTCCCTACAGCACACGCCTTCTTAACCTTGTCTGCACGTCCTTCTTCTCCCATTCGGCAAAATCTGTCTAGGTCAGACCTAATCTAGACAGCACACAACAGGGCAGTATTCAATACTAGATATGATTACCCTTAACAAATGTAAACATCTGTAACTTTGGCTGGTTGGTTGAACATGTGACAAAAGCTCAAGTTTAAAAAGCTTTTGTCACATGTTCCTTGTCCCTTCCTTTTTAAGGAAGGCAATACCTGTTTAAGACCCCTTAAGGTTTGGCAGTGTTGTTCAAGTAGTTGCCATATACTGCAACAGCAGTGAGTCAATCAGCAGTGAATCATTACTTATCATCTGATCGGCTAGAAAGTGCCACTAGTCAAAAGCTTTGCTGGCTAAGTGCATTCCTGCAGAGAGAACCCCTTGACAAGAAAGAGCAAAAACAGGTAGCGTGATGCACTGGATCACAACCAAAGGAAAGGTAGATCTGTTGAGACGTGAAACAAACGGCAAATGACTAAACGCATTTTCTTCGTGATCCAGTGTGTGTCTGTACTGGCTTTGTCTACCACACTAAAGTAATGTCTTGCCAACCACTTGAACTTCTCACGGAAAACTAGAAGAGCCCTGCTCATCCTCTCTTTCCCATTCTGTGTGTTACACTCCATGATTCTCACTAATATGCAGAGAAGGGTAATCCTGTACAGTGCAATAGCATCTCCTTTGATGTGCTGTTATCTGTTAATGGTAGAAGATCATTCTGCAGCTGTTAGTGAAAGATAATTATCAACTATAATTGTACCTAGTGTGCATTTCTATTAATCAAAGTGCTAGTGCTGTCAGAGAGTGATGCTTGTTTGGTCTACATGTAACATACCTGTCAGTGGAAATGCATTGTGATTGTTCAGTTTAATCTTTTAACTTTTTTTTGTTGGAGCAACTAAGGCATGAATGCTTCCTTTTAAACTATCATTTGCTTCTCTTCCATTTTAGAGAACTTCCAGATTGTTGCACCGAAAAGCGAGGAGTCAAGTTTGGGTTTCAGTTACATCTCTGATTCTCACGGCTTTAACATTATCACCATTAATCTTGCTGTTATTTAGCATTTCAATAGTATTGACTGATGAATTTGCGATTGCATTAGCTTATACAAGTATTCCCATCAGAAAATCAGTAGTTAAGCTCTCAGCATGGTCCATGTGGCGACCAGCGTGCAATCTCTTCTGTGGGTGTGTGCGCACTGTCCGCAACAATTAATGTGTACATACTCGCATGGCCGCGCTCTCGTCTGTGCAGGAGTTGCCATTGCTCTCCGGAGCTGAATCAACAGCAAGCGCACGGGATCGCTGCTATAGAAGAAGAAACAAACGTGACGGTTATTTGTTCTTCTTTTACAGTGGCTGTATGTCACCAGCTGTACAGCATGTGCGCTGTTTTCTATGGAAAATGTATAATAATCAAATTCATGTTCAGTACAACACAATAAAATGTGTTTTACTATAATGTGCTACATCAGACCAAACCCTTCACACACATTACTTTTTAATTACAATTTGATTCAAATCATTTGTTTGGACAATAGAATTTTGTGAAACGATACAATCACATTGTCATGATACTGTAAGACAGTAAATGGGAGTATTGTGGGGCATGTTCACTGTAACAGTGACTTAGGCTGCTTGCTGTAGAAGAAAGAGTAGAAGGCTGACACGCTGTGTGTAAGTTGAGAAGAATGCTATATAAAGTTCCATAAAAGCTTATCTTCGCCTCTCGTGGTATTCTTGGAGTTGTTTAACAGAAGACGAGTGAAACGAGAGCTAAGACACATTGTTATTATTACCTGAAGTAATTACTAGAACTAGTTTGGCCTTACAATACGATACCACTTTAAAGTCAATATACAATAATATTTAATTATTACCCTGCACTAGCACATGTTTTCACTACTTTAACGGAAATAAATATGCTGCAAGAACAATTCATTTACCTCACTTTCTCATTACCTACTCATTTGCCATTAACTTTGTGTACTTAAAGCAACAGTGCGACATTCATTTTCAAGGCTGAGTCTGTTTTTTCAGCTTGCTGGTACAGCAAACACACAATCTATGGAGTACGGAACTGTTTGTTGAAGAAAAGCAGCGATGCAGTGTCTCCTCCTATGGAGACCTGTCTCGTCTTTGTTTGCATGTGTATGAGCAGGTGTGTATATACAGTATATCACTGAGCCACAGCTCAGGTCAACCAGCCAACGGCTTCTTAGACCATGTTATGCACACAAACACTTTCAAAGACAGTCAGAGCCTCTAAATCCGACAACACGCTGTCGTGATGTTTGTAGGTTTGGTCTCTCAGCAAACCCAATCAACAGCCCAGCACTGAATCCTTTGTCAGCTCTGTCTTAAATGTTACTTTGATAAGAAGTTTTGCTTATAAGTAAGCAGTGAATTTAGCTATATTAATATCACATCATAATAACCTTATCATCACACAGCTGATAAATAGTTGGTTTGGATTATGTTCTCATTACAGAAATATTCAAGGACAAACACTTTCATTTTCATGCGTCTGATTGCTGCTACTGTATGTACCCATGTTTAAATGGCATAATTTCACCATAATGAGAGAAGAAGAATTGCTTGGACCAACGATTAGGGCTGGGTTTGCAACCTCAATACTTTTTTTTTGCATCAAACTCATTGGGATCGTTTTATGTAAGCTAACTTGAGGTCAGGGACGCTGTGGCACTAAAAACTGAGTCAGAAGCCTGCTGTGACTGAATGAGTGTAACACAGAATTTTTATAATGACATTGACAAAGAAAACATATTTAATGTCACTTCATGGTAGATACCCCCATGGATACACATGGATTTGACCTCTGGACCATTTGTGCAGTCCATGTTTACAAACCCCAAACAGCCTACGTACCAACTGCACAGACATTAGCTGTAAGCTTGCTAGAAACCTACACATTCCAGTTTTTTTCTGGTATTTCTCTCCAGTCTCCGTTCCTTTGATCATATCTGTACCTTTATTAAACAGATTCAGAAAGCCCTGGGATGAGTATGATTTTTTCCGCTCAAGTTGAAACACCTTCTAGTCGCGCAGTGTGCCAAGGCTGTAGGAAGAGCAGTGCTCACAATGACAATGCTAACATACTGATGTTTAACAGGTATAATGTTTACCATATTCACCACCGTAGTTTAGCATGTTAGCATTCTAACACTGGTTAATTACAGTGGAAGAAGACTAAAGCTGTTGAGGCAGATGGGAATGTCATTAGTTTTGCAGGTATTTAATCATAAACCAAGTACTGGACAAATTCAGAATTTGACTTGATCACCAAGGTGGCTGTTTGACTGCACCTGTAAGTTGCTCTACGTCCTTCCAGATCCATATTCTTCATATATGCTTACAATCTATCTAGAATATTGTCATCTTGATTTTCTATATTGTAATTTTACTATTGTTATTTTGGTCTACTCTGTAATCACATCTATTGCATGTCCTTCTGTCCTGGAAGAGGGATCCCTCCTCTGCTGCTCTTCCTGAGGTTTCTTCCTTTTTTCCCCCCATTAAAGGGTTTTTTGGGACATTTTTCCTTATCTGAATCGAGGGTCTAAGGATAGATGGTGTCATATGCTGTACAAATTGTAAAGCCCCTTGAGGCTAATTTGTGATTTTGGGCTGTATAAACAAAACTGACTTGAATGGATTACAATTCATCCTGAGGGGATAATGTATGTGTGTACAAAATGTCATGGAAATGTATCCAATAGTTGTCAAGATATTTCACTCAAAACCACAAACGTGAACCTCATGGTGGCGCTAGAGGATCACCAAAGTCAGTAGGATTCATCCGCTGGGGACAATGAATGTCTGTACAAGTTTTTATGGCAATCCACCAGAAGTGGTGGACCAACCGACTGACCAACAGACCAACATTACCATCCCTAGTGCCATGCCGCTAGCATGGTAAAAAAGGGATTTGTAAACAAACATATTTATATTCCTTAGTAGAATTGAGTATTGACAAACAGTGTTTTGGTTTCAGTACCACAACTACTACTGGAACTAACAGCCAGCCCTGCTGTGCAGGTTTGTTTCATGAATAATAGTGTTAAGACTGCTTTTCCTGGATACTTGCCAATATCAACCTCTTGTGACATGTCAGGGCCTTCAGAGACATAGATATGACAGAAAGCACGATATGTATCAGAATAATCTTAACAGGCATGAATTAAGCTTGATCAAAAAAAAAAAAATAACAAGATAATCTCCAAGTAATCTTAGCCATCTTTTTAAAACTAGGTATTATACACATCTATTGTCCCACATGAACCTGAGTCATGATCACCATATTGTGTTTAAATCTATCAAATAGCAAGGTATGAGTGATTGCATTAAGGCAGATTTACTTGTTTATTCCTGCATTGCTATGGGACCACAGGTGTTGTGCACAAAAATGTTGACTTGTTCATTTTGGTTTTCAGACTCCACACCCTCACCTAAGGGTTTGTGTAGAAATTGTGAGGGCAGGAATCCACAGCCTCTGCTGAAGGGTGTGACAGGTTTATCTAGTCTGCTAGATTAGATTATTTTGGAACACTGCATGAGTGTTCAGCTACTGTAGTTTCAAATACTTTGATTAAAGCTATCCAGTGAAATGGATTAGCTTTTTTACCGACCCTACACACGTTTTTAATATGGTTGCTGTGACATGTTGAGAGGCCCAAGCACACCTTAGAACTCAAACAAACAGTCCACAAACACAAACTCTGAACTTTTTCTAATCCCTCAGTATTATCAGTTTGAACAGACTGTACTGTCCCTGTTCCCTCAGTAAGTTTTCTCATTCTTTTGCAAAACCAGTCATTTCACTGATAAGCTATACCGTGTTGTATCTGTTTCTGTACCATCGGTACAGAATATAGGGCATATGCATGAATGGTCCAGGTGTGAATGTTTGCTCAAATCAACTATTAAGGGAATGATAAAAACTGAAATCTATCAAAGTTAACACATCTCTCATGTTTGTGAACAGTTTAAAAGTCAGTTAGTTAGTTAGTAATAGGCAGGTAGTTAGTTCTTAGCTCTTCAAACTAACAAAGCCGGGTAAACAGAGCACAACTGCAGAATGATGTCTGCTGGAGTCAGAGATACTCTCCAGAGATTGAAAACACCTTCACAGAGTTGTTTTTCCGAACAAACTATATTGGCTTTGTTCATCGCAGTATCTATTTTATGTGTTTGTAATACTTTTTGGGTGATAAAGGAGTTGTATGGCACAAAAACATAAGGTATATCTCGTTTTGGCTACACTAGAGTGGATGATATAAAAACAATCCAGAATCATGGAATGTGTTTTTACATTTTTTTCCGCCTATATTTGTTTACATTTGGGCAAACTGGCACTAATGAAAGTATGCTGAATTAGCTATTAGCAGTTCCTGTTTGCAATGTATCCACGGATGTACAGACAACTATCACTGGATTACTTTGATCCTGGAGAAAACTTAAAAATGTGATGATTCTCAGGTTGAAGTTCTGGAGTTATGAGGAGCATCTTTTTTTCTATGATTTCCAAGCACATTTATGAACATTTATTCGCGTTGGACATCAGAGATAATGATATCTTCATCTGAGTGAAAGTCACACTGAATCTAAAAATATGTGTGCTCACATTGGACTGAGTTATGACTTTGGGAAGAGTATGTGTATATGAGTAATCAGGGGCTAAGGGTTTTAAAGTACCTTAACTGCCTCCATGAGCTGTGTGTCACAGACACTGCTGTAGCTCCAACTGTTGACCATGTTGGTGTGCGAGCAAAGCTAGAATAACTAACTTACTGTTATCAGAACACCGCCATGCACCTGTCACTTTCACCTCATGCAGTAGCTTTGCCTCACATCTCTCCCTCTTTCTCTACGAAGAGACGTCATGTTGCACTCCCCATGTAATGGAAATGTGCTTGCCTGCAGATGTTTGGGAAGCAAAAGCAGTTAATCACAGCAGGTTGGAAACAAACTGCCTGTGACTGATGAATTTATCTCTGAACAGAGACCATTAGCTTCTTGCACCAACTCACAACACAAAGCAACAGTATTACAATAATGCACCCAATTAGGCTGAGTGGGGAAGGCATGATCATTGTTATATAATTAATTGCGCACTCCTACATCATATGAGTCAAACGTTTATGTTTTTTCCCTTGTCAATAAACAAGTGACAGTGCCATTCATCTCTCTCACCTGTGTGGCCAGTGTCACATGTGTGCATGTGTCATCCCCGCTCTCTCTTCTGTATTAGTCATATTTACTCAGAACAAGACCAGCTGACACAACTTAACTGAGCCATATATAATTGCACTGAATGGGGAAATGCATCATACCTGCACAGCAGGTTTTTCATTTCAACATTAAATGTTATGCAATGCTTGTCTTTCTCATATAAAAACAGCATCTGTATGTACGTTAGCCTGACAACATGTGACAATAACACCTGAGTCAGAGGCAATAAATTGGTCTGAACACAGAGCAATATGGATCTAAATACACATTTGAAGAAGGAGAACTGGAAATATCTGGGATAAATAAAAGTACTGGAAGTTCCTCTGTCATTATTGTGACCACTTGAGGTTAACCAGTTCTAAAATCTTTCATTTATCCAGGGAAGAGTGACTCAGCACGGATATTTACTGCTTCAGAGTCACACAGTTCCCCTCGTTCCCATCAAGGAGCTGCCACGGTCTTGCCATGTTGGCCAATGAGCAAGCGGTCTTGTGCCTTGCTCTCGGGCACCTAAACAGAATGGAGTCACTCCGCTTTTCACGTTCACTTTCCACAAGTTCCCACAGAGTTTAGACGTATATATAAAATGAAATATGAACTCCATAAAGAGAAGCCACACAACAGCATCTGTGTTGTGCGTGACAGATCAGCTGCACTCCCTCCTCACTGTTTACCTCTCTCGGCATTTCTCAAACTTGACACCAACAAAAGCGATGCATGACTAAACTAGCTCAGCCACAGCTCTATGCCACAGTGGTTAGTTTTCAAAAAGCACCGGGGAAACAATCGCTTCGTAAGATGTTTCTCACAAAGATTGTGAAATATGGTGCACTGGTTTCTATAAGGGGTCTATGGACTGCCAGGGGCCCCGTTAGCTTCACTGTTACTTCGCTAACATTTACATATAAGAAAATGTATGAGTTTGTTTTCATTTGGTGTTTTGCACTGGTGTCACTCAGCCTCCACAGTAAACAATGATTTAATACAATTATATAGATAATATTTAACAACAAAGATATTTTCTGATAAGAGCGCTTAAGACCATTATTTTTACTAAATGGGGGCTTGTGGCCTATATCTGTGGTTACAATGGTAATAAAGCACATGAGGGTTAAATGGCCTAGCAAAAGTTTGTAATATGTATCTTCAACTCAAACGACTACCAATCGCCTCAAAAAGCGGAAAACAATAATTTCATGAACTTGTTTTCATCTTACAGGTGGCTGTTGAAGCTGTCCAGTTCATCAGTGTCAGGGAAGAACACCTCTCCTCCTCCTCCTCCTCCTTCTTTGCGCTTGGATTTCTTCCGTTTCAGCTTGAACGACAACAGCCGCCTTCCCTTCTTTTCTTTCGGGGAAATGGGTAAAACATCACCGGCCACTGTGGCGTTGTCTCCCGGGCTGAAGGGACCGGGGCTCGCCTTGTCTCTGGGGCTGGTCGCTGCTTCATCTTTGAGGGAGCCCGACCGTTTCAGCTCCTTGCTTTCTTTATCGGGTGATTTTAATTTAAACAAGCCCTTTACTTTCAGTGTGCTGGACTTACTCATGGTGTCTGACAAAGGAGTCCTTGTTAAGAAAGTGCGAGCAGGAAGATAAAACCTCGAGGCGAGCTGTCTTACTTATAGCTGCTGGCAGAGTGATTCACCGGGCTAACCTGCAGAGCTGGTTGCCACGAGCGTTAGACTTGTCCACACCAGTCGCGCGCGCCACCAGGTAGGAGCAAGTATCCTTCTGCTCCCAGCCAGAAGTAAAAACTACACTTCTGATACCTTCAAAATAAAATTCCTATTCCTACTGTATTTATTTATTAATACGCTGAAACAACACAGGCCTACCCATAGGTTACCAGACAGGGTGTCTCGTTGAGATCATGCCCCCCAGGCCCATTATCACATTACAGTCACCGAATTTTGACCAGACACCAAGAAGAAAGTCGTTTTAAGTGTTTTAATTATGTGGAATTATAGAATTGTATTTACTCAGTGTACTGTGCAATTATATATTCTGTCATTTTTGTTTGCCAGCCTAAAGATTGAAATAAAATAGGCAAAAAAAAAAGCTTTCTCCACACTCATTAAAAATTTTAAATTTTAATTAAAGCTAAAATATTAGTGGAAAAATACAGATTGATATCATGAATATAACATTTTTTTAATTTAATAGAGCGAGATGACAGAAAATTGGGGGGGGTCTTTATGCTCTTTATGTATTTAACTCTCTTTCAATAAAAATATACTGCTAGACTAAAGATACCGGAATCAGCCTATGACATGTCCACTATGTGTAACTTTTTAATTGTAAATGTAGGGCCAGAGTCCAAGGTTACATATTTAGATTGGTCCCTTTATCTGACCATCAGCCCAAAACCCAAAGATACCCAGTTCACTAACATATAAGACATAGAGAATCATCAAATCCTTTCATTTAATAAGCCAGAACCAGCGAATGTTTGACATTTTTGATTGTAAAATAACTAAATTGATTATAAAAATAGTTGCTGATGAATGTTCTGTCACTAGACTAATTGAAAAATCGACTTTTTAATCAACTCTGGCATAGTGTCAACTCCCTGTGGCTCAAATTCCCAGACCTCAGTGTCCTCACTGGTAGCTTTCACCCTGCTACTTGTTGTAATATTCCATTTGTTAATATTTATGTAATCCAAATATTCAGTCAGAACAATGAACTAAAGTTCTTTCTCCTTCAATGTGACATGTATCAACACATACAGTAGAATGCCTACTATCCTATGAATATGCAGTTAAATTTGTTTCAGATGAAGAGGTGCTTCTATTAAAAGAACTGAGTGTGAGCGGCAGGACTAATGCGGCTAAAAAAAGGTTTAAAGGTCAAATCAGGAAGAAATAGTTAGAAACTGGCATGGCTGGATTGTCCCACTAGAGGCCACAAATGCAAATTGGTTACCTCGGCAACTGCTAGCCATCAGTAGTATCTGCTCTATACATTGTACATGTACCTTGCCCTTTCAAGTACCCACAAGTACGCTGTGTCACATTCAAACAGGCTTTTTTTTAATTGTTTAAATCTTCACTGATGAAACTAATTTAGGCACTAATATCTTCTTGTTGGAATTCAGTTTTACTATTTTTGGGTCCACTGATGGTCCAGGGCCTTGCAGCATCTGCTCCACCTGCCCTATGGCTGATGAGAACAGGTTAAAATTGGTAAATGGACTGTACGTGTATAGCGCCTCAAAGGTCATCAGTTCAAAGAAGCTAACTAAGCATTCACACACACCGAAGGCACAGCCTTCGGGAGCAATTTGGGGTTCAGTGTCTTGCCCAAGAACACTTCGACATGTGGGCTGGGGGAAGGCTGGATGGAACCACCAACCTTCCAATTGGTGGGACAACCCGCTCTACCACTAAGACACAGCCCAACTTTAACAACAACGTATCCCAGTGTCTCTGTGTATACAGCCCTACTGTATAAGTTAAGCAAGGGGCAGTTTATTGAGTGTGTATTCTGACAGACCCGTTTTGGGAATCTGTGAATCATAACATTTAAGATGAACCATACATTTCATTACAGTATTCAGCTGTATATGGATAAGAGGTTTGTTATTCTCTCACACAGAAGGCATAGGCTACTTCCTTTTAAGGAGTTACACTAAAAATGCTTTTATTTTGAAAGCAAACATTTTACTTTCAGCGTCTTGCTTGATGCAGCTCACAGGCTCTTGAACCTCTCAACACAACCTCCCCAGTTTAGTCTCACCTTGATGCAAACTTCCATTTGCCCTTTAATTACCTCTTCACACTCTGTGTAACTATGATGCTTTTATATTTGTATATGGGTGTGGGTGTATGTGTTTTTCTCTAAATTTATGAGAACTTAAAAGTTCCCCCGCGTGGCATTCAAATATGTCAGTTGTGTTGAAATTATGATAATTGGGGCTGTGTTCTCAATTTTAACATAAAGCTCCTTAAAAAAACATCACAATCTGGTAAAATTCTCTGCAATTAGGAAATGTTTAAATTGCACAGAAGTTTATTACCTTGAGAAAAGCATAAATGTTTTTTCTCTTCTAAAAAGACCTTAAATCAGCAATTAGTCACTGGGATGTAGTTAGTTATGATGCACTTTTTACAACGTGTCTGTCAGTTTCAAAGTCCACTAATAATTTATTATCCACTGAAATAACGGCTCTATCTGCTGGTCATGTTGAGGAAAAGCAACTACAGTTTGTATTATTGCACACACTACAGTCTAGTCCATACTTACTTACTTCTTTTCAAACCACTAGCCTGACATAAAAACTAATAAATGCTTTAAAAAATATCCAAACAGACTCTTTTGATGGTTGTTTTAGTTAAAAGGAAGTTATTGAATTGAGTTATTAAATCAGGGTTTACAATAATAGAATAAATACGAATTTTTTTTTGAATGGGGGGGGGGGGGGGATGTCCCTGCACGCAGAAAGTGTAAAGAGGATCTGTGTACAGAGGTGGGCCGCAGATACATATGAGTTTGAGATCAAAAGCAGGAAGATCAGCGAAACACTGTACTCACACAGTAGCAGATGCCTGTGAGAATGTGGTTTTGGCTTTATCTTCTTCTTCTGAGATGTCTTTAAGCGTTCAGTATTTTTGACATAGCCCTCACTCTGAACTCTTTCTTCACAAGCAGCTTTGACACTGGTGCAGCTCTGGTACCTGGGAGGAATATTTTTCCCTTTCTTTTGACTTGACAACATCAACATCATCATAAAGAAATTAAGTGAGAGAATCATCATTCTGCAAGGTATGTATAATCTGAACAGCAAATATAAGCACTAATAAGCATCTTCCAAATTTTGTGCTGGCTTATTTTTTTCAGTTTGATAACTGCATAATGTATTTTATGTGTCTATATGCATTGTATATTTAGAAGCATCTAAGTGTGGAACTGTAATCAAACAGTTCTTCTTTGACATACTACATGTGATACATTTTAAAGCCTGAAACTGCACCGCACTGATCAATGTTTTAAAATGTTATATAAAGTTTTAAACCTTTTAAAATGATTGATCACTTTTACAGAGTTTCACAGAACACACCTTCAAATTTCACAGACGGAACATTTTTACAGAACTGTTCTGTAAAATATTTACGGAGCACTTGAAGTTCTCAAAATGCATTCTATACAAAAGGCTCATCCCTTTCCTGTTCTGTTATCTTTCCAAACAGATACGTGCAAAACCTAATATCTTCCTCATCAACGAGTGCTACTACACCATCCTATATATATAATCTTTCTATAGTGATTTGTGAGAAGTGAAAGTGCTAAAACAAAAGATATCACATTGTCATATTTGTTCCTCATGTCAGGTTTTGAAGAAGTAAGTTGAAGAATGCCAGATGTTTTTTTACATGCTACTATTTGTATAAATGAGAAATCATGTGTGTGTTACAGTGTTGAAATACTTCAAGTGTTGGTTAGTGTAATTTAATATTAATCAGTTAAAACAGAGAAATCACAAGATGAGTCTAATCTTCTAGTGCCACGCAGAGAAACATTTTGCTTATTTTCTTATTACCAGTAGGTTTGTCTGCGTTTACTGACCTTGATACGTTTTAGTGACCTTTCTATACACATACCGATTCTCGTTGATATATCAGATAACCCTTGAAGATAAGGATCTTCTCAGCTTCTAAGATCAGACAAAACGCAGAGTGCAACCACCTGCAGCCTATCTTTGCGTGCATTCACTTAATGTCTATTTGTGCTGAAACCAGGTCATTCACAACCAGAGGAAAAGCTGAACTAGAACACTGGCTTTTAGCCTGTAAACAGACAAAAAGCTTTGTTGTGAGTTTCACCCATTCCATACAAGGTGCAGACTTTGCACTATATGTGCTAGATTTTTGTTTTTCAATTTGGTAATTAAAAGAAATGTTGCCAAGCTTTTTTTGTGCCCACTGGGTGATTGTTCCGTCAAGATTTGATGGTACCGCGTCTTACTGACCTGTTAAAGGATACATACATTAGTTATTAACCATTAATAAAGCCATTAGTTACAATTCATAAACTTTATTAGTAGTGAAGCAAGTATTCAGATCTTTTACTTATGTAAAAGTAGAAATATCATAGTCTAAAATGTAAAAGTCCTGCATTCAAAATGTTACTTTACATTATTTACTAAGTACAAGTACTGTACTTTTGTGGTACTTGTACTTTATACTTTTGGGAGGCAAATATTGTACTTTTCACTCCACTACATTTATCTTTCAGCTTTAGTTACTAGTTACTTTGCCAGTTCAAATTATTAATACAAAATTTAATCAACGAATAAATTATGATGTAAAATGATAGATTAAGCTACCCAACAGTATATAAAGTAATTAAAATTAGCCTGACCTTTAGCAGCGGCAAGATTAAAGTAATGCTTACACATTAATGCGTCAATAATCATAATCCAATAATATAATATGATTCTGAAATGGGCCATTCTGCCTAACGAGTAGGCCTACTTTTACTTTTGGTACTGGAGTATAATTGGACGCTAATACTTACTAATCAGAATCAGAATCAGAAATACTTTATTGATCCCTGAAGGGAAACTCTTTGTTACAGCGGCTCGCCTTTACGTCAGTGCACACAGGAGAAAGTACTAGCAAAAAATATAATACACTATAAAACACTATAAAAACAGGTCAGAAAATAAATTAAGTACCAGGTGGGTATAAGTATAAGATAAAATAAGTGCGGAGTACCAAGTGGGTTTACCGGTTGATGATGAGAATACAGTATAATAATACAATGTAATAAGTAATAAGCAGATACTTGTAACAGAGTATTTCTATACTGCGGTATTGCTACTTTCACTTAAGTAAAAGATCTGAGTACTTCTCCTGCTACTGTACTTAAGTAAACGTACAGAAGTATTGTTGGCAAAATGTGTTTATAGTATCAAAAATAAAAGTACTCATTGTGCAGAAACACTCCTTTCAGAGGGTTATATTATTAGAAATGTACGATATTATTGGATGTTATTACTTACTGTTGCAATTTGTCAACGTGTAGCCAATTTTAAATACACTACTGGGTAGTTTAATAGTAAAGCACTGCATCATAGTCTATACGTTTGCATGTAATATCCTAACCTGTAAATCAATTAGTAGCTATAGCAGTCAAATAAATGTAGTGGAGTAAAAAGTACAATATTTCCATCTGAAATGTGGTGGAGTAGAAGTATAAAGTAGTATGAAATGAAAATACTCACGTAAAGTACAAGTAGCTCAAAACTGTACACTGCTTGAGTAAATGTACTTAGTTACATTCTAACACTACCCTTTACAAAGTAATTAAAATATGCTACCAGATCCTTTTGGAAATGTTTGACATTTTGTTATATTCCCCGAATTCTTCAACTATTTGCTTTTTTGGTGTAAATGTCTTTTCTTCTCCAGATTAAAAACATGGTATCGGTGACTTCAGACTATGATTATAGTGCAGAAGGAGATTACTCAGATGATGGGCTTTGCAACCTCAACCCCAACCCCGTGGAAGACATCATCCAAACTTGCATCCACTCCATCATCTGTTTCTTTGGCCTGATTGGCAACGCTCTTGTAATCGTCACCTACATATTCTACAAGAGAACCAAGACGATGACAGATGTCTATCTCTTCAATGTGGCTGTGGCAGACCTGGTCTTTGTGGTAGCTCTGCCATTTATCATATACAATGAGCGGCACAGTTGGTTAATGGGTCCTGTGGCTTGCAAGATGCTAAGGTCAGCCTACAGTATCAATCTATACAGTGGCATGCTCCTGCTTGCGTGCATTAGTGGTGATCGTTATGTAGCTATAGTTCAAGCTAGAAGATCCTTCGGGGCTCGCTCACGCACTCTCATCTACAGCCGCCTCATCTGCTCAGTTGTTTGGGTGTGTGCAGTGGCTTTAACTCTGCCCACACTCATCTACACCGAGCACTTTGAAGAGCAGAATCTGGGGGCTGAGACTGTCACTGTGATGTGTCAGCTGTCTTTCAGCAAGAATGAAACTGCAAAGCTAATGAAGGTGCTGGTTCCGGGCCTTCAAATGGCCATTGGCTTCCTGCTGCCTCTGTTGGTGATGGTGTTCTGCTACTGCCGCATCATGTGCACACTGATGAGAGCACAGAGCAGCCTGAGGCACAAGGCCGTCCGTGTGGTTTTTGCAGTTGTTGTGGTTTTCATCATGTGTCACCTTCCCTACAATGTGACTCTGCTGAACCACACTCTGTCTCTTTTTAAGGAGAGGAGTTGTGAGCCAGAAAAGATTAAACTCCAAGTTCTGGCTATTTCCAGGAGCATAGCCTACCTCCACTGCTGTCTCAATCCCATACTCTATGCCTTCATTGGGGTGAAGTTTAGGAGCCACTTCCAGCAAATAATGTTGGACCTATGGTGTTTTAGCAAAAAGTACATCTACAGTGCTCGCACGTCACGCAGGACATCCGATATTTGCATTTCAGGCCACGTGTCTTCAGATGGCTCCAACAACATGTCATATCTCAGTGCAAGACACTGCAGTGGTACAAACCTTTCTAAAACGGATAATTAGCAATGCCAATGATCGAGCAGCCTCTCATCTTTCCCAAGCTGTTTACTGTAGCTGTACATGAGTAGAGGTGAAAGCATTTGTGCAAAATGTGCTTAAGTAAAACATGTAGTGTATTTGAAATCTATTGTATTCTGAGCAAACATTACAAGTTAATAAAACATTGTAGGATACTTTTTTCCACACTGTTTTAAAAGGCATAGATTTGTCACTTTCTAGCTGAATGTAATTTGTATGATGCAAATCTGAACATCAATACACTTAAATAAAAGTAAAGTAAAATTGAAGGTTTAAAAAAAAATACTTAAATGGGTACTCCATTTATTAAGTATTGCACTTCCATAAAATTCATGGAATTCCCCAAGGACAAAGTTTTAAAAAATGGGCAAAATCAAAGCAACAGAGGCTGAGATATCCTGACTTCATAAAATGCTGGATTCTACATTTCACATGACCAAAAATATACAACTGTTTTCACAGGCTGATTAAACTTTTATGTGTAAACACATTTATGTGTAAACTCAGTGGAGTTCCGCTTAAAACAGACAGAAAATGAAATACAGTTACTTAAAAAAAAACCCCACTCAATTAGTGTAACTGTAAATGTTAATCACATGCACCTGTACGTATTTGTCAAGCAGGAAAAGCACAGGTGTAACTAATAATGGCTCCATTCTATTTAAAAGTCCCAATAAAACATATCAGTAAACCAGCATGCACAAAACCACGGTCCTGGGTCCTGGAAACAGAACACCTAAAGGGAAAAGAGCCATAATATATGTTATTAATTCCACCTGTCCTTTTCAACCTACGACAAGTCAAAATGTCTGCTATGGGAAGCATCTACACACTGTAATGGAATTTTAAATCACATTTTACATATTATGATTAAGTCATTACCATGGGAAGAATATGTGCTGATTGTCGAGGAAGGAAGTAGTTATTGGACATAATATAATATCATAATGGCACAATTACAATTACAATTCCCTAAGCAAATTTGCAATTAAGAACAGTTTTTTGTTGTTGTTTTATTTTCTTCTTGTACTCATGTCACCATATTAACAACCTTGTTTTCTTGTATTCCTGTGTATATGATGTTGAGTGAGTCTGCTCATTTTTCTTAAAAAAGATAAGAAACTAAAGAGTTCCACATTTTTCTAATCTTGCTAGACTGTCAGATCAATCTCTAATTTTTCTGGAACCATATACATACCCTATATGTTATCCATCCATCCATCCATCCATTTTCTACCGCTTGGTCCCGTTAGGGGTCGCGGGTGACTGGAGCCTATCCCAGTGACTTTGGGCCTTAGGCAGGGTACACCCTGGACAGTGTATATGTTATCCTTTTTTTTATATTTTGTACATCTGATTGTATTCTTCTTCATCACATTGAATAAACATTGTATCTAAAAAAGTGCATTTTCTTTAACACAGTCAGTCTAAAATATAATTGAGTTGGAAATTTCCTGGCAATCGGATGCTAGGAAATTTGAGTCCTGTCTCAAAAAGCACTGCAGATAACACTTAATTTTACAGTATTAATCATTACATAAATAATGCTGTAAAATACATTTTGTACCATTTAATAGCACATAAAACATTCATGTTTGGCCAGTATGTATAATAATGTGACATTACCTTTTTGGTCATAATTAATGTATATTTTACCAGTAAACACTAGATAATTACTGAATCTATTACTAAATACCAAGTCATTACTTTTTGTACTGACAATAACTTGACATTTAAATTCTAAATAGCATACTTGAATACTTGATAACTATGGCACACATTACTCTGACACAGATAAAATCAACTAATCTGTGTGGTACAGCATTGCTTTTCTCTTGTACATGGGACTGAGAGAAAATATGGCATCTATGACAATAATGGGCAGATAGGGAAATGCAGTGGGGGGGAAAAACATGCCAAACTTGAAGACAAGGCGTTTAGAACGGGAGAATGTGATGGCATGCAGCATAGCACCGCATCATCACTCACTTTTGTGTCCTGAAACCCTGAAATGCAGGTTGACATGAAGTACTCATTTTCAGTACACAGTAGCCAGAGTTGTGTTGTTGACTGATACTAACCAGAAAGACAACTTAACTTATTAAACTTAGAATTTACTTAATAGATATTTACTTCATATATATATTTAATTAAAAATGTGATTTAGTTTCTCCATATTGTAATTCTACTATAGCAACTCTGTATATACAGCACCTATTGTATGTCCAAAGAGGGATCCTCTTCTCTTGCTGAGGTTTCTTCCATTTTTCCGTTTAATGGGCTTGAGACAAATTTGAGAATTTGGGCTATAGAAATAAAACTGACATTAAAAGAAAGATTTTAGAGGCTTTGTAAACACTGAGAAAGAGGAGAGAAGCAGAAGTTATGAGCGTTTTCATGAAAAGAGCTCAGGTCCTCTGTGATTCCCGCACTTGTGTCTTCCAGAATTTATAGAAATTATATCAAAAGACCGAACGGATTTTGTGTTGAGTCTATTGTGTTTCCTTTTCTGTGACTAACATTTGTGTACAAGTGTACTTTGAGACTGTACTTCATATACAAAAATCAAACTCACCTTCTTCAAATCTAAGAAAGAACTGTATTACTATAGTACTGCAAGTTGATTTATTTGCCATAATAATACAATAATCCATGAACTGCCAGCTGGGAGCTGTATGACATTTTATGAAGTTTGTGTGTGAACGTGTTATTTAATGATCCACCCAACCATTGTGCCTATGCTGGTATCTCTTATAAAACAGAGCACAATGTTGTGAACCCAAGATACTGTTGCACAATACACACCTGTGACATTACACCTGTGACATCATAAGTAAAGTATTGGTGATCATATCCCCAGGAAAAAAGAAAAATAGAAATATGACTGTCTCCTGTCACATAATAGGAAGTTGTACAGCACCATTCCTCCTTTTTCATCCACTGGATGTCCTCAGTAAGCTTTGTTTAGTTTTTGGTTTTTACTTGATGGATGAAATACTATCCTTTCCCCTCTTCCTATTCTGTATGATTTACTATATGTAAAAGCAGCCCAAGCCAGTTGCTAGTTGATAGTTGCAACTGTTTTGTTCACATCTGCCAGCTTGACATCCCACCCACTCTGTTTGCTTGCCTTCTTGTTCAACTGTGCTTGTCTTACAGCTTGCTCAAACCTGTAAAATCTGTGCTGGGGCTACTCTGTTGGACAGTCTTCCCTTACTTTGGCTCCGTACCTGTTTATTGCCACAGAGTCACTTACCCTTGTATCACACACTCAAAACTACTGACACATATACCTTTTACATATCTCATGATTATCTTTTGGGTTTGATTGTTCCTTAGTTCCTTGTGCATTTTGAATCTGTGTGGCCTCCTGTTGCATTGCTAACCTTGAGCCAGCTGGTCACACAATTTAACTGTATGGAATTCCAGAACTGACATTACGCAATTCAAATCATTCAATCAAATTGATATTTCACTTGAGACCCATTTTAAACACATTTGAATGCCAGATGTGAACCGCAGTTAAATTCAGGTGGATCCAGGCACAGTTTGGATACATCTGGACACAAGATAAAACGTCCGAACTGGGAGTGGTCTTAATTTCCACAACGATATGGCAAATTTTATGGGTTTTAGAACTATTTTGACTTTTTCTCAGCAGCAGGACCAAACAATATACAAACAAGTTATCATGCCAACACCTGTACTGTCTCCCTCCTCCCGTCTCTTCCCCCTTATATTTCCTCTCTATGTATCCTGTGCTCCTTTTTCAGGTCTGTTGCCAAAACACCTGCCCACTAGGTGTCCTTGGTGAGTTGATAATCTCTACACACCACCTGACCTCTCTTGTGCCATGACTTGCCTGTGCAGCTGTTCCTTATTTGCTTGTTGGCAGTAATAGATAGATAGATATATATATAGACAAACTTACAAAATCAAAACCAATATGTGATCTCTTTGTGCATGTGTCTCTCTCACAGGACACTGCAGAACTCAAAAACACAGATGTCATAACATTGTGCAATTTTACACTAAGCATCAAACTATAAAGGAAAGAATCTCTGTCTGTCTATATGCCTGTCCTTTCAATTTTCTTGACAATTGTAATGTCTGTCCATTTACAACTTATGTTGCATCTTCTGCAGAAGACAAAGTTTGGTCAATGGCCTATCCAGTGTGCTGGTCTTGGTTTGCACTTGTGCAGAACACACCAGTCCTTTCCTGTCTGGATAAGTCTCTAGAACTCTTCCTGTTCCTGGTTACTCCAGGAAATACGTGGAGCTGTACCATCTGCAACAAGTACAATGTCTCGAGGAACAAGACTTTGTCTCTCTTTACTCCACCTTTGACACTCCTGTAGCAAAGGCAAGTATTCTCTTAGCCAGCGTTTCCAAAAAAGGTCGTAGATATACTGTACTTGTCGCCACCTCCTTCTGATGTAGAGATCAATCTTCTCAAATAGTCCAGGTGGAAAGGTGTTTTTTTTAATTGTGAGCAGGTGATTGGGTGTGAAAGCTTCTAGATCATTGGGATAACTTTGTGATGTAAAACTGATGTTAGTATCTGTCTAACCATCCTTACAATGCGCTCCCATACACCTCCATGTTGAGAAACTGATGTTTTGTCTCCTCAGGCATGGCTGCCTTAAGCTACATCCACACTACTGCGTTTTCATTTTAAAACGCATACGTTTTGTACCTAGCATCCACACTTCTCCGGCATTTTTGAGCCCCTAAAATGGAGAAGTTTGGAAACACTCCTGGCCCCGCTTTCGTTCCAGGTTTGCAGTTTAGTCTGGACGGGCAAAAATGCCCCTATCACGTAACCCTTTTCCGGAATTCAAATTTGCCAGATGATAACACAGAAAATTCATTGTGGAATTTTTCCTGCTGAGTAAAGAGAATGATGGATGTTTCTGCTCCCGAAAGAGTGTCTGGAGTCAAACTCTGTCCTCCTAATGCAGCTTTAATCCGTTGCATTTCCTGTTCCACTTTGTTGCCATTGATTTTGTTTTCTTTTTTGACTCATCTCCAGTAGAGTCTTCCTAATTTTCAGGATCCATGCAAGTGACTACTTCAATCTTTTCCAGTCAGAAAAGTATGTTATCAGTTGATGAGTGGCACTTGGTGTACCCTCAACAATCACTGCACTGATTGTGAGCTCCCTTTTGACCTCCAGGTTGTCTACAGCAATGTCAGAATCCAAGCTGCTAGCTGGCCACTCTTCCTCTGCTTTCCACAGGCACTCAGGACCATCAATGCATCTTCTGTTTGTCAACAAATTATCCCCTTAAATCCCTTGAGGCTTTGTCTGCATGATTCTGGGTGGTATGAATGTACCTCCACTGAGGGACATCGGTTGCTCCTTGGATGGTAGATATCCTGTTCGCCACAAAGGTTTGAAATCTCTTGTCCTCATTTCTGATATACTTTAAAACTGAAGTACTATCAGTCCAGAAACACGATTTCTCAAGTTGAAGTTGTAATTCTGCTCTAAGAATCGTGTCCACTCAAACAGCAAGGACGGCAGCAGTGAGTTCTAAACGAGGAATTGTCACTTGCTTTAGTTGTGCTACTCTGGCTTTGCCTAGCATGAAAGAGACGCACTGTTGCTGTTTTTTTGTATCCTGAGCTATGTCACAGTGCCACATCCGCTTTCACTGGCATCTGAAAAGTGATGTAACTGGCCAAGAATCGGTTGTCCAAAATCTTACGGCTTGAGGCATCTATCAACCTTGAATGCTCACTCTTTCCAGGTCTCTCAACCATTTCATCTGCTGCTGTTGGAGATTTGGGGGAATCTGATCATCCCATCCATAGCTCCTCCTACACAGATCCTGTAGCATGAGCTTAGCCGGAAGTGTGAGTGGTGCAAGAAATCCCAAAGGATCATAAACTGAGATGACCACAGATAGAATCCCATGTCTTGTATTGGGCTGTTGGGCTTGAGTGCCATCTTGAACTTGAAAGTGTCTGTCTCAACACAGCAATGAAGGCCAAGGGCTCTCTCAACTGGCAGTTGGTCTCCGTCAAGATCCGACTCATGCAGGTTCTTAGATCTGTGCTCCTTTGGAATGGATAGCAATACTCCGCGATTGTTGCTAATCCATTTTGTCAAATGGAAGCCTCCCTTATGACAAACAGCCATCAAATTCCTGACCTTTTCGACAGCCTCCTTTTCAGACAGCACACTCAGTGCAGTCGTCCATGTAAAAGTTTCTATTGACTGTGTCAATTACCTCAGCAGGGAAACTGACACTTGAGTGCAGGAGATAACCAGAACATATGCACAGTTATCCCGTATTGAACAACTTTTTGCTTTAAATCGCCTTCAGGCCACCACAAGAACCGAAGAAAATCCCTGTCTTTCTGTGCCACCTTGACTTGATGGAACATGGCTTTAACATCTGCCATCAATGCAACAGGTTCTTGTCTAAATCGTGTGAGGACTCCTAACGAAGAACTAGTGAGGTAAGGGACTTGTAGAAGTTGATTGATGAGAGCCACTCTCACACTGCTCCTTGCATCCTTGAAGGGGACCATTAATAACCCACACCAATAGGGTCCTAATAGGTTCCATTTCCATGACTGTTGACTACTTTGCAAGGTTCAAGCATTCGGAGGCATTGGTACCTATCAACAACTCCATGTCAGAATTACATGAATGTGAGGAACACCAACACCATCCATGTATGGCCACTTTAACTCCTCTTTTTTAATGATGTTATAAGTACTTACAGGCATCCTTTTCTGGGTGTAGACCTCTGGTAGATCATAGAAATGTTTCCCAGTGAGACTTGAAATCTCCAGACCTGTCAACATGTAGCTGGAAAATGATGCTCTGAACAAAATGTGGCTGTACTACCTGGATCTAGAAATGCATACGTTTGTATAACTTTGTCTTCCTTGATGGACCTGTACTGGTAGGATGGATAGAATTTCGTCACTGTTCTTGGCCCCTGTATGACCACATGTTTGCAGAGAGACAAGTGCACTACCCACCATTGGTTCCTTTGGCTGTTTTTGGACTGTATTGACTGCTCTCTCTCTTTGGTTGTTCTGAAGAACGCTGGGAAGGTTTTGGCTGCACACCTTGCAAGTCAAGCGCTTATCTCAGTCCTTGTTCATATGCCCAATACGAAGGCAGCCAAAATAGACTCATTCTTCTTCAGAAAGTTAATCTTGTCCCTCTGTGTCATGTCCTCCAATCATGAACACTGCTCCAGTGTGTGACCTTGAGAGAAACACATACAAAAACTATTGTTTGCACATCAATTATTTTGAACCTGGTTAGACTTTCTGGATTTTTCAAATGTAGGGGTTTCAGTGGTAGTAACAGCAGTTGCAAAACTGTCTCCTTTGAATCTTGGCTTCAATTGTGATTTCATCCTGTTCATATTTTTGCTTACTGTACAGAGTTGTGTATTATGAATGTCCCCAGCGATTGTGTCAGACACTATTTTGACTTGACACTCGATGAATGGGACAATATCAATGAACTGTGCCCTGCGATTTAATCTTTCGAGTATCTCACATGCAGAAATTCTCCACTTTTCTCTTAGCTTGTATGGAAGCTTCAGAATCATTGTTCTCATATTCGCTGGCATATTCAGTTCTCTCATGTATTGTACATCCTCCATAGCACTGCAACACTCACACAAAAGAATGCATAGGCTTGAAGAGATCTGACATCCTCAGGCTTCACTTCTGGCCAGCCAAGGGCTTTCTCCATACATGCCGCAGTGATCTTCTATTCATTCCCAAAGTGTTCCTGTAGCAGATTCTTAGCCATAGCATAGCCTTTGTCTGGAGCCATATGCTGACAGCTCTCTTGGCTGACCTCTTGGGTACTTATTCAAGATATACAAACAATTCCCTCTGTTGCTTGTCTTACTCTCCACACAATGGTTAAAGGCTCTGATAAATGTTCTGTACTGCAGAGGACCCCGTCAAAAAATGTAATTTCTCTTGTTGGTAGTAAATGAGAGGTTTGCTGTTGTATTAGCAAGGTTGTTTAGCCTTCACAGTAAGTTGCAGAGAGCTGATGTTTCATCATTTCCTTGAAGAGATAGTGTTGTGGTTTTGGGGTTTAGTTGTGTTATTTCCTGTTTTACTTTGTAAGTGTTCTGCCTCACGTGTCTTGTGTAGTTCTACTTCCTGTTTTTGTTTGCTTTTCCCACCAGTTTTGATTGTTGGCTCTGTCCTGATTAGTTGCACCTGTGTCTAGTTGTCCTTCCCTCAGTGAGTATTTAGTCAATGTGTCTTTACTTTTTTAGTGGTCAGGTTGTCTACATCTGTTCCCCAGTCCTGCGGTTTTCCTGTGATCCTGCTTTACCCCTTTCTTACCTTCTGGATTGTTGGACTACTCTTTGGATGATTCTTTGTTGGACTTGAGCACATTTCAGGGACTAAGTAAATAAAGTCATCTTTTGTTTATTATTCTACTTCCCTGTGTGTCTTGTCTGCTCTTGGGTCCACTTCCTGAACTTAACTGAACTGAGACCGATAGTTGAGTGAATGAGTTTTGGATTTGTGAGCTGCACGTGAGGGTCCAAGAGAGGTTTGCTTGATGTTTTTTCATTCGCTAGTTTTATTTAGTTGACTGTTGTGACTTGTCTTGAGTGCAATCCTATATGCATGTTGTTGTTGAGTCCACTGGTGTTGGTTGATATTCTTTGGCATGTGGGCCAAAAGTGGTAGGTTTCCTTTAACCTTGCTCCTTTTTTAAAAGTACGATTCCATTTGATAATGTATTTGAGAAAGCTTGGTGACTGGAGGCTGTTAATTTAGTAATCAGAAGCAGCCATTTCTGTATCGAGCTCCAGCCTTTCCTTTCTCTTTGTCAGCAATTCTGCTTGCTCCTCCAGAGCGTGCTTCTCCGTTAAGGCTGCAGCATGAGCTACAAGTGCAGCTCTCTCTGCCTCTACCTGAATGCGTGCTGCTGCAGTAGAAGATTTGCTGGTTCTTGGACAGATATGACTTTCCTGATTAGTAGAAACATTTGTTTCAGCATTGGGAATGCTGTCACTGGGTTTTACTTTACATTCATTATAATCCTAACATTTTCAGCAGGTTTTCAAATGTCTGCATTTGACAACCACTTATTCACGTCATCAGTAAATTCATTGACACTCAACATATTTGCTTTGAACCATATCTCTTATTTCTCTTTTACTGCAGGAGGTAAAAATTGACAGATTTGTGTGTTTCCATTGCATTGTTAGAGTTTTTGTATTTTTCCAAAGTACCATGAACCTCTCTTTCATATTCTCTGTCCTGCATTAGATCTTGCATGGTCATTTTTTAAATTAAATGCTTTGTTAGTTTGGACTTCATAGCCTTGCAACTTGTCCAGTTTATCCATCAATGCTTTAATATATATATATTTTTTTGTTTTGCTAGTTTTAATAGACTGTTTGTTTCTCTTTCACCATCGGGGCGCCCACATTGGCCTGCATTTCAACCGTGGCAGGATCATTAACAATACCTTGACTCTGTGGTGATTGATTGCCCTTATATTATAATATAATAAACCTATGTTTCAAGCCAGCCATGCTGACATGGTCAAATATTGTTCCACACACCTACTCAGCTATCTGCACTTTGTACATTAATGCTCCACTCTGTTAAATGCTAGAACTGCATGTGTACCTAGTGTTTCTAGTTTAGAAAAGGATAAAACAAACAAAGCTACATTATGGCTCAAACACCATCCTTAATGTCATTAATTACACCTGTACTTATCCTATGTTAAGATGTCTGCTGCGAAAATGGTATCGTGATCAGAATTTCTAACAATGGTATAATAATTTAAGTGAGTACGTGACTGGTGACTAGAGTATGTCCTTGTAGCGTGATTAACCCTGATTCTGATGAACATCTTGTTTATTGACAAACTTAATTATTTTCTCTTCATGGCCTCTGGGTCATGAAATGAGCTCTCAGAAGACTCGAAAAACTTCCCCAAACAACTTGTTCACAGGACTCCCAGAGGTCACTAATTAAAAGTTGAATGTCAATCTCTCGATTTATGGCAGGTCTGTTTAGAAGCCAAACTAATCTGATATCCTGTTGGATTACAATTCACACTATGGTGCAAGACTCACAAAGGAATGTTGAGTGCCAGTTGAAAATAAAGCTAAGCTTATTTATTAGTTTAAGACCCTCACAGACTTGGTAAACTGAAACTCAACCCCTCAACGGACCATGCTCTGGACCCCATCAATGACTCCTAAAACTTGAAGACTTCAGAGAACAGAGCAATGACGTACATAATCAATTTACACTTTAATATTTTCAGAGACCCAACAAATCCCACTCGCCAAGCATTTGGCGACAGTGGCAAGGGAAAAACTTCCTTTTAAGGGCAGAAACCGGGAAGAACCAGACTCCGAGAGAGAGAAACCACCTAGAATTTTTAAATATTAATTGGTAATATTAAGATAATAATAATAATAATAGGAATAACAGTCATAGGAATAATAATGACAATAATAGTAACGGACAACAATAAACACAACTGTAATAGCAGTTATTGAGCAGGAACACGGGGGCAGCAGGTGGCCCACAACCACAGATCCAGTCTCTGCAGCTCCGGAGGTAGAAATACCTGCTGAAAGCGACAGGGAGAGAAACGAGAAAGGACAAAACTATGGGAGAGAGAAGATGTCGAGTTAGTAACATACAGTAATGGGACAAAAATGCATACAGAGGGAGAGAAGGAGAGAGGAAAGAGGTGCATCATGGGAAATCTCCTGGCAGTCTAGTCCTATAGCAGCATAACTAAGGGATGGTTCAGGACTCGCCCAAGCCAGCCCTAACTATAAGCTTTATCAAAGAGGAAAGTCTTAAGCATACTCTTAAATGTGGAGATGGTGCCTGCCTCCCGAACCTAAACTGGGATCTGATTCCACAGGAGAGGAGCTTGCTAACTGAAGGCTCTGGCTCCCACTCTACTTTTGGAGACTCTAGGAACCACAAGTAACCCTGCATTCTGGGAGCTCAGTGTTCTAGTCACTCTTTAAGATACGATGGTACCTGACCATTAAGAGCTTTGTAGGTGAGGAGAAGGATTTTAAATTCTATTCTGCATTTTACAGAGAGCCAGTGCAGAGAAGCTAATATTGGAGGAATATGATCTCTTTGCCTAGTTGTCAATACACGTGCAGCAGCATTCTGGATCAAGTGGAGACTCTTTAGGGACTTATTTGGGCAGCCTGATAATAAGGAATTGCAATAGTCCAACCTTGAAGTAACAAATGCATGGAGTTTTTCGGCATAATTTTGAAACAGGATGTGCCTGATTTTTGCAATGTTATGTAAGTGAAAGATGGCAGTCCTTGGCGTTTGTTTCATGTGGGAGTTAAAGGATAAATCCTGATCAAAGATAACTCCGGGGTTCCTTATAGTGGTGCTGGAGACCAGGGCAATGCCATCTAGAGCAACTATATCTTTAGATAACGTGTCTCGGAAGTGTTTGGGGCCAAGTACAATAACAGTTTTGTCCGAGTTTAACATCAGAGAATTGCAGTTCTCTCTCTCTCTCTCTCTCTCTCTCTCTCTCTCTCTCTCTCTCAAAACCTCCATCTCTCAAAACCTAACACGGCAGCAGTGGATGGCCGCCCACCAATAAGTCTGGTTCTGTCCAAGGTTTCTGCCTGTTTGCCACTGTTGCAAAATGCTTGCTCATGGTGGGATTTGTTGGGTCTCTGAAAATAATATAAAGAGTTCGGTCCAGACTTGCTTTATAGGAAAAGTGCAACTTCTGTTATGAATTGGCACTATATAAATTGAATTGAATTGGCTTTATAGATAGATATAAGTGGGTATCATCCGCATAACAATGAAAGTTTATGGAGTGTTTCCTAATAATATTGCCTAAAGGAAGCATATATAAGGTGAATAGAATCGGTCCAAGCACAGAACCTTGTGGAACTCCGTGATTAACTTTGGCATGTATGGAGGACACACCGTTAACATGTACAAACTGAGATTGATCTGATAGATAGGATTTAAACCAGCTTAGTGCGGTTCCTTTAATGCCAATTGAATGTTCCAGTCTCTGTAATAGTAGTGATGGTCAATGGTGTCGAATGCAGCACTAAGATCTGACAAGTCCATTGTCTGATGCAATTAAAAGGTCATTTTTAATTTTCACCACTGCTGTCTCTGTGATATGATGCACTCTAAATCCTGACTGAAAATCCTGAAATAAACTATTGTTATTTATAAAGTCACACAACTGATTGGTGACTGCTTTCTCAAGGATCTTAGAGAGAAAAGGAAAGTTAGATTAGACTATCTTGCCAGACTAAACGAGATTCTTCCAGGTTGTTGGAACGCCATTTCTTTTCAAGATTTCGCGATGTTTGCTTTAATTTGTGGGTTTGGGGGTTATACCATGGAGCTAACCTTTGTTTTATTATCTTCTTTTTTAGAGGGGCGATAGAGTAGTGAGCCTGCAGCGCCATCAACAAGATGGTCAATTTGGGAGTGGCTGAAATTAGCATAGGAGTCCTCTGTTATATTGAGACATAGCATAGAATTAAATACAGATTGGATCGCTTCCTTAAATTTAGCTACAGCACTATCAGATAGACATCTAGGAGTTTTTGCCTAATGGCATGTAGTCCAGTAATAGGAGCTCAAAAGTTATTAAATAATGGTCCGATAATTAAATGTTCAATTTAAATGCTATATACCAGAACAAGGTCGGGGTTGTGGTTAAAACAGTGAGTGGGTTTATGTACACTCTGACAAAAGCCAATCGAATCTAATAATGAGATAAACGCAGTACTAAGGCTATCAATTAATTTTCAACATCCACATGAATATTGAAATCACCTACAATAATTAACTTTATCTGTTTTTAAAGGACTAAACTTCAACTTAAAATTCAGAATAAGGACCAGGGGCGTGGTACACTGTAACAAATAGAATTGGCTGTCATGTGAAAGACTAGGAGACTAACAAGGCTTTCGAATTAGTTATAATTTAGTTTAGGTTTAGGGTTGATTAATAGCCTTGAGTCGAAGATGGCTGCAACTCCACCTCCTTGGCTGGTGCCTCGAGGAATGTGAGTATTAATATGACTGGACCGAGTGGATTCATTTAAGCTAATATTCTTCATGACCCAGCCAGGTTTCAGTAAGACAGAATAAGTCAATATGACACTCTGACAATTAATTGTTCACTAGCACAGCTTTAGATGACAGAGATCTGAAGTGAAGAGTCCACCTTTAATTCTCCTATTTTGCTGTGCTAGTTTAGCGTTTCACCTCTTCTGTTAACTTTAGATTTTATTCATTTAAGTGGTCGGGGGGCAGACACCGTCACTAAGGAGTTTTGGGAGGGTAACTGCTCTGGAAGCACAGAGAAGCGTGTAGGACTGCAACTCTGCTTCCTGGTCTGAACTCTGAGTTGTCATGGATTTGGTCCACTAATAAACTCGGCCAGATTTCTGGATATGAGAGCTGCTCCATCCAAAGTAGGATGAATGCCGTCTCTCCTAATAAGACCAGGTCTTAACCAAAAAGTCTGCCAATTATCTACATAGCCCACATCATTTGCTGGAGCCCTGGTTTGCGCACAGTCTCTTTCGCTCCGTCTGTCTAAGACTTAACTCTTAAAGAAACTCTATTATTGATACTAAATTGCTGCTACCAGATTAAAGAAGTTGCTACATCCAGTTGCAGCACATGAGTCCTAACAAGGAGTGTAACGAACTTTAAACTCAGCCGGCAGACGCTCACACTGCGTTGCCATCACAACTGAATGTCATCAGCCTGATTATGGAAGGAAAGGCATCCGACTCAGGCAGGACCAACAGCCCGTCCAAAAACATGATGATGTGTTATTTAAAATTTATTTTGCAAGGTCAGTAAATTATTAATTGTTTGTCCACAAAAAAAAACAAGGAAACATGCTGTAAACACAATTGACATTATGTTATATTGTTAATGTGTTGTCAATGTGAACATTTGGGGTCTTTTCTGGCCATCTGACAAATGTAAGTCCAATGTTCACACTCCATTTCCGTTTTGGTCTCCACCGACCCCTGAGAAAAAGATCTGGCTCTTTAGCTGCCAAATGCTCCACTTTATTCACAAGCTAGTTACTAACTTTGTTTGCCTGCTGTTTATCAGAGCAGATTTATCAGAGCTCTTTCACTGAAACAGCTGCCAGCTGCGGCTGGAAACAGTGTTGATAAAAGCAGTGAGACTGAACCAAAACACTACAGGCAAGTTGCTGGCCTTAAAACAATGAGTTGAAAGACACTAAAATGCTTCATAGAGCTGAGGGGAACTGCAGAGCAGTAGTAATTTAAAAAACAAAAAATTGGTTTGTCACTGAGTGACACCTTTTACATTACACATAGTCAATTCATCCTTTGTTAATCTAAAAATATTTTAGTGCAGCTTTAAGGTTCTCCTTATGTCTAAAACAGAATGGTAGTTTTGGAGGGACATGAGAATAGAATACTATAGAATTCGTTGCCTTTTCTCTCACATAGCAGCTTAGATACTAGCAGCTTCTCTGCTGATTTGAACCACTCATCTCTGGTCAGGAAATTGTAGCATCAGGTGATATATGACCATCTATTTATTTTCAGAGAAACGACACCTCGTAAAAGACCATCTTACTGTGATGATTTACAGACCCTTTAGCCTCAGGCTCATTCCAGATAACCTTCTTTCAGTTTTAGGTTATGGACATGATAATTAAGTCGGTAAGTATGGTAGACCCTTCATACTTGGCAATCCAGCCTCGGCAGGGACTACTGCGCTAAATGTGTTTGTTCATCACTCTGTGTGCATCCATTGTGAATAACTTTGTTTGCAGATAACAAAGCCTTTATTTACCAGATGTTAATGAACAATGGCATATAGTCGTGTGGCATGCACAGCAGACATACTGCTAATTTTTTCAGCAAGCCTGGTTGGAAATGCGAGATTAGAAAATTTGAGCGTTAAGCACATTTTCGCACAAGAATATAATGTGTGAGTAATGTGTGTAATGAGTGAGTACTTGAGATTATCTCTCCCTGTAGGCTGTTAATGGGAAAGAATGGGAAGTACATTTGTGTGGCCTGAGAGGTTGTGCTACATCAGACACTTAATAAACCACTTAACAGTTTAATTGGAAATGAGGTTAAAAGAGCAATAACCTGTGAAACCTGGAAGAGAGTATAATTGGACATGTGTTGCCTTTTGCAGGTACAGTCAGACATTTCATTCATCCACCATTGCCTGGCAGTGACTTCCTGTGTGTTTTCCTTGTTGGCGCAGTGTGAATCTCAAAGCCCAACAGAAAACAAAGCAAGATATAAAAGTCAGTTCTCTCATATTTGTCATTTTCCAATATGTGTAAGGAATGGCCGAGTGGTAGAGGAAGAACACATGGAGGCTGGAGTGATCTTCACTCGGTGCATGTTTTATTTGTGGCTTACAAAAAGCTGTTCAGGCTGGTTTTGGTGAGTTTGTGAAAAAAACAAAAAAATTAAAACGGCCCATGGCTATCGGACAGCTAGCAGAAAGCTTCCAGAAGGCCTGCACCTGAACTGAACCAGCTTCAAGTCCAACAATGAACTCCCCTCTGTTCTGTACTCAACATGGTATAGTCAGAGTTCCCTCTACTATAAAGCCCATTGGATGCTTTCACTTCCTGTTTGGCAGTTTAGACCCATGACTAGCAGATAATATGGATGGGATTTAATTAACAAACAATTTAGTTAATTTAAGTTGAATATAACAAATAAATGAATTTGAATGGAATTAATTAATAAATTCATTGAGTGGTTATTTCATTAACAATGTGAATGATGACAGTGTACATACTGAAATGATCCAAAATGGCTTTTGTTAGCAGGTTAGCACGCTATACCCACATGTGCTTTCTATGCTAACATAACTCGGCCACAAGGCCCGGGTTACACAATTCAGCAACACAACTAGGACTACAGATCCATTATGCCGGCAGGATGGAATAAATAATAGAGCTGCAGAAACTACAATATGCTTGGCTAGTGTGCAACCTAGGGCCTGGGTTAGCACCATGACAGTATGACATTCAGTGCGTTAGTTGTAGCAAACTGCACTCATTTGTATTTCCACAACATTGTCACAGCAGGAGGTAACTGCAGTATTATGCTTCTGCTTAAAAGCAGAGCCAAACTGTGATGGTCCCTGTCCTCACCCACGCTGTGTGAGCATCATAGTAAACTAACTGGCTGGATGCCTGGTCAGAGAAGGTGCCATACAGTATTTAGACTCACTATTTTCATATTTCTGTATTTTTGGAGCTCCAGTGTAAAGTTGTAGTCTTTTAGAGTTTCACTCCTACATTCTTGTTGTTACCTACATCTAACAGACTGTTTTCCTATTTGCTCCCTTTTTCCGTAGACTTGCAGCTGTAATGAAGTGTGAATGTACTGTCAAAGTAAACGAAACTCTGTCAAACCCCTGACCACTGATTTGACCACTTTTAAAGGGACCTTATTTTTGTTGCAGCACTAGAGACTCCTATCATCTTTGGGATGTTGTGTTTATATGATGCTTCTAGTGTCTGTGTCTTGTTCCAAATACTGTAACTCCTCAAGAACTTCACACGTTGCAAACATGCAGTCACACAAAGTGTTTAGTGGTTAACTCCACAGGATGTCCTGCAATACCTAGCTGTATATTTAATGTGAGCATCAAGGGTAACACTAGCTACTACAGCCCCCACACATACAACGGGGAGCACACAGCAGTCCAATATCACAACAGAAAGGAGTTCCCCTTTGTTTTGTGCCTGATATTAGTCCTACACTGTTGACAGTGTTTGGATCACAGCTGGAGTTTTGGTTCGTCCCTCCTGAGCGATATGTTATATTATGTGAATTCTCCCAGTAAAAACTTTCTGTGATTTAGCTGTTTATCCAAAGCATCTAATTCTCTTTTGGTGGTTTGGTAATTTAATGCACTTTTCACACGCCTCAAACAAAAATTTCTTCTGGGAAGAAAATCACCCAAGTTAATTTTTTATCCAGGATGTCTTTCATTTAGGAAGATATGGATGTTTTGCAGACAGATAGTTCTTTTTGGCGCTGCAGTGGGTGTGTACGTGTTTGTGTGAACATACATTCCTTCAGTGTGTCAGGTTGGCTTCCCCCATTAGCTAGCCCATTTCAGGTCTAGAGGACCTGATTAGGGGTCCTGGCAGCAAGGGGATTATCATGCTGGGTCAGACTGTACCCTGCTGATGTCCACCAAGAAATGCAGGCAAATCAACCAGTGAGCCTATCAGTCAGCCAGTCACGCACTGAGTCATCCCATCTGCCAGTCAGTCATCTGCTAGCAAGGCGCTCAGCCAGTCCTCACAGGAGATTAGCTTGGCTTTATTTCAGCAACAATTACTTCGTAGGATCTGTGTGTTCTTAACTCACTGCCCAGCTCTCACACACACATTCGACATGATCATATCTACGCTGGATAACATTGAAGATAGCTTACCTCTTCTTATCTGTTGACCTATTTTGTCTATATTTCGGCAACAGGATCCATTCTGTTCAATTACAGTTGACAGACCTGGGAGCGGAGTTTGGTATTTTCTTACAGGAGAGAAAGTTCCCCCCCCCAGGGGGAGAGGGGTCAGATGTGGCACTCTATATTGTGCTGAGATACAGCCCTAAATCAAATTAGTGTAACTTAAATTTTGGGAGTTGGAAACAACAAAAGCTGAGAATGACATCAGGGACTGAAGAGGAAAGAGGAACACAGGTGTGGCAGTAGCAGGTGCTGAACTACAGACTATACATCAACACACACTTACACACACACACAGTCACACACTTAATGTAGGCTACTATACATAACCTTCTATACTGTTAATGGCTAAACCTTAAGTACAAGCAGAGTACTGTAGCTGAATGTACATGTACACCTCCAAGTCCAAAACCTTGTTAGTGACCCCTTAAGGTTACATCCCACAATGCCAAAGCATTGGCATAATCAAACAACATAGACCCAGTTTCTGATGTCCACCCTAAACACTGAACCCTCACAGGCTTTAATTCACATCATCGTAAATGCCTGAGTGCAAACGTTTGTGACCGCTCAAAATACTGTTTAAGGAATAGGTCAGGACTTTGTGAAATCACATGCTACCTGAACAAAGGCGTTTCTGGGCCCAGTAAAGTGCCCTGCATATTGTTTCTTGGAATATGAGGGTTCAGAGGACCTTAGTACATTCTACATTTACACACAAATTATACATGGTGGCTTGGAAAGGCTATATCTAAAAGGACATTTTTTATTTAAGCAGACTCCAAACACAGTTTCCTCTGGTTAATCCAAATATTTTGTTCTGTCATGTCAATGGGAAGGTTGGGGAGTTTTTTAGTTTTGCTGCTTACATGAAATCATGATCAAAAAAGTTTTGGGAGGGTTGAGGTGAGGAATTTGGACTTTTGACCTGGCCCTGTTCCAATTCTCTTTTTATTGTTATGGTTGTATACATCTCTCCATACACACAATGTCTTGGATCACTCCCAAAGTTCAACACAGCTCATCCACATTGCAAGTTGTTGTTGTTATTATTAGCAATGGAGATTTTCAAGCAAACAAGAGAATTATTAAATGATTTAAGTCTAACATCAAGAATAGCTTCATGTGCCACTGTGCAGTTAGACCACAACTTGGAGTGTACATACATACCACACACTTAGCCTGTTACAACTAAATCATACATGTTGGTACTGTGATTCCATGTAACTGTGTCTCTCTAAAACTGCTATTAACATCTAAAAAAATAGCAGCGTTTGCCATCAGGGGCAAGTAAGGCAGCTGGTCAGCAGGGTTATGATCAAATCTGCACAGAGACCTGAAAAGGGCTTCTAGACAGATAAAGAAGAGATAATAGAGGGGAATGTTCAGGACAACAACAGTAAGGCTGTCTGGAATAGTCTGAAGCTCACTGACTGCAGTACCACCAGAGAGGGGCCTCCTGAGGGGGCAATTACTGCAAATGAGGCCAACAAGTTCTTTGCCAGGTTTAATGAGCACTACTTTTCCACTACAATTTCTTGTCACTGTCCTAGAAAAACTTTAACAATACATGTCCTCCAAGGCCAGGACATCAGTGTTGATCAAGTTCACCATCAGTTAGGGCAACTTAGAACAATTATAGCAGCTGACTGCTTTAAGTGTATATATAATACCAGTTTGCAAGAAAAAAAAACTTTAAATTACATCAGACTTCAGTATGTTATATTTAACTGACCAACAATCTTCTGACATATTTTTATTTTATTTATTATTTAACTAGAGCCAAGCCTCATGACATCTTCAAAAATGGCAATCATATTGTTGGATGGCACACAGGAGATCTACAAAGATGAGGTTGAAAGGTTAGTCAGCTGGCATGAGCAGTAACTCCAGCCTAATCAAAAATCAGCAGGTTGAGGTTGTTTCCTTTTACAAATATCTGGGAGTTCATGTTGATATGTAATTCAGCTTATGGAGGGCTTTGATAAAGTGCAGCTTAACCCTCATCAATCATGTCTCATTGTCTTGTCCTTTGTGTGACCAGTTAGTGCTTTGGGTTGAATGATGCTTAGAGGCCTTCTCCTTAGCATGACAATTAAAGTTAATTCATTTTTTGGTCACTGAGGGCAGTGAAACAACCTAAAAATGTGATTGAACTTGTTCTAGCAGACACAGAGCAACATTAGCATTCATTTGAAGTCGTGTTTTTGTCCCGCCAAAAAAAAAAGCAAGTCCAATATTCACTCTCCTTTTAGCTCTGTTTTGGTCCCCACTGCCTCCTGAGGGAAATATCCGGCTCTTTAGCTGCTAAATGCTCCACAGTGTTCACATGCTAGCTGCTAACTTTGTCTGTCTGCTGAGTTAGCAGAAAACAATGCTCCACAAAGCTGAGAGGAACTGCAGAGTTGGGTGATAATTCTCTGTGAGTTTGTCACTACGAGTGACCCCTTTCACATTACACATAATCATTTGATCCATTGTTAATATAAAAATATTGATTAGTGCAGCTTTACTTATCTACTTATTTACCCTGAGGCAGTGGGGCAAATAAATGGTTGTCCTGTCTGTTTTGTCCATCCAATACTTTGGTCCAAAGCAAGATATCTCAACAGCGACTGGCCCGAGTGCAGTGTAACTTAGTATGAAAATTCACGGTCCTCAGAGGGTGATTCCCTGATCGTTCCTCTGGCGAAACTGCTATTGCCAACATTTCCACGACAGAAAAAAATAAGAAAACAACATTCCCATGAAATGTAATCGACACGTTCTTTAGAAGAAGAACCCTTTCAATTTTGGACAATCACTGAGCTTTCCTCTTGTGCCACCATCAGGACAAACTTTACATTTAAGCTCCACTATCTCTATCAAATCAATGACACCAAGTAAAGACAAAGTGGAATTCAAAATAACTTTAAGTAAAACATTATATTGCTGAATTTGCCAGTGGACTGCATCCCTTGTGATTCCAAGCAGGTGAGACAGTCACCTTCCAAGCCGTTTCACACATACAGTAAATGCTTGTGCAAACACCTGCACTATAAACTCAGTGGGCTTTGTGTGTCGGAGCCAAAAACACCAGCGGGATGCCATCTCATGACATTTCCCACCTACTGGGGGTGACAAGCCATCGCTGCAGTCCTTTGAGTCCTGGGATGCAAAACCTATTTTCCCCCAGCAGGACAACACTTCTCTCTCTTTCATCCGCCTTGCTCTGGAAATGAGAATGACGTTCCATTAGCGAGGGGAAAGAATTCCCCACTTTGGTGAGTGAGAGGTGCAATGCGGAGAGCCAATTGCCTAAATGAAATTCCAGTACGGGATGAGTGGGAAGTGAGAGGCTTGCTGGGTAGCGAGGCTTGTGCAGCTGCAGGCTTGTGTCCTGTCCAAACCCTGAAAGCCACAATCCTCTCCCTCTTTTCTGTAGACTGCTTCAAGATCTGAAAAGCACTGGATGGAGATTCAGATCTAGAACGCTTTAATTGAATGCAGCAGATTTTGTGCTCTGGTACGTGTTGTTTTAACAGCTGTCTGTGTGTGTCGTATTGTCTGCCTACATCTAGCTCCAGACACCTACAGCACTTCCTTATTTACATAATCAGATTGTACATCTCTGTCCAAAATAAACAGAGAAGGTTTCATTCAAACAGCCTGGACCTTCGGCTGTTGTCAGTGAAGGGAAGGGAAACTCTGGAGCAAATATGGGAACAAGCCAGCGGAAGTGCATGTGTGTATGTATTCATGTTTGTATCTCCCAGGAATAGATCTAATACTCAAGTAAGGTAGGTCCCTTATTGTCAAGGTGATAATGTCTTTTCCTGCCTGGCTTGAAGATAAAGACGCTTTTTATCTGTGCAGCCGCTGGAAACCTCATTTCCTGGTCCAGTTTTCTTTCCAGAGCCTCAGTCCATTCACTGACCCGGCTGCCAGTGCTGGGTCTACTGGGAGAAATAAGGGAGGGACGTAGATGGAGGAAAGAAAGTAGGAGGATGGAGATGGGTGGAAGCAGAGATAATGGGGTAAAGGTTGTGTTTTATCAAGTTTTCGAGTCAACTGAGTACCGATCAACCCAAATGCACTTGTGCTTTAGTATTTATTTGAAAGAAACAAATTCCACAGCAGACATAATTTGCCACAAAGCACAGGTATAATAACAGTTTGTAGGTTTGTGTGCCAGACAACACATGAGACCAACAGACTGGGGCAGGGGTTACTTCACATGGTTAAGGTTCTCAGGCCTCTACAGCAGCTAATATTACTCACCTTGCAAAAATCTTTCTCCAAACACTTCACAGCTGCTTTCTGTTTGGATACATTTGCATTAGATAGTGTTGTCTTCCATGTCAAAACCTGGCTAACAGCAGAGAACCATACACAGGAGAACAAGTCTAAGAGTCCACAGCCATGCTAGCAGCTCGGTGAGGCTGTACTTAGGCACAGCAGTGCTTTGAACTAAATGCTAATGTCAGCATGCTAACATGCTCACATTGACAATGCTAACGTGCAAATGTTTAGCAGGTATAATGTTTACCATTGTCACCTTAGTATTAGTGTGTTGGCTAGCATTTGCTAATTAGCCCTAAATAGCATAAGTACAGCTGTCATTAGTTTTGCAGTATTGGACAAATTGAAATTTTGACCTGATGATGGCGCTCAAAGAAAAGTCAGGGGATCACCAAAGTTATTACTATTCACCCTGAGGGGAACATTATTGTCTTTACCGAATTTCATGGTACAGATATTTCACATTTCATCATGTAGCTGTGGAGACATTTCACTCAAAGCCACAAATGTCAACCTCATGGTGGTGCTAAAGGAAAAGTCAGGGGATCACCAAAGTCATTTGGATTCATCCTCTGGGAACCATGAATATCTGAACAAAATGTCATGGCAATTCATCCAATAGTTGAGATATTTCAGTCTGGACTAAAGTGGTGGACTGACCAACCAACAAGCAGTTACCAACAGTAACCCTAACCCTAGAGCCATGCCACTAGCGTGGCTAAATAAAAAAAAAATAAAATAAAAAAGAGAACCAGGAGTTAGGAAGTATGATCAAGTCTGCAAATGCAAATATTAAAAGGCACTGTATTGATAGTTAGGACTTTGTGGAGTGTCCGTGTTAATGGCCAGCTAGCTACAGCAGAGACAGCCAAGTTAACAAGAAAACTGCATGGATTTTATATGGATTTAATGTTCGCTGCAAAAAGTTGTTTTGTCATAAGCTAAATCAAAATGTCCCCAAATGTCTGAGCATTGTCAGAGCATCACTGAACTGATGACAGGTCACATCTTTTAGATTGATCTCATATGTTGTTCAGTAGTGCTGCCAATCACAGGAGCTGAAAAAGAACAGGCACCAACATGTATGACTGTAATTCAAATGTGGCTTATTTGTTTATTATTACTGTCGAGAGGCATACATTACAGTGCAAACCATTCTTTGGCAAACGTACAATACAAATGTCATGATAGGTACTATTATATCCACATTGACCACTGGTTAAGGGACAGTGTAGGTAAAGCATGTTTAGTCTTGCAGAGTAGTGCATTCCATTGACATTTAGTTTTTTGGGTGGAAATAAAAAGAGAGGAAACTATGATGAAAATAAAAACGAACTAATACAACAGATATATGTGTATAAAGATTGGTAACAAAGAGAGCTCACAGTGCTTTGACAGCCAAACTTTGGGACGCCAAAATGCATTTTAGCCTGTTAATGAGACAGACACACACACACACACACACACTCATTCATACACAAAGTTTATGAAAAACAGGTCAAAATACTAAATTCGGTATTACATACACACATTGGAGCACATGAATAGGATGTGTACATACAGGCATTGTTGGAGGAACCACAATCAGAAAGTAATGGGGAGAAAAATACACAACTGTAAACACACAGTTTGACGTACAAACCTGTCCAGTATATTTAAACATATGATATGATACCAATTTACCAGTGTGACTGCCAGCCCCGTAATCCATCTGGAATCCTGAACGGAACATTCCGGAGAGTATTATTTCTGTTTAGTGACAGATGCTTGCTCAGGACGTTACCACATAAAGAAAACAATGGAAAGGGACACTGCAGCTGCAGCCGCTTCACCATAATTAGGACAAAAGCAAAACAGGAAAACAAAAACTTGACTTATGTTACACTAAGTGAGCCAGTGCATGGGGCACAATGAGTGGCATTTGTCTATGTACAGTACATGTGTAAGGCCAGCTGACAGGAGTCAGTGGCGTAAATCTGTCTCACAATTGCAAAATGGTGGAGACTTGTTTTGATTGACACTGTATCCCAATCATCAGCACCCATCCCCCAGCATTACCCTTGCTTCCCCTCTCATATGGCTTCCATTACAGTGGAATGAGGGTCAGCGGGCTAGAGAAGCCTGCGCTCCACACATGCTCTGCTGAAAGACGTCACCCCAGTCTCAAAATCTTTAACATGGCAAAGAAACATGTTCAGGGCGAGCATTCCCAACCTATATCAACACTGAAGACGGTACTCACAGGGGGGTAATATCCAAACACTGAACACACATGAGCAAAAACTTAAAAGAAGGAAAAGGTGACGTCAGAGTGGATGCTTGACAAAAGAATGCATGCAAGCGTATCCTAAACTGGAGCTAGAGAGCTGCAGGTCCACAACAGCAGAGAAGAACAGTCAACAGGTATGATAACAGTCCTTCAATTGTGTGTAGTCTGTGGACGAAAGACTATAAATGAACAAAAAAACAAACAAAACTGTGAGCAGGCCAGAAGGAGAATACTGCTGTGTGTAGAACTAGGTAGCTAGCTAGGCTAAATCCTGACCTCATAACAACATTCATACATAGTTTCATAGATAGACATGTGCTTTCTATGTCATTTTAGAAGTTACTAAATCATACATTTGGCTTTAGAAGACTGAGGAAAAAACTGGGACAATGTTCACAACATTACAGTGGTAAAAATGGATATTCTTTCACTGCTTTCTGAAAGCAAAATGAAACTTGGAAAGGCGCACCACAGTGCAAGAGCTGGTTTGAGTGTCCTGCAATGGGGAGCGCTACACGGCTCCACCTCACTCAAGTTCAGGACAGGCCAGCAGAGACAATAAGTAAGTTAACTAACAAGTCGTCCATGAATAGAGGAGCAGTAATCAGTAGACATCTCTTTTGCATTACAAACATTTTCGTAGGGCTTCACATTATCTTCATATGTAAGCATTTTTATACAAAAAGGGAGGAAAAAAAATACATATTCATAACATGATATAAAGCACCTTGGATTAAAAGATGAAGTAAATCTATTCATAAAAAGTCTTTTAGTTTCAATAAAACCATCCTCTCAACTGTGATTTATCATAAACAGGCATATACTGAGTGTATATAAGTTGCTTTGCATACAAAAGACAATACTTTGAAGGTTTGTATTTAGTGATTAATTCATTAATAAAAAAGGGGGGAAATAGCACCAGTTTTCGGCATCTCTAACCTGAGAAACTTTTGTGAGAAAACAAAATGGCTGCTGCCTTTCAATCTACTTCCCTTTCCTGCTTGTTGGCGACAAGTGGCCCTGCGTTTTGTCACCAAGTGTTAGTCGCAGGAGAGCAAACACAGTAGCTGTTTGTTACATTTCAGAAGCCTCAGTGGACTCCGAGCAAGGAGAAGAGGTGTGTCCCTCTTGTTTACAATCCACCCATTCATCCATCCATCCACCCGTTGATTCAGAAATAAATCCATTTAGTGATCGCTCGCTGGTTGCCAGAGGATTTCAAACCGAGCCTCAGGCTGCTGACCCTGCATGGGGCAACAATCCAAAAAGAAAAGAAAAATCACCCCCCTCCCCTGATCAACACAAAGGAATACAAAATGAAACAAAACAAAAACTGAGGCTATTGGGTCTATCGAGGCTATTGGTGGCTGTGGATTAGCACACCTTCATGAGTCTCATCTTCTCTCTGGATGTCTGTGTGTGAGTGTATGACTTTGAGCCACTAGAATGTGTTTGTCGGGGGGGTCCTGAGGGTTATTCGTGGCGGGCGTCTGCTTTGTGCCGCTCCTCAACATCTGCCTGTTCAAGGCACACCGGGCAGCAGGCGCCTTTTAGCTTGACGGGCCGTTTGCACTCGGCTAGTGGACAAGACTCCACAAAGCACGTCACCTGGGCATCCTGGGGGTGGGGTGGCAAAGAAGGGGCAACAGGTCAGTTATCTTATTAGATTAGACTGGATGAAATGTTCATAGTTCATGTTATGTAAAGCAAAACTAAAAATCGCATAAAACATTCAACAAAAAAAACCCCCCAACACAGATCAACCTCATGCATATGTTCAGAAAAGGTGCCTAAATAAAAAAATATGACTTCGTAGATGTAGATAATGTGAATATAAAATGTGTGACTGAATGATTGTGGTCATGAGCTGGTCAGTTGCGCTTTTGTTTGGCACAGAACAGAAACTGAAACGTTTTGCCCACGACAAGCCTCTAGTGAAGTGCTTGGCTGAACAGAACAAAGAAGTGCTTTGTTTTAGAGCAACAGCATGATGTGTTGAACCAAACTGTTCTTTCCCGACTGTCCTCATTGTGCTTCTGTCTGCCAAATTTAATTATTCCAAAAATCCTCCAATTACAGGGAAGGTGGAAAGAGATTTTTGGGGAAGCCAAGGGGAAAGAGAGAAACACAAAAGAGAGACTGACAGGTGTGTTGAGCAAAATAAACCCTCTTAAACCTACATAGACAAAGAAACGCCTGGAGTTACAGCCATTTATTGGATATTGTCCTGGGCGTTTTTTAGTAGACAATATTTACATTTTAGCTCTTTATATTTTGGTCAATATCACCTCTGAGAGTAAATATCAAAGTGTTGTATATCATTGGAAAATAGACAACTTAATCTGTCGATATATGGAAGACTGCAGACTTTTTCAAAAATAAGATTTTTATTCCTCACTGCAAACACACACACAATCCAAACGGATTGACCTGATTGTTGTAAAGTCACCATTCAAATTGCTCGATAGCTCAGAACGTCGATTCAGACACAATTTAAAGCTTATCTCTATCATAAGCAGTTCCAAAGTTATTAAATATTTTGTATATGTCTAGCGTAGCATCAGTGCTAGGTTTAAAAGGGTTTGATGGCATCACAAGGTAAGTGGGAGGGAAAGAGAGGACTGAAGATCAGAGGAAGCCAGGTTTTTTTGGCATGGAGCTGCCATCACCTCTGCCAGCAGTTGGCACTGAAAAAGTGCCAAAGATAAAGAATGAAAGGCAGAGAAGTGGCCAGCGAACACAAACACCGTGAGGAGACACTGGTGCCAGGAGGAGGGTAATGCCAAGAGGTGCTGGAGGAGGTGAAACACTGGCAAGAGTACCAGACAGAAAGAAACTGGGGCATTTAAACTGGGCAGACTGCTCACGTAGAAATGGTTCTGATGGACAGCCTGAGAAACATGGAGCTACTGAAACATGATCAGAAAAAAATCGTGGATTAAGTACTGTGTGCATGTGTTTGTGTGGTGTGTAAACCATTTGCACTGCATCTTGTTTTATATGTTGAACATACTCTGCATTCACATATGGTGCAGGAGTCCTTTTTCCACCGTTCTCCATCTGTTCGCTCACGTCCCTCACTGTCAGTGCAGTCAGTCTTGCTCAGACGGGTCTCAAGTCTTTTAATCTGCAAAGATACAAGGACACAGACATTTAAAGAAGCGGCTGTTTCTGGCCACATGTCTCTCTCCCTTGCAACAAATTCTTAAAAAACATGAGCCACATATACATGAGAATGTGCATACTGCATGCGTACAATATTAACTATCAAGTGAAAGATATTGCCATACTGAACTAGATCACATTGTTTAAACCATAGAAAATCCCCATCTAAAACACATTCCCTATTATAAACACAACATTCCAGCGCCCTTTAAAAGCAGACTTTTACTGTAACTTTCTATTCATCAAAGACTCTGCGTTTAAAAGGCTGCAGCTGACCAGAGGACAAGGTCAGGATGCTGGGCCCCATCCTGAGCAAAATCTGTTTAGACTCATGGAACCGTTTTAAAATTTACTGGGAAGGGGAGAGGGATGCTCATCTGTCAATGTTTTGAATTGTTTTCAGACAAAGAATCGCCCATCCTCCTCAACATTAAAAACCTTTTTTAATTGACCCCATTTTAGTAGTAAAAAAGTCAGATGACTGCTGCTTTCTGAATATGGATTGCAGCCACAACAACTTCTATATTGACAATGACTAAGCACTAAGCACAATGAATGATTAAGAAATTATAAAAATACATTAGAATGTGCATTTTCTGAATACAATGTATGCGACTGCTGCAAGCTGCTTACAGGATCCAAGGAATCAAGAGAAAAAAAGACTTTTCCCACAAGGTGTGTGGACATGTGGCATATATTCTATGCTGTGCTTGCAGTAATCACACTATTCTCAAGTCTCATCTTCATGACAATGAATAGCATAAGCAGCTAGCTTAAACCAGTCATTTATCAACCATAACAGACAGAGATAGACACAGAAAATCTGACAGTGGCTGCAAGAGTTGTCCAGCTTGGCAGTACAGTAGGATGCTTAAATTACCAACTACTGTCTCCCTGCATTCTGCCATCTAATCCACAGACACAAACCTGTTAAAAGACATTGTGATTACCAACAAACCAGTGGCAGAAAAATGTCAACCAGAGGACTAAGGCAGGGCACCAAATGTGCAGAGATGAATCTCTCTGTGTGTGTGGGTGTAGATACAGACACTCACTTGCTTTCGTAAACTTGTGATTGTCTTCTGCATGTCGGAGACAAAGTCCTGGAAGTCGCTGATTGAGGGTTCAGTGCTTTTTTTGGAGGTCACAGTAACATTTACAAGACTTTCTACAGCTTCGTCCACTGGGCTGCAAAGACAAATACACAAACATAAAATTAGGTTCAATTTCTAATACTATCATCTCTTCATAGTCTCCCTATATAGACTAAATACACTATACTATTCACAGACTTTGTAAATTCTTGCTTGAAACTCATTTATACCTGCCAATGCTGAATTAATGTCACACAGAGAAAAGCTTCAGCTTCACAGTGAGCATTTCAGTAACATAATAGTCACATATTGACACCACAATGTCTTTCTAAACATATGCTGTCCTTAATTCCTGATGTTGGTCATGCTGTGTTACCTGTTCTCCTGGATGCTGTTGGCAGGTCTATCCTCTTTGTAGCTGTGCTCAGCTGATCTGCGTCCTCTAAAGTGGTATGACAGGGCGTTGAACTGACCCTTGGTTCTGCAGTCTGTTGGGGTCAAACACAAAACAACACACTGTCGTTCACCAACTGAGGAAAAAACAATCACTGACATTGTTGGAATTTTCATTGTTGAAGTTATATTTTCTTATTCTTCTTAAAATAGCAACATTTGAGAGCTCAATGACCACATAGAATAAAGGAAACTTTTTGTGCAGGGGAAAAAAGCAAATCTTTTCCCTTTATGCACAAACATAAATACAGCGACCCACCCACGCACATGCATACAAACAAGAAACCATCACCACTATGCCACTTTCTTTCTGCTTCAAAGTGCAGATCTAAGACACTGAGGCTTATTGTATTACCATGCCTCACTCACGCTGCCATCACTGTACCCAGATCAAAAAGAATGAAACACACACATACACAAACACAGAACCCTGCTCACGCCCCAGTACACACCTGGGGCATGCTGAGTGTTAGCAAAGAGCATCAAGAGACAGTCCATAATTAACCTGAGAAAGGACAGATGAATGGGATCAGGCCCTGCAGTTAGGAGGGCTTCACCTTTATCTGTAAAAGTTTAAAGCTGGCTGCTCAGCCTCAGAGTGCCTTTGATTCACCAAACAATAGTCTATAAAACACAAAGACTATCTAAACGCAACAAGACTTCCTATCTAATGCTGATAGACGCGCATGAGCACAAAGTTGCACGTTCATACCCTGCCATGACATGATTACACACGCTCACACACACACACACACACACACACACACACACACACACACACACACACACACTTATTTAAGTTCTCGGCTGTTTCCTCTCTCTTAACTGAGCCAAACACAACTATGAATCTGGCTACAGCTTTATTGACAGACAGACAAATAGAAACTTCTTCTCCCTCCTTCTTTCTGGCAAGATATTCTGTTCATTAGCTTAGCTCTTCCCTTTTATATTTTGTCAAGGAAGGGTGAATGCTGGGTTCAGAATCTGGGATGAAAGGAGAATCATTAAGAAGCATGATGTGTTGCTTATTAAAATGTTCCATGTACAGTGTAGCTTGTTCTCGTAGCTAGACAATGAATTGATGGGTCCGCCTTCAGTTTAGTCTTTTGGAAGTTGAAACGACCTAAATTGAGAGTTACATATGTAACTACGGTTCTATGAATTCTGGATGACCGCCAGAGGCAGTGCCTAACACTGGATGTTGTCTGTCTCGTGCATGCGTAGGTCGAGTATTTGATATCAACAAAGTCACTTGTGACCAGTCCCACGTATATAAGGCCACGTCATCATGTCCCTACGGAATCTTCTTGCCAAGATTTCAAGTGACCGAAAACTCTGGAGGTCGTCCAGAATTTATAGAACCGTAGTTACATACGTAACTCTCGTTCTATTTAATTCTGCCTGACCGCCAGAGGCAGATCTTAACACAGAACAACTATTTTCAACATAGTCACAAGGAACGGCCTGAGGGTTCCTGAAAGATAGCTGCCACTAACGCGTGGGGAGCAGCGTCAATCACTCTGTAAAAACAGGCAAAGGTGCACGGTGAAGCGCAGGGGACCACAACCCAAAACTCGTGGTTTCGCTGCTGGGCTCCTTTAAGAAACCGAGTGTGAGACCCCACCGTCTGGTTACCCACTCTAATATGCCTGGCCTAAATCTCAGCCACATAGACCTTCAAGGTAGAAGCCGAGACCTTCCTTTCCAGGAAAGACTGCAAAAACCGCAGTATTATTGGCACAGAGGAACTCGGAGGTACCTCTTTGTGAGCCCTACACCACTCTGAAAATATCTTCCACCTGTTGGCATAAAGTGCCCTGGTGGAGGGTGCTCTTGAGGCCATAATGGTTTGGATTACCACCTGGTCACACACCGTTAGGAGTGGGTCAAGCCCCTCAGGGACCATACCAATAGCTGCAGGTGTTCCAGACTCGATGCCTGATGTGGCCCAGCAGCTACGAGAGCAGGTCTTGCCTTCTGGGCAGGCACCATGGATCTCCATTCAGAAGCCTGTGCATCATTAGAAACCAGGGCCTCCCAGTTTTGGGCGACCATCAGGAGTCTGTGGTTGCCTTGCTGAACTCTGTGTAGTGTTATTCCTATCAGTGGAAATGGTGGGAAGGCATAGAGGACACGATCTGGCCATGGGTGTGCAAGGGCATCCTATCCAAATGGACTCGTTGTCTCCATCAGTGAGAACCAGAGAGGGCAGTGTGTTGAGGGCAGTGTGTTGAGGACAGCATGCTTTGGCTGTCAATCCACACAATCCACACACGAGTCTTACAAAGGTGAGGAACATGCCATTTAGCCTAACTGCGATCATGGACTGAAAATAGAACATAGGAAAAGAAGGCTAGTGTATGTTGAATGAACCTGCTTGGCCCACTGACTCCAGCCAAACTTTAAATTAGCTAAAAGTAGGATTGTAATGTCACCGAAATGCTGAACCAACTTGCGAACGGATAGGCTTCAGCTGTGGAGATTGGACGTTCGCGACGGAGCCAAATCAAAGAGTAGGCTCTTTTAAGTGTAACGAGTTAACCATTACGTGACATTGGACAGTTTAGCCTGTGGACATTTATAGTTTACCCACCTTTTATTTTACCACTACATCCCCTCTGTGATTTTGTCCAATTACTTTTAATATCTCAGGCTTGTTTGCTGCCCCGCTCTCTCTCACACCCCACACAACAGTAGACTAAACTAGAATAGTGTTTCCCAAACCTCTATTAGAGCACGCACCCCCTGTCCAGCATGTTTTCCATCCAACCCTGCTTCACCACAACTGGCTCAAATGGGATTTTATGAGCCATGCAGTTACAGTCAACAAAGTGAGGAACACAATCTCATAATGTGTCATTATTATTCATCTAACTGTAAGATTGAGTAGGGCCTATATACAATTATGATTATTTTATGTTTAGGAAATGATCCTCTATTTTTTCCATAAGTCAGGTTAGGTGGTGCAGAAAATTTGCTTTAAATTGCTCATTTTTTTTCTGGGTAACGACCCCCAGACTCCCCACCAATTATGTATCTCTCCAAGTTTGCTCCCCCATTTCAAAACATAACCAGGCGCCCATGGTAACAGACACTAGTGAACTAGTACTGACACTTGTAGGCTACACTTACAAAATGACTGAGCAAACATCACGGAGCAAATAACTTGCTTCTTAATGTAGGCAATGAAACACCTCTACAGTAACATTAATAACATCAAAGGAAGTTTTACCCACTAGCGAAAACACATACTGGGGAGCAGTCACTCTCACAACTAAAGGTTGTTTATACTTGTGCAACACAGTGTGGCGTGGGCCTTTGCAGATACTAGCGTGCACAGCCACTTTTATGCACTTTTATGCTCAATGCGTTGTTTGTTGCAGTATTCTCTGAAACGCTAGGAGGGGTACAAAAACATTCTGTGAAGAAGCAAGAAGAACATGGCTACGTGCAATGCCCTACAGCTCCTCAATGCTGAGGAAGATGTCTCTGCTTATGGCTGATGCATGCTATTGCTGCGACGACTTGTGGAGCCTTCACGCTTGATGCAAAATATGTGATGGCATCAATTCTGGAGCACGCACCCTCGTGCTGGGGACACTGTGTCGAGCATAACCTAGCTTAAGGAGGTACATGCTTTAACGAGCAAAAGCAATCGTTAGGGAGCAATGAATTACCTGCTACTAAGAAGGTTCCCTACCACTAAAGCCACGTTTCCATCCAAAGTACCCAGAACTTTTAGTCCCAAGAACTACTTTTCAAGGAACTAAACCGTTCCTTCAGCTCATTGCTGTCTACGTTTTCACCGCGGTCTAAAGACCCGCGAAGATTATAATAAACTTTATTTGTATAGCACCTTTCATACAGGAAATGCAACTTAGGCAAATTAGCCTACACCCATGTGCCATTTCTTTTTATCAATAAAAATTGTCACAGCTGCATAACTATTGTTTTAACTTATTAAACACATCACCTGCAATTCAGCATAAGGACCTTTGCTTATTTTAACCTATGCACTCCCACCTGTTTTAAATACTAAGCTTACCAGTGTATAATGGTGAAATTGACAGGCACTACTTCCTTAGAGCATTGTAAATATTAGAATATGGTAACAAAAGCATAAGCAATACGTGCATCTGACCAGCCCTTAATGACTACCCTTACTTACCTGATTACATCGATCACATTTTCAATTAAGATATTTTAATGCAAGGCTTTTAGATTTACAAGAAGAGAGATGCACCTTTAGAACTAGAACTCCGGCACACTGTCTCGCTTACTGCTGAAATATTTATTAAATCAACATTTCTGTCTATCCGACCTTCATCAGGTATACCTGCTGACGTTGTGATGTAATAAACATTTCAGAATCAGCAGTAAGCAATACAGTGTGAGTTCTCATTGTTTTCAGATACAAGAACAGCCACTATATACACATTTGGTTCCACAACTATTTATTTTCTTGCAAAAATATAAATGTGCAAAATACAGCGTTTGTGTGCTTTAGCACGAGACATGGGCCGAGGGCTGCTGGTGGTCGCAGGGGTCAACACACTAGTCTCTGCAGCCTGCAGTTCAGTGTGCCCACTCATGTCATCTGAAAAACACGCAAAAAAACAAACAAAACAGTTTTGTCTCACTTCGACAACATTAACACGATATAATTCTGTATGATCAGTTTAGCCAATCCTTGCCATACGAACATCACGATTCTACACTATTAGCGGTTAGCATTAGCAGGTGGCGTTAGCATGTAGCTAACGTTAGCTTTTGGCTAGGGTAACAATAGCATAATCAGTTAGTGTTATAGCATTTAAAAAGCATTGTGTAATTTACCTTCAACCGACTGGTCATCCGTTTCCATGTCTTCTACCATGGCTTCAACAGCGCAGTAGCTGATTCTTTCGTTATTGCCGCGCGCCAGAGAAGTCTGGCCTGTGACCAGCACTTGCTGGTCTGCTGTTTGGAGCTCGACCAATCAGAAATGTTCTGTGCAGCAAGCCCCTCCCCAAAGGTCCTGTACTTTTGGAAAGCACTACCTCCCGAGCAGGAGTAAAATAATGTCTTAATTTAGACCCTGGTCCCTGCAGAGTTTCCCAAAAACAGGCTTCTCATAAAAGATCACTGTAAAGCTAGCAAAGAAAGAATACTTGCCTTGGCCAGCCCAGCAGAGCTGGCACCTATGTGTAACGTTAGGTGCTGAGAGTACCGGCGAAAACAGCTGTCTGACAGCTAGGAGTAGTGGTTGTCTAATTGCAGCCCTTGGAGGATGAAACCATAGCTCTAACCATGTGGTTCAAGGGCTATTAGCGAAAAGACACTGGCTATCTTCTTTTTTAAGCTTTTAGTTTCAACCTGCATTCGCAGATTACCTGCGAGAAGATACAAGGGACATCGTTCCTGATGACATGGGCTTATGTAGGCAGGGCTGCCCTACGTCAGGACTCATGTGACTTTGTTGATATTAAATACTCGACCTACGCGTGCATGAGATGGATAACATCCAGTATCAAGCACTCTGCCTCTGGTGGTCAGGAAGAATAAAATAGAACTAGACTTACACCACAACTAACGCATCATGATTGTTGATATTCTATATATTCAGTGTACTGAAACCATTTTCCTCAAGCTTCTACATCAAACAAGAATTCATTCGCCCTAAATGCAGCACAATACTCTTCTGAATACTATTTTGAATTGACACCGAAGACCAAGAGCCTCCAGATGTACACAGATTGGCTGAAAACATTCTGTGTCTGAGGATCCAAATCCATGAAAAAACGAAAGATTTTTTACAAAAAGAAAAATTCATTCATCTTTCATGGTCATATGCATTTGTAAAATACACCAAATCACCAAAAATGAAGGAATACACATACACATAACACATAGTTAAATCAATGTCTAAAATAAATTTGGTGCTACATTTACATGTCATATCAAGTGTACATTGTGTGGAATTTTATTGACTCTGGTAACATTGGTGGCCCATATATATGAAATGATAACTTTTTGTGGGTAGAATCTGGAGTGCACACTTCCTGCATTACTTCCTTAATGATTAAATGGAAAAAGTAAGGGAGGTTTTATGTTTTACAGTGGGCAGTAAATGGCCATATTATGTCACTGAAAAAACATTGGATTCTCCATTAACCACACAGAAGATACTGGAGCAGTTTTTTGAAAACATGAAAAACTACATCTTGTGTTTAAGAAATCATCTTATTCTATGGCCTATCATGTTGCTCCTACAAGCCCTTTATAAAAGCTGAGGAGAATTAGCTATTACAATTAGCGGGAGCAGTATGTGAAAAGCACAACATTGGTTATGTCATGAGTGTTCCGAAAAGGGAGGTCTGCTGTTTCACTTAAGTGGTGATCCAGCAGAATAGCAATGGCATGACATTTCAACTGTTATCCTGTTCCCCGTTATCAAAGGGAAACAAACTGTGAGGATATTGTATGGCTTTAACTTTACAAAACAGCTCAGATACTGGACCAGTGTAAGCCAGTGACTGAGACGTCTATGCATCTTCCTGTGCTGATAAGGTGTATGTGTTCATTCATCATGAAAAAAGGCATATGCTTTTAAAGATAAGCCAAAATGATGAAAGATGTGACAGTGAGAGCTAATGGTTCTGTAAGTAACTGTGTTTTCAGAATACATCACACTAACACTGGATATGGAAGACAGAGACTGTGATTGATATTTGCAGCTAATTTGTGTAAATTGATACTGCCATGAAAGAAATTTTGAAACTAAAGATTGAATCACGAATTTATACTGTCTTTATTATGTACGCCTCAACAATCTAATGTAATCCGATACAACAGCCTTGCAATAAATCTTATCTTTTTCTATTTTCCTGTTTTTTTTTGTTGACTCATAATTTTTGAGGTTGTAGTTAGTGGTATTAGACTGCTTCATATTGAGATGTGTTTCTAATAATCTGCCCTTATGTATGTAAATGGGATTGAACAAAATATTGAAATTTTAGAACCACATAAAGTGACATGATGAAAGCAAAATTATAACAAACTCAAAACTCTTCATAATTCTAAAAAAATATGTGATTTGTGGCCCTTTCATCCTTCCACTTGCTCTTACCTTCACAGCAGTCCTGCCACATGCGCAGGTCGATATGAGGGATGTCGTCACAGCTGCCGTAGCCATGGGGCAGCTCGGCCACCCTGAAGACGTCCTGCTGGACGCGTGTGATGTTGTCCCCATTGTCACACAGCACTCGTGTCAGAGAGGCCTGCTTCAACTGGGTCAGCTGAGAAGGAGTGAACACCCCCGGGTTTTCATACCAGAACCTGGACAAGACAGAAGAACGGGAAGTGATTGGTAATATATATATTTTTAAAATTTAAAAAAACTTTTCACCTCTTTTTCACATGGATGATGGAGAAACACCTGGTGAAGATGTTGTATAAGCTTTACTTTTACATGATACCTAACAGAAAGACTGTCAGAGGTTTAATACCCTCAATTCTATTGTTGCACAGGATCAGCTAAATGTCTAAAGCTCAATAAAATGTAACATATATTGATTCATTCTCTTGATTGATATTCTCACAAAAATATTTCTAAAAGCTTTAGTCATTATCATGCTTCATCATCTAGCCTATAACATGCAAAATGCCTGACCTCAGTACATAACATTCTGCAAAAAGGGGAAAAGCAACCAAGCAGTACCCATAAGCATGACTGACTGGGTGAACTGGAAGAATTCTTAGTTTTTCTTTGAGGCAATGTGTTTATGAATAGTGAAGTGAGATGTGTTGTGACCTTACTGTACCTGTCTCCATCCCGCAGGCGTTTGAACTGAGTTGCCAGCAGACACATGAGGGTGGGCCCCACTCTACTGCCAGGGACCAGGTCTTCAGCCATCAGTGCAGGGAACAGGTCGATGTTCAGGGGAATGCCATAAAGTCTGCCACACAGGAAAAATAGTCAGGGACACTAAACTATGTAAATATATTGCTATCCAGGATTATGATGTAGCACAAGCTTCCCATCAAACAAAGATTCTTCGTCTCAAAATGTTGACAAGAATCTTATAAAGACCATGTTTTCTTCAAACTGTTCATGGCATGACTATAGCCCGCAGACTACCTGGTTCCATTTGTTGCATACTGGTCTCAAGCCAAGTTATGGAAAATTATAAAAACATTATTAATAATCATCTTGAGTTTATAATTACCTCTGCAGTTTCTCTCTGACACTAGGATTCTTAATTTCATTCCTCAAATCATCAAACGTCTGAGCTGAGGTCAGGTTACAGAAGGTCCTGTAATCATTATACGGTGGTATGCCATGATCCCTTCCTCTCTGTATATTCATGGCAGCTAGGTCCAGAGCCACAGCGTGAGCCATGGAGAACAACCTCTCTGTCAGCTCCGTATTCAGCAGCTGTGTGGAAACCCGCATTTTACCAGCGACACCAAAGAGCCCACGAAGGAGTGGGTCAATGCCACCCTCATTCACGATGCGGAATGGGGAGAAGAAGGCCCGGTGCAGAGAGATGTGTCCCTGGGGGATAGGCTGAAAGTCCTCGTCTAACCTGTAGAGGATTGGGTTGATGAGGGTGTGCCCGAAGCGGAAAGCAGCAGTGGCGAAAGCACTGAGGATGCCGGCGTTAATATTGGGGTCGTAACCAGTGTATGGCCCCATCATCTTCATGCCTGCCTCACCCAGGATCTAGACGATGACAAAAGGAATGTAACAGTCTTTCTTCTTATCACCATCTTTATCATTGCTACTACAGTATCACAATTAATGAATGGCTTTCTTTTTGTTTTAACCATGAAAATAATCAGAGAGACAGAGGTTAAAAAAGAGAATTAGCATCAAAACAAAGGAACATTAGACTTAAGATGACAAGTGTTACCTTTGGCAACCAGTGATTGTATGTGATGTGCTGCATCTGGGCCCCAACTATCTTCCTGGCCTCATGGTAGATGGTGTCCCCGTCCCAGTGGGGGTTCAGTCTCAGTAGCTCTGTGGCTATGCGGTTGTGTTCCCTGAACCACACCGTGTGCATGGCGGTCAGACCAAGCTGCTCATTGGCACGGTGATCTCCAGCTAAGAAACACGGGATTGGACTCTCATTTTCATCCCTCATACACTCAGTGGGTGGTCCGGTAGCAAATGGCAAAAGTGGCTTCCCTGTTCGCTGGATGATGCCTTGGCGTAGAAGACCCCTTTGGCTGGCCAAATCGCGGATTTCCTCAGATTCATGCCGTGAGCTGCCGTAGACATTTGAAGCATCGATGTAAGAGGTCAGCTGATTGATTTGCTCTCTTGGATAAACGCTGTTCATGAGAAGAGAAGTCATCCCACTGCCGCACACAGGGCTGGATCTGACGAAGAACATGCAGCGGGCACCACTTCGGAGCTGCCGTGGGTCATTGGGTGGAAACTGGATTGGGAAGCATGGTGGATCATTGGTGCAGACCTGAGTGCACAGTTGGCCGTCAGAGAACCGGGACTGGCTGAGGGCCGCCACTGTTGAGTCCAAGTCGTGGTCTAGGAACTGACCCCACTGCATCAGCATGTGAGTGTAGCGGTCATCAGGAGTGATGGTCTCTGTTCCAATCATGGTGGTGGACACCAGCCTCGGCAGAGGCAACCTGTATCCATTATGCAGCCGCTCAGTAGCACCTCTAGGCAGGTTAAAGCCGTTATCATAGACTGACTTCAGGAGCCGTTCGAAGGCAGTGAGTGAGGCGCCCCACATAGGGTGCTGCAGGTTGTTGCAGGTCCCGTCGTGGCTACGGTACTTCTGGTGGAAGCAAATGTCAGAGCAGTTGTTGAAGCGGCGGTGGGCTGTGCAACCAGACAGGTTGGCAATCACATCCAGAAAGTGAGGGGACACCAGGTCGTTGTAGCGAAATGCTGTGGGAAAGCAAAAAAAAATTCAACACATGAAGAGTCTGGATAAGTGTTAAAAGGGTCCAGATTTGTGAAAAAAAATTGATATTAGATTTGTAAATATTTTAAGTAAAGGACATCACCCAAGCCATCAATTAGGATATACAGTAACCTAGTGTTGGTTGATATGATTCACATACATGTATCAGATATTTTTAAGTAGACACAGTCATTCACTGCTGCTGGCATGTGAGTGGAAAGAACCTCCCTGTCCTGAGCACTAACCTGCTAATCACTAACATGATTTCACAGAGGAGATCTCACCATATGTTTATACCTCATTCTGTTCTGTATAGATCTACTTATTCTGAGACCGACAGATGGAGCAAACTGTTTTAAAAGAGGGAGGATTGAAGTGGGAGCACTGGGGTGTCAAGTGTGACTGTTTGGCAATGGAAAATGGTTTACATGGCTCACGGATCAGGTAGGAGGGCCCCTTAGGAGAATTTTGCTTAGGGCGGATGGCAAGGTAGGGAGACAAATAGGTCAGAAACTGACAGGTTTATTAACAGAATGTAAATCGCTCTGATATTCTGCACAATGTTTTGATATTTTCGATATCTGATAGAGATACACAGGAGAGTGCACCTCCACAGAGGTTTTATTGTCATCAGCTGTAGTTTTGCGCACAGCACTGCCAACAGTCTCTAGAATGACTTTGATTAGTGATTGATTTTAATGTTCAGAACAGAGGGTTGTCTCCCCTTGTTGTATTTTATTTACAGTTTGTCAAATGATATCAATCTGATTTTGTACTCTATGTGCACGTGTGACTACCCATGGCTACCCCCCCACCCACCCCCACATAAATTCTAATTTAACCCCTGTAAACATCCAAATCAACTCATGCTCTCCCTATCTCCCCACACACATGCATAATTGAGACAATCTGTACACCAACACAAACCATCTTAAAATTTGTCCTGTGCTTGACAGTGATTGTAGGTTGTGTGTTGTGTGGTATAACATAGGGCTAATAAAACTGTTTACGGGCTCCTTGTCAACTGCTCCATGATTACGTCTCTACGCCTCGGGTCATGTTTAAGAGAAAATGGCATACAGATGGAGGGCCTATCCAAAGCTCCAAATGTTGCTCACAATAACACGGTAATTCATAGAGTGGTTGAGAACTGAATTACTGGCTGCATGAGACTTTGCTTAGGAAAGTGGACGGGTGCTTCTTACTCTCTCCCTGTATGTGTCTGCTCTGTTGTCTTTCCTCGTCAGCAGTATGAAGTCGCCCACAAAACACAACTCACAGCCGAGCATGACAGGACACGACTAAAATTACAGCCTCTTCCTATGTTCACAATAGGATCACTTCATGCATGTCTTAAACTGTGGAAATTATTGTCATGTAGACGTGTTCAGTTTGTACAAACAAATACTGAATCACCACTGTCACTGACGGAATCAGTAGGTTTTAGAAGTGGAGCCCCTCACTGGTGACTGAGAGCACTGTTGTCAGCTCAGCTTTGATTCACAGTATGTTACTTCCTCATTAAAAGACTGCGAAAGCCACAGAAACAATCAGAATCTGATAACTCTGTCGTTAATGCTACTACTACTACTACTGACCTTATGTGCAGTGCTTGTATAGGGAAGTTTTGTACTGAACTGAACATGGCAGCTTGGACTAGCAACAGACTGAGTGTACTACCGAAATGAAGACAGTCTGAATCAGCGCTGAACATCGCGGCGTGTGAATGGTGATGCATTCACTTACTGTTGTACGTAATGAGGCGCATTTGAAGTGCATTTCAACTGTAATGCGACCGCTTAGCTTAGGGAAAAAAGTGAACAAACTACATAGCACGTGACTACGAATCTTTGAACTGAACTGAAATGAACAAAGTGATTTGAATCAGCAAAGTGATTTCCACCTCTATTGTCAGGAGCAACTTGAGTCCACAGAAAACAAGATAAAAACAATTTTGTCTTGATGACATCATACTCTTTCAAAGGCATGAACATCTATTAATCATTTCCTCCAAGCATCAAGTTGTTCCAGTGGTTATTTCCCATGCTATGAATACAGCATAATCAACAGCAATGGTGTGCCAAAGGCTCCACCCTGCAACGCCAGTAAACCAGAGAGCAGACTCCCATAGGCCCTCCGAGGTTGTTCACACCCTGACAGAAAGCAGCAGTACTTGGCTTTCTTCAGCTACAGAGCCATCAGACACAGGATGCCTGTAAGGAATGACACGCTCCTTCTTATAGGTGATGCAATATCAATATTACTATATAATAAAGTATTTCTGATTCTGATATAGTAAGTGCTGCAATAGATGAAGCAGGTCAAACGAACTGTTCTTGAAGTGAAAAAAGGTCGCCGCTACACAACAGCTCATTGTTTATGATTGGTGTGTGTGGAAAAATTACCTCATTGCTGTCACCAAGACCAAGTGAGTAAGAGATTCTAATTATCATGAGTATCCACAATCTAAAGAAAACTTAAAGGTTCTGTATATGAAATTCTGAACATTAATATAGCAGAAAACAACTGTTTGCTATATAAAGATATAGTGGAGTAATGGCGTCCTGATCAGTGGATGACGTCACACACTGTGTTGTTATCGCAGCCTCTCTGTGCTTTGTTTGTACAGCAGCACCGGCTGTGTGTGCATGTTAGTGCACACGAGTCCCTCGTGTGAAACTGTTCGTCTGTGAGGAGAGCTGTTTCTTTTCTCATCTAACGTGGTGAATTAAGGACTTAGTTCAACCAAACCGGAGTTGGTGATTGTTGGAACAGTGGAAAGACTAACAGAGACGGTTTTGGTGAGTTTTATTTTGTTTCTGTCCCGTTTTAACAAAGTGTTTAACAATTATCTATGACATAAAATTATTGTTTTAGTCAATGGAGTCTGGTTTCGAGCAAGAGCGATATAACGGCTGTTTCTGGTTAAACAAAAAGGATCTTACTGTTTAACAAAAAGGTCTATCTCTATAGGGATCCTTTCCATAGTGTTGTTATGTTGCATTTTAGTGGATGTAGGCTACTTTGATGGGCACATTTGTCCTGAAGGATTACGTTGCAGCAATGGCGGCCCGTTTCGTGGATGACAGTTGATGCGTAGAGCCGAAATATTTCGGTGAATTAAGGGTATATTTCTACTAAACCAGCGTTGGTGATTATTGGAACAGTGGAAAGTCTAACAAAGACGCATTTTGGTGAGTTGTATTTTGTTTCTGTCTAGTTTGAATGAAGTGTGCTTTACGATGATATGCGAGGTAAAATTACTGTTTTTCTCAATGGAGTCTGGTGGGCCATAATGTCTGTTTGTTTTGGTCTGAGATGCTGGTGCTCTAGTGCGACATTTAGTGGCAGTGAATGTTGCTTACAGCTCCTTTAAATATGGAGTTTGACAATTTCAAAAAATAATGTGAATAAAGACTTCAAAGTCACTACTTTGAGCCAGGCCATCCAATCATTTCATTCGAATGAAATGATTGGATGGGCTTATTACAGGCCTGCGACAGCCACAGATACCGGATTTTTCAAAGACAATTTTAGCATTGGATTTATCGATTGCTGTCGGAAAGAGACTTTCAATAAATATAACAAAAAATGCTTCTGAAATACATTACCTACCCTAGCTTTAAAGTATTAAAAGTAAAAGTACTCAATGCAGAAAAATGTCACCTGTGACTTTTATATACTATTATATATTATATCATTAGATTATTATTACTCATGCATTAATGTAAAAGCTGGATTTTACTGTTGTAGTTGAGGTGGAGCTCATTTTTAACTATTTTGGATAGGACTGCAACTAATGATTATTTTCATTATGGATTAATCTGCTGATTATTTTCTCCATTTGATTGATTGGTTTGTAAAAATCCTGAAAATAGTGAGTAATGCTTTCACAATTACCCAGAGCCCAAAGTGACACCTTCACAATGCTTGTTTTGTCCAACCAACAGCAAAAAAAGGGCTGATCTACAGTGTTTCAATTAGAAGGTAGGGTTTCTCTCACTTATGTAAAAAAGAAGAGCTTGGTGTGCCCTGATACACACGCTGTCAGCTCTCAAATAAAGGCAAAATGCCAAAAAGGAAGATGCACCTTTACTGTACTTACTTAATTTCATCAGTCCCTTATGTGTCAGACATCCACATCTTACACAGCAGGTCTGACGTCTCTCATTAAAATCATATAATAGTTACAGCCCTTTTCATATGTTTGCAGACACTTGCACAGTGAGAGACATGATCGGGTATAAAGTAAAAAAGTTACGATAGCCTGTTTGGAACCTTTTAGTGGCAGCACAGTATATTGGGTTATCAGCCTCACCAGTGCCGTTGGTGTCGACCATGAGACCCTGGTTGACGTGGTTCTGGATGAGCAGAAGAGTCTGCTCGAAGATCTCCCCGGCACGTGCCTGCTCCACTGTGTAGGGGTCCCGTGGATACCGGAAAAGAGCTAGCAATTCTCCTGGGGTACGAGGCTGACTGGAGAGATGAGGGATAGAGATGGGGTGTAAGGGAGGTGGGAGAGAACGAAAGAGTGACGAAGGAGGAGGGACAATGAATATGACGTTGTGTGTAGAGAAAAAGCAAAAGGAGTGGGAAACAGCAGAAAAATGTGTGGGAGTAAAGAGCGGTTGAAAGAAAGACAAATTACAAGAGAGCAACAGAAAAGATCAATTTCAAATTTCATGTTCAAATGACGTTCTTCTGTATTTAGATTTTTCTTTTTTGCTCGAGGGCATTTACTTTTCATGGGGGAAGCAGGCAGAGCTTTCTCTGACACTTTCCAGAAAATGTCTTCGCTGCAGCTAGAGCAGGTCAGAGTTCAGAAAAGGAGAATCCCAAAACATGCACAAAAATCAGTCATTTCACTCATGAGTTGGCTCTCCTTCATAATAAGCCTATCACTGAGTTTGTTTGCATGACTGTGTTGTTCCTGCTTTCACTCCCTCTTGAAGACCACTGGACTGCTTTACTATCACCTCAAGCTACTTTTTTAAACATGCATTCAACTCCAGCCTTTAAAGCTCAGCCAGAGCTGGACTTTAGGGAGTGGCAAACCATTAAGCCATGCCAGATCCACAGGTGTTCTACCCAGCCCGAGATGAAAAACAAAAAAACTAATATTGTCTCCTTTTGCAAGCCCATTTAGATTATGACATAATGCACATGTAAGCCAAGTTACTATTAAAACATGAACACTTTATTTGACATCTTAATGTGTTTAAAACTGAAATTTTAAGTTACGCAGCTTTTAATTGGATTTCTAGTACAGCAGCAATACACTCCAAATGCATATACTCTATAGTAAACACATAATATACATGCAGAAAATGCAACATATGAAATATATAATGATATAAATGTCTATTCTATAATAAAGTGTTATCATAGTATAGTGTAATAAAGTCTACCATGCTGTGCTTCATTAAAACACAGCACTTTGTAAAACAGGTTTTTTTACATAAATTCTTTCTGTGATTAATGGCATTTTTCTTCCTCCTACAAATGACAGCATTGACACTGTTGTGAAGCCAGGAGAACTGTTGCCAAGACTGATCAAAGGCGTGTTTACACTATTGTTTTCGTGTGTGAAAAAATGCTGCCTTAAGTGCATTTAGTTTTCATAATCTGAAAAATCTGGGTACCCAGATGCACTTTGTTTCTATAATGAACAACTCCTGCCATCAACAAACAACACTCAAGGTCTAACTGTCTGACGTCTAGCAGCAACACGCAGTAACACGTGCTACTAGCTTGTCTCCCGATACGCTCTCATTCTCCAATATCATTGTTTTTTCATTGTTTCCATACCAAGACACTGGTGCCATCACCCAAGGAGGAGGCTGCCTCTTAATCTGTGACTGTCATTAAAGAGAGCTGGAAATCCCCTCATCTCAATTTAGGTTACCACTGTGTGTGTGTTCATGTGTGCATTTCTCTTCTTCATGTATATTTGTGTTTGTGCACTGTATGTGTGTGTGCATGCATGTGTGGGCGTGGGATGTGTGAGTGTATGTGTGTGCATGCCAAGAAAAACACAATTGCTAACCACATCATTCAACAGGATGGAAACACTTATGAGCTATATTGAAACCACCTAAATCTCTTACAGTGACATAGAGTGCAATAAAAACTTCTCTGGATAAACAAAGACTTCAAGACACAATCATTTCCTTTATCATCTGGAAAATGATTACATTGATGCCACCAATGAAAAAGAGTTAGACTGGATATAAATAAGATATAAAGTAAACAAGCAGTCACAAATATTAACTGCAGCTGTAGGAATAACTGACCGACTACATGACTGTTAGTACTGCATTAAGGCACCGTTTCTAATTGGATCAGTCTGATCTGAAACTTCTGAATCTAAAACTGCAACCCTTGTGCACTGAAACAGGAAAGTGCAGCAATATTAGCAGCCCTCCTGAATGGCCACACTCTTTCCCTGAAGGCTCTGACTCAGACATGCATGTCATGTGAGATAATGTGAGACAAGCTATTTGTATTCTTACTCAGGCCCCGTGAGCATGTAACTCTGGACTGAGTCTGTACAGGGCAAATATTTAAATGAGAATGAGAATGTAAGAGGACTAATGACATAATGTTGTTGCAGATTGGTGCTCTCAACTGCTTAGTTACAATCTCATTTTGAGATATTTCTAAAGTGCAATATAGCATAAAGAAATATAAAATGTGCTACTGTATATGAGAGCTTATTTTAATATAAAAAGTATATTATATGGAGTTGCATGAAGTTGTAGACTTAGTGGCTATCAAATGCGAGCCTAACCAAAAGCACAAAGTACTGGCTGAACACAACCTTTTCTCTATAGACACTGTTCTTGCAGACAGGCGAGAACTGCAATGTATGTTATGTCTATTCGTCACAGCATGGCTTTCTGATACAATCACTTGAATTGTTTGACTTGTTGGTTGTGTGAGTTTCTCATATCTTACCCATCAAAGAGACGTCTCCTCGTTGACTCAATAGCACTGTCCACATTTCGAATGGCCTGCTCTATGGACGTGCTCACAAAGGTGTCCCCCTCTCTGCTGACCGCAGGAACTGTTGTCACATGGAGACGGACAGGCTGATTAGAACCGAGTTGAACCAAGTTAAAAAAAAATGTAATATGTGTGGACCTGCGACTTTATTGGGGCTTGCTCAACATAACTGACAGAGAATTTCCCTTCCACTTTCTCATTTTGTGGTTCAGTCATTTTTCTTAAGTTTAATTGAAATGCTCTTTTAAATGTTTACAAAGTATTATAAAGTATTTATGCTTTTTACACAACCCAGTGCCACTACATTATGGGGTTAACAGTGGTCACAACCCATTTAAGGGAGAAAAACAAAGGTTAGGAAATAGAGCTTCGGTTCAAAAGTGTTCTTTATTTCCAGCTGAATACTGTAAGTGAATGAACCTTTTAAGGTGCTGCACTTCAGCTTCCCTCCTCAATTTCTGGAACACTCCCTCATCTTAGTGTGCCATTGAAAACAGTGAGATTGTGACATGAGGACTAAGAGAGTCCAACAACAACTGAGCACATTGATACAGTTTATGGTTCACCAGCAGAGTGCTGTGGTCTGACTTGAGAAATCTCAGCAGGAAACACATACACACACAGGGAAGAGCTGACAGGAGTCTGACAGCATTGCTGCAGAGTGTGACTAAATTACCGGTTTGGACAAAGAAGATCAAAAGAGGGCTTCTCGCTCTCTGGACTGTACACTAATGTGACAGCAATATACACTGAACATACAAAAAATTCCACCTCTTAAAATTGAGTTATAGCCCCTTTTGCATTATGTACATCACCTGTCTCACAGCTTCCAAATTATTTTCTAACTTTCGTGGCTTCTCCTTTGTGTAAATATTTAATTAGCGAAATCAAGGATAATGGCATTAGTGTTGCATGGAGTGAGGGAATGTCAACTGTATTTTGTACATTGAGTGTGAGGTCCAGTGCTGTATTTTTATTCTGCAGCAAATTGGTGTCTTCTGCGTGCGACAGTTATGGTAATGCTATATGAGATACAGCGTGTATAACAAAGGAATAATTATTATACGTCACAGCTTACCGCAGGATTTAAGCAATAAAATCATCGGATCATTTTCTTTTCATTTGACAGCAGATTTACAAATGACAAAACACTATAGTTCACCTAAGGTTTTATCACCCACGTGACCAAATTTGCCACGGCATTGATAAACAACTTGTTTACCCCTTAAATCGCTAACATGGCGCACTAGCTGAGCCTGCTCTTCAACCAGAAAGTGAAAAAAGAACAGCAAGCGTGCGTCAGGTTATGAACTGCTGACATCCGTTGTGTCTTACCTGTGACAGTAAGCACCATGCTAGCAACCTGGTAGCCGATGGGATTGCGGGCCACACACTCGTAGCGTCCAGCATCAGCAGTGCCCACGTCCTTCACCTCCAGATAACCCTCGGGGCTGATGTGGAACTTGCCACTCTCTGTCACCTGCACACCATCCTGGGAGAGAGAGGGTGGGGGTGTGACAAAGGGCAAAGGTCATTACCCTGGGAGCTAGCATGTGGAGGTGGGTATCAAATTATGAGACAGTGATTAAAGAGCCTCAAAGATGGGACTTGTTATGTCAGACCACTGAGCTGTTTAGTTTGCATAGATGTTTTTGGACAGAAACGTCAACTTGAATAAGCTGAAACATATTAATCACTGAGTTACGTCATTGTGATTATTTGCATTAATTCATAAAACAACAAATAAAGTAACCACACACCATTTCCTGGCCCCAGTCCCTTTCTTGTTCACTGTTCGCTTTCACCCACTTCAGCACTTGTCTAACCCCATGACCTCAGTGGCGATGAGGCGACAGGCACCTTACACAGCCAACAGGAGCTTTATCATCTAACCTTGTTCCAGGTGAGGACAGGTTGTGGCTGGCCCTGAGCGCTGCAGGGAATCTGGACATCCTGGCCAGACTCCACCGTCAGGTCCCTTGGAGCATTTGTGAAAACAGGCGTTACTGAATGAGTTAAAACATACACACACACATGCGCATGTGTTAATGATTATTATACACAATTATACACAATACTCAATCACAGAAGACATGAAATTCTGAGACTTGTCTTAGCGTTTCACTGTCCTGCATATGCTCACAGAACATACACACACTCACAGTTACACGTCAGTTGCTATTTTTCTTTCCTTTATTACAGGGCTGCAAAACTTTGAACAGCTTAAAGTCAGTGTGGAGTTCAAAGGGCGATGAATGCATACTGTATTTTGAAAGGAAATAATGCATAGCTCATCTGTAAGTTTTCAGTTTTTTCCCTTTCAATATGTTGTGCTGTGTTTAAACTATGACCTTTAACTCCCAGATACACAAACACTAGGGCTGGGTATATTTAAAAAAATTACGATACCAGTACCAATACCACTAACCATAAAGTGATACCAATAGATTACTTCTTTCGATACCATTTCTTCCTACTTCATCATGTGAATGGAAGCATTCAGTTGTGTAAAATGCTGCCACTCCCCATCCAAATGATTTGTTACACAAATACATTTTGAAAGTGTTCTTTAATTTGTGCGCATGAGATAAGCGTAGCCTATATACACAGAACCAGCACAACAGACCAGCCTTTTTTTTTTGTGTTGAGTAATGGGAAATGTTAATTCTGAAGGACTAACATTTAACAGTTTGAGTCAAGCAAGATCTTTATTGTCATTATGCTTTATGGTCTTTATGTAGCTGTGGTAGTGGACCAATCACACGTCGCATTAAATTGAAGAACGCTTGCCGTTAGTGGCTGCGAGCGAAACATATAAATAGTAATGTTTTTCAAGATCTGGGTACAAAAAGGATCGAATACAGGTATCATTTGACTGAAGCTGTTTCATTACTACTTGGTACTGGGTTATTAAAAGGTATCGAGTACCGATAGCCCTGACAAACACACTCTCTTTGTTCGATTACATGAAGTGAAAAGAGCTGTTTTACATTTGTGTACAGAGATTGAGTAGGTCAAGAATCACTAACTGCACTTTGACTACATCACAAGCCCACACGCACACACACACACAAAGTCGTGTTTCCATCACTTTCGGGGACATTACATTGACTTACATTAATTCCCTGGAGACTTACCCTTACCCTAACCACAACCACTACTTGCCTAACCCTAACCCTCACCCTCACCTTAACCTAAACCTAACCCTAACCTTACGCCAAGTCCTCACCCTAAAATTTAATGATTTACGTTATTGGGACTTTTGTCCCCATAAGGAAGGCGAGTTCCCACAATGTGACTGTGTGAACAGATTTATGTCCCCACAACATTAGTAATACCCACCCGCCCACACACACACACACACACACACACACACACACACACACACACACACACACACAGTGTTGAGCATTGTTATAGAGTGAGTCACTGTGGGACACTGTCTAAGTTTCAGGATACAACCCTTCTGCAGCTGAGGTGTTTGGTGGGAGAGGGTGGATGTTTGCCCCCCACACACCATGTTCAAATTCCTTCATGGTTCCCATAGAGCAGCCAGTAGTAAGCCACCTGGCCATGGGAAAATCCCACAAGTTTTAGAACACAAAGTGAAGTGGGAGGCAGTTTCATAGTAGTCTGACACTAATTGACTGCCTTTAAATCAAAGTTGAACTCTAAAACACGGGGTTCACTGCAGTGTACAGTACATCAAAGCTGCAGGCAATGTGTTGCCATTACCACTCTGCGTCACAGAAGAATCAGGGATGTGAACACAGTAACACAAAAACAGTTAATATTACAGTGATACTGAAATATCTGTTGAATGGAGACATGCTGTTGACATCCTGTTAATCCTGCACTTTCTTCTAATGCTTTGTCTATTCCTCTGCACAGCACTCTTAGCATGAAGCAGCCATCATTGACTATTCAATTCAATTACATTTTATTTATATAGTGCCAATTCATAAGTTATCTCATTCCACTTTTCCTATCGAGCAGGTCTAGACCGTACTCGTTATAATATAATTTACAGAGACCCAACAATTCCCACCAAGGGCAAGCACTTGGCGACAGTGGCAAGGAAAAACGTCCTTTTAAGAGGCAGAAACTACCAGCATGGTTGTGGGCTTGTACAGCACTTTAACAGTGTGGGACCATTATGAAACGTGTACTCTGAGCTATGTTAACAGCCATTACTACATGGAAAAACATGGTGTCATCACAGGATTACAGACTGCCATGCTTTCCTGTGCTACGCCAAGCCTGTAATTTCAGCCACACACACACCCACACACACACACATAAAATACAACCATCTGCACACAAGAAAGAAGCAGTGAGACACACCAACTTATTTGCTTTCTTACGAACAAAAACACATTCACATATGCACATGCAGATTGAATTACAATGCAGTACAGTATAATACAGTATATTTACATTGCACATACAGTATACAGACATAAAGATGAAGAATTTGCCCACACAAATGAACCACACACACACAGCTATATGTCTTTCAGTGTATACATGCATTGTAACAGTTTAATACCAGACTTGCATGTGTAAACAGCAAATTAGCTGTGAATGGAGAGTACTTCTCCACTCACCCTCTTAACATTTTACCACCTAGCACTGCGCTCCTCCTCCTCCTATACAATCATGCTGTGTTTGAAGGGGACCTTTCAGCAGCCACACTAACAGCATGTGCATGACAGCCATGTTTCAGCCACATTTTTCTGCCGTCTGTCTTACAGAATGTATTGGCTTCTATGTTAACCACTGCAGGGGGTCTTCACCAGCAGCGTAACAGCACGATCTTCCCTTCTACTTATAGTTAACTGTACCTAACCTAATGTAACTGTGACCTGAAGCGTCTTTTTGCTTCAAGTACACATGCTCATTATTATGTCCCATCATCTACATTTATTTTGAGGCTTCACCCTACACCCTCACCTCTCTGCTGGATGCTGAGCTGCACAGCGGTGCGCACAGTCCCCACAGGGCTGACCGCCTGGCACTCATACTGGCCCTCGTCATGGGCTGCAACCCGAGTGATGCGGAGAGTACCGGAAGACAGAACCATGTGACGGCGGTCTAGGGGTAATGGACTGCCCCCACGTGTCCAGGCAATGACCGGCTGGGGGTAACCACTTGCCTCGCAGGGGAAGTCCACCGTGTGACCCTCCAGGACTGACTGGTCCTGTGGCGTGACAGTGAAGTGGGGGATCGCTGGGGGGAAGGGGAAAAAAGACTGGTAAATGACTGGTAATGTGAGAAATACAAAGATTAATTTTGTCAACAAGTGGCCTTATGAGTTGCAAGAAGAAATACATTAAATTTGTGTGGCGTGGAAAGGCTTAATGCCATTGAGCGCCATCCTTACAGTGAGGTGAAACAGTACAAGCTGATTCAGAAAGTCATTTTTGTTTCGATTTATTTCACCTTTTATTGGGTTCATATGAGATTAGAGGTCCTGATATCTCAGAAAAATCAGGATAACAGCAGTAAAAATCAGTACATTTGTTGTCTAGTGTCAGTAGATTTGCCAATCCGTGAAATGTATTGTTATATGGATAAATAGATCTTATTTGTTATTATCTGTCTTATTTAAGTCAATTCACCTAACAGAGAAAAATGTATTCTGATTCCTACCTTGTACAATGATATACGCTGTAGCGTGTATGGTATCAACATTATTGGAAGCAAAACAGGTATACTGTCCCCCATCAGCCTGGACCACGTTCTGGATATAAAGCCCTCCGGAGGGGGTGATGTTGATGCGAGCATCGTTGGGCAGGGGTGTCCGATCGCCCTTTGTCCAGGAGACCCGGGGCTGCGGTTGGCCTGTGGCACTGCACTCCAGGGTCACACTCTCTCCCACCAGCACCTCAGTGTTCTGGGGCTGGATCACAAAACTCGGCCGTGCTGGAGGAGCAGGGGGAGAGGGGAGGGGAGAACGTGGGAATGGGGTTAGATTAATTAGGTGAGAAGTGATAACATCTTTCATCTGGGTCTCTGGTTTGAATAACATTAGGAAACTAGTGACGACCTAAATAAATGTTGGCAAAATGTTCAAAAGAAAGCTGTTGAGAAACATGTGCATTTAAAGGGTCAGTTCAAGCACAGAGATCATCTTAGCATATTTCTGTCAATAATGCCACTTTGACTAGTGCTAAAACCATATCCTGTGTGTATCACAACATGTGCTTGAGTCCTGTCCATATTTGGCCAGTGATTACAGTGGAGTCAGAGGAAATATGTACACAGCAAGGGGCCTGGTGTTTATAATCATACAGAGACAGGAAACGCACAACATCTGCTCTCAGAAACTGTTCCTTAACAAGAGGTCTTCACAAGGGTCATCCATCACCCCAGTGATAACCTTTGGGTCATCTAGAGACAGCCGTGCTAATCTCCCACAGTGACAGCTATTGGCACTATGACTCACCGATGTGTGAGTACTGTTTAAGTGTGTATGTATATCAGGCAGAAGATAAGCAACAGAGACAGAGGACAGAATGTGTGTGTAAGTATGTGGAGGGACAATTTTGCAGAAAAGCCAGCAGGCTTTGCTCATGGCTCTGTGGGACATCCTAGTTATTTGACCTGCTGAACTCTGAAGGTAACCTTGGCCTACTCACAGTGCAGACACCTCGCTCTATTCTGATAAGAGAAAGAGATCATAACGTGTTTACATGATCTCGTGCTCATGGTAAACCCCTACTTATCTGTACAATGACACCAAGTTGAACCAGGAGAACTCACTCAGGAAGCTTCATCATGTTCTTCAAACTGAAAATGTCACCAGTCTTTTGAAATCACAACAAACATATGAATACATGAAGTTAACAAATGCAGTAGATTAAAGCTGTACTAGACAAATTCCGTCTGAGTGGACGTAAGAGTGGATATAGTGAAAGAAATGTTTTTACAAGAGGTTTACCTCTGCCAGAGAGTGTCTAAAATAAGTAGGAGTGTTAATCTATTTATCCATCTTTCATGATGTAATGAGCAAATATTACATTAAGTGAGATCACGTGACTTCTGTACAGACATTTGAACATGGTGTCCTAGTATGATCTGTGACTCACCAAACCAAAGAATTTTATTTTAAAAGCTAAAAGATAAGTAGCAACACCAAAACAGACATGCGAGAGCTTCATAAAATGGATGTCTCAAGACAAAGAATCAAAGAACTCTTCAAACAACGCAGATATGAGAGCAGGGAAGACTCTCCCATATGACGCCTACACAGATGATGAGGCTCCAACGTAGCGAAATGTCTGTTTTCTGCATTCAAAAGCAATTAAGAATCCCTGAATGCTAAACTCTAAGAGATCGACTCTGCCATCCAAACCTTATCCTCATGGTAAACCCCTACTAATCTGTACAGTATGACCCACAATGACACCAAGTTGAACCAGGAGAACTCACTCAGGAAGCTTCATCATGTTCTTCAAACTGAAAACGTCACCAGTCTTTTGAAATCACAACAAACGTATGAATACATGAAGTTAACAAATGCAGTAGATTAAAACTGTATTAGACAAATTCCGTCTGAGTGGACGTAAGAGTGGATATAGTGAAAGAAATGTTTTTACAAGAGGTTTACCTCTGCCAGTGAGTGTCCTAAGTCAGTTTTTTCCATGTTAATCTGTGATGTAGGTTAATTAGCCTGGACATTGATATGACTGAGATTTCTACATGAAATATTGCATAATGCAGCTTTAGAAGTTAATAGGTTGCCCGTGATGAGCAGGGATTGAGATTAAAAGCAGCCACTTACAGGGGGCTCCAAAATATCGCAGTGTGACCTGTGAAGTCTTGACCTCCCCGGCCACGTTTTTGGCCATGCATTGGTAGACTCCCTGGTCCGTCTCCCTGGTGTCTTGGATCATCAGTGTCCCGTCTTCCAGCAGGTTCAGACGACTGTCATCACGCATGTTTAGAGCATTGCTGTCAGGAGGGCACAGAGATACACATCACAACCGATTAAACATAAATCAATAATTGTATACAGTCGATTCATATACGGTGCTTTATTTAAATTCCACATAATCATTATAACACCATTAGTGATAACTGCGTAATTATTGGCATAATCCCAACATTTTTTAAATGGGAATGGCAATGTCACAACTCATGACTTTTGTTTATCTATTTTAAATGTCAACAATTTATGGGACCTAATCATGTATCAGTGAAGTGAAGTCTTTGGTTACTTAACATGGTCATAATATTAAGTGCCTTACTTGTTCCTGAGCCAGATGATCTGTGGTTTAGGATTGCCTTCGGCCCTACAAGTGAAGTAGACAGTGTTCCCTGACGTAACATCAACATCCTGGGGCTCTGAGGTGATCCTGGGTACCTCTGGAGGAAAGGGCCAGAAGGGAGGGTCAATTCAAGTCAAGTCAATTTTTATTTATAGAGCCCAATATCACAAATCACAAATTTGCCTCAGGCTTTACAATCTGCACAGCATACGACGAGGATGGGAAGATGCAGGTGAAAATGCATGTCCATTCATTTGTGTGCTCCTGTATTGTGTGGCAATCAGTCTGTTGAACCAAGCCTGGTTCAGCCAGGTGCTGGCTAGGTGACAAGGCTGAAGCAGTCATCATGTCTAGGCAGATAGAGTCAGTTAAGACAAATAGTAGACTATCCTCTCTGACCATATTTCCTGAGCCACCACATCACACTGCCAGGTCCTTAGCCTGAGCTGTAGAGCAAACAATTCTCTCCACTCTGCTAACATAGCGAACAATCCATGGGATGGGGATAAATCTGTGTACACCAGTAGGTAAACCAAACCCAAACTCATAAGAGGCCTCTGAAATTCAGACTAAGAATATCAGCCCATCTTTCTTCTTACCACCAAATTACTCCACATTAACACTGGGGATTGTAATTGCAGTGGGTTGGAAACCCTGTTTGTGGTAACCCGGCCTCCATCGTGGTCTAATGAGGAGGATATAATAAGATACCACTTGTGCAGGGAGGTGGCACTTCATCTCAACGAGGACGGCTGTTTTGACAGCTGTTCAACCCGCCGTGCATTGTTCTGCCCCGTTTACAGCAGGAAAGAGGGAAAGCAAGGAGGGAGGCAGGGAGGGAGGTGTGGAATGGCTTTCACCATGGTTTTAAGGAAACATACTTCCACTGCTGCCTTGCTATGCATAAAGATGAAGTGGAGGGGGTTACATTGAGCAAGAATGGGCAAGTCGGGGCCATCAAATTAGCTGCTGAGATTTAAATGTGGTTGGGTTACAGTCAGCTGCCAACTAGCCTGCCTGCCTGCCTGGCTCAGACTACAGCATTCAGTGGGAGCTGGAAGAAACACAGAGCTAAGACAGTTGGATTTACTGCTACAGGAGCTAACCACTGTTATAGAAACCGACTGAATATCAGCCATACAAACTTAGAGTGAAATGTGGACTTTCGTTTCTACTTGCAGTGTTAGAAAATATCAATACACTTAAACCTATGCTTAAGCATCCCTTCCCTTATCTTTTAAATATATAAAACAGTCACTCTCTCAATGCTTGAAAAATGACAATAAAAAGTTAATGGTTTTTCCTGCCACAGTTATGCAGATGACACTCAACTAATTCTGTCTTCTCCCCGGTCTGAAACCCAGGTGGCAGCATGAATCGCTGCGTGTCTGGCTGACATCTCTCAGTGGATGTCTGCACACCACAAGAAGCTCAACCTTGACAAGACTGAGCTGCTCTTCCTTCCAGGGAAGGCATCTCCCATCCATGACCTCTCCATTACCATTAAGAACTCTGTGGTGTCCCCAGCTCGGACTGCAAAGAACCAGGGTGTGACACTGGATGACCAACATTGCTGCGACAACCCGCTCCTGCAGATTCATCCTCCACAACATAAGTAGGATACATCCGTTCCTCACCCAGGAGGCGGCACAGGTTCTGGCCCAGGCTCTTGTCATCTCGAGCCTAGACTACTGCAACTTGCTCCTGGCTGGTGTGCCTGCATGTGCCATCCGACCTCTGCAGCTCATCCAGATTGTAGCAGCTTCGCTGGTCTTCAACCTACCCAAGTTCTCCCACACTACACCGCTCCTCCGCACCCTGCACTGGCTACTGGTGGCAGCTTGAAATCTGATTCAAGACACTGGTACTTGCCTACCATACAGTAAATGGCTCAGGCCCATCCTACATCTAGGACATGGTCAAACCATACACCCCAGCCCATCCACTACGCTCTGCTACTGCCAATCCGCCAATATGCCCTCACTACGAGGGGGCCCAGCTACCGATCAACAAAATCACAACTGTTTGTTTTCACATCTTCCATCGCAGACTGAAAACTCATCTGTTCAGACTGCACATAAATGTAATGTTCTATAAATCGAAGCTGCGGTCAACTTAAATTCATGTCAGTCACAATGGATTTTAATAGTGACAAGTTTTCACGGCAGAAGAAAAGTATCCGCCAAAATATTCATAGAAATATTTAAAACCACTTCCACTGACCACAGCCGTTCTTCTTATAAAGAAAGAATGAGCTAACTTTTTACAGCCACATGTCTACAGGGGAATTGATTCTTTAAAAGATAGATTTTGGGTTGAGTATAACTTTAACAACTAAATTATACTTCACTCTTTTTAGTACATTATCTTTTTCTTCTTATAATCAAAATAATCCAATTCTAAAATAAGTAGGAATGTGAATCTATTTAACATTCCATCTTTCATGATGTAATGAGCAAATATTACATCAAGTGAGACTACTGTACAGACATTTGAACATGGTGTCCTAGTATGATCTGTGACTCACCAAACCAAAGAATTTTATTTTAAAAGCTAAAAGATAAGTAGCAACACCAAAACAGTCATGCGAGAGCTTCATAAAATGGATGTCTCAAGACAAAGAATCAAAGAACTCTTCAAACAACGCAGAGCAGGGAAGACTCTCCCATATGACGCCTACACAGATGATGAGGCTCCAACGTAGCGAAATGTCTGTTTTCTGCATTCAAAAGCAATTAAGAATCCCTGAATGCTAAACTCTAAGAGATCGACTCTGCCATCCAAACCTTATCCAAAGATTATAAAACCGTGAAACACAGGGTCGCGTAAAATCCCAAAAAATGCATAAGTGCTCTGGAGGATGACTTGGAAAAGGAAAACGGGCTGGTCAAGGAATTATCCAAACAAGTGCCACTCCTTCGCCATTGGGTCGATGACCTTGAGTTGCACAGCAGAAGAAATAACATTAGAATAATGGGTCTGAAGGACGATGTTGAGGCAGTAGATTTAACTGGGCTACTGGGTCGCATATTTCGTTATGTACTTGGCCTGAATGAAAACAATCTTCCACCAAGCTTTGCGGCCTGCCCGAGTCCAGAGGATCTCCCCGCAACATCATCATGCTTTCTGAGATGGGGAGACAAGCAGAAGATCCTGGCTGCAGTAAGGAAGAAAAAGTCTCTCTCCTGGAAAGGGCAGCCTTTTTACATTCTGCATGATCTGTCGGGAGAGGTGCAGAGACAACGTGCGCTGAAAAAAAATCCAGTGTTTGTACACAGCCCTGGCTCTGTAAATGGGAAATAAACAAAGTGGCTCGGACCGAGCCACACAACACTGCTCCAGCCATTCCAGCCATGATTTGTGTGTCAGGTAACATTAAATGACTTGCCACGGAAATTCATCTTACTTTCTAGTTTGCCAAGATATGCTGTTAGCATGAGAGTTGTGAGTATCGCTGTCTGGAGCTGGTGTGCTGGCTCTGGGAAACCATCTGCTCCTCTCTGCATGTTAGCTTCGCATGTTAACTGTAGCGGCAGTTTGCTAACCCACAACCTAGCTAACGTTAGTTATATTACTTGCTGTGTTGTTCGCTCTACATCATGGTATTTGTCATGGTATTTGATTTCTCCAGAATCACGTATCCCACCTTTAAGAGCAATGGCCTAATCTCAACTCCATGTCAACTTTAACCCTCTACCAGACAAGACTGTTACTTGTCTCCATTGCTGTTTATCTTTGCCTTAGAGCCGTTAGCATTCACCATCCGAAGAGACAAAGATATTAAAGGGGTTTTAATAGGTGATCATGATTTCAAACTAAGTATGTACGCAGATGACATTTTGTTGACCTTGCCCAATCCATCACACTCTATGCCAAACTCTTAGAAATTATTAAATCATTTAGCAGTTTCTCAGGTTGTAACAAATTGATTTCATTATCTTCACTGTTGTATCATCCTGTCCAATCCACAAAACTAGATGATGGCATTATTAAGTTTTCATGTGATATTTAAAACAAAAAGTTCATAAAAAAACTTGGCATCACAAGAACTGCCTTAGCATCCTGCCCAATATGTCACAATACAACCTTCAAAGCTGCAGCAAATCTACTGTCAAGCTATGTCTGGCAGCAACACAATATTACAATTACCAAATCACAGAGAATGGAGAAATTTTATCATTTGATGAGCTTAGAGATAGAAATTGAACATTAACACTTTTTTTTACAGAATGCTCAATTAAAATCAATTTTAAAAAAATTTCCAATGAAGACTTTGACTATAATTATGAGATAGACAGACAATTCAGGTCTTTAGCCTCAGACAGAGGTACTGTCTCAGGTCTGCATAGGTTGTTGATTCACTCCTCTTCTAATGTCAACATTCAGACTTAGTCCCAAAATCTTACACAGAATGTATGTCCCTCCAAGCTCCAAGGTTGTGGACAAGTGGGTACTTTGATTCATATGCTGCAGCACTACCCCTCAGTCAAATCCTTCTGGTTAGAGGTGTTTAATTCAGTATCGGTAATTATGAATAAACCTCTCACCATGTCCTACTGTTTGCTTGCTTGGGTCTAGTGCTGCACAGTGATGGTCCAAAAAAGACCTAGCCTAGCCTTTTTGGCTGCAGCACAATATTACCTTTACAGGTCAGGTAGACCCTATGATTATCAATAGAGATAATTAACAAAATCATATGTTTAATGATGTGCTACTGTACTGTAGTTGTGTTATGCACACGCACAAGCACACAAACAGCACCCTCATCTCATAGACAGACTGGGCAGCTGTTGGTGGTCTGATACTGGAGAGACCAGAGGCCAAATTGAGGGGGTCCTTTCACTCAGACCAGAGACACAGCTGGTGGTGTATTAAGATTGAAACAGCTGGGTGCCTGCAGACCTAAGACACAAAGAGAGGATACACCTGTGTGTGTGTGTGTGTGTGTGTGTGTGTGTGTGTGTGTGTGTACGTGTGAGACAGGGTGACTAAGCATACCTGCTATTTGTTGGCAGGAAGTTTGGGGGTTTTGTATGTAGACTGAGTTGTGCTTTAAGTTAGGAGAGTTTGTAGTAATTAGATTAGGAACATGTGCAACCACTTGTGTATGGCTTCATCTATGCTTGCCCAGATGTGTGTTCCTCTCAGTTTCAAAAGTTGTCTCAATGTAAAACTAAATTAGGTTTTAGTAAGGTGGCTGTCAATAACCAAGTCAGAGTGCTTTCCTTACATGTTCTGCCAAGTTGATGCCGTTAATGTCGCAGCACATTAAAGTTCCACAGAGATAATCAGTCTCATTGTCACTGCAGCTGGGCTTGATGTGGAGAGGTGGCAATACAATAGAACATCTTAAAGCAATCAAGTTTTAAAATACATTTTACACTATACCTAAAACTGATCAATTATAACGAAAACCCTGATATTCTCAGACTCCCCACACTAATCTAAATACATGAATGTCCCTGTTTTGAAAGTGCCAACAAACATTCCATGATATTCCAGAAATGTCATGCTCAGTGGGAAGTCTGGTTTTTCTCTCCGTACCACAGTTGAGCTCCTCAGCGGTGAGTGTTGCCACCGATCTGCCCTGCAGGCGGCTGGGGTAGTCGCAGGTGGCAGCAGCCTGGGCATTGCCCGACTCAGCATACTGCTTCAGCAGGTCAGCCAGCCACAGCAGCTCACAGTCACAGTTTAATGCATTGGAATCCAGTCGCCTGAACACACAGACAACATGCACAGACACATATACACATAGCAAGTGAGAAATAGGAATGAAGCATACAGTATCTTGACATGCAACTGTGGAGTTATGCATGCAGCACTGTCGTGTAAATCCTCTCTGGCAGTTAATGAACTAAAACTGGTCTGGCATAGCCAGGCCCAGCCCAGCTCAGTCCAAACAGTGGGGCTCAGCAGGGCCATATTGGAAGACACTCTCTTCCTGCCGTGGGAAACTATCTCTCTGCTTGGCCTCGTCCTCTGGTAACTGATCCAGCTGTCCGTTCTACCATAATGTGTCCATTATCCATGACATGGCTTTCAGAAAATTTAATTGGCAATGTTTTACAGTGGTGAAGCTATTTGTGAAGCTCTCTTTTTAATAATCTAGTTTAGAAGAAAAGTGTGTTATGAACAAATAGGATTTTAAGTCACACTTATCGTTTCAAGGCCTAACTGTTCATTTATATATTTATACAGTATTTCCTCCAACATTGAATGCCATAATCAAAGTGAAGTCAATGCAAGTCTACTGCAGTTTCTCTTAGTTTCTCTTTTTAAGCACACTGGCCTGGGATCTAACAAATACTAAAAGATAATTTATGGCTGAGACAAGAGGGGAGAAAACAATGGAATGAGGCCAAACTGCTGATTGTTCTTCACTGTCTTTTGGCTGGAGGAGGATAGAGTTTGAAGCTGTATTAGATATACTTGACCTCATGTTGTAAGACTCCAAATTCTCACATTTAAGAGCAAATTAAGTATCTTTTGTGCAAGATGGATAGTAGAATTTTCATTTTCCTTGATTTTCTCATCATACCCCACCCTACACAGTCCTTTCCAATCTCCACTGCAGCTGGCACAAAGAGAGAATAGCAAAACTATGGGAAGGACTGGACTGTGAGCCTTGTGATAGAAACCATTTTGCAGCCAAAGAAGTGTGAGAACAGTGCAGTGTGGTTACATGGCATTTAACTGACCAACAGGCCCCACTTGATACTGGGTGTCATGGGAGTAAACTACAGAAATTGATAGAGACATGCACTCTCACACAGATGTTTCAGTGGTTGTTAGGGACTTTTCCACTTACAATCGCTTCATGGCCTGAAGATGAGAGAAGGTTCCCGGGACTAGCTGGGTGATTCTGTTGTTGTGCAAAAACCTGAATAAGAGAGAGAAAAACTACAAGATGATTATCAGTGTTCATAACTGTATAGCTAACTATAGCTATATAGCTAGCTTGGAAGAGAATAGAAGTCCACCAATGGCTACTCAAACTTGAGTAATTAGAATGAATAAACAGTTTTCAGAAATAACATTTTTTAAATTAATTTAACAAATGAATAGTCGTTGATGTCTTTAAACAAATGTTGAGGTTGTGCCTTTTGTTAATATATTCCATTTTCCAAATGGGACAAAAAATATAATCATCTTCCCAGACATGCAATGACAGCTCAATTTGATGACTCGTGTTCCTTAACTACAAGCAGACATCCAAATGTTTTATGTAAGGCTCCGCCCAAAAACATTCCCCCAAAACTTTTCATTCTTAAATAACTATAAATCAAGATAATCTTTGATGCAGTTCTTCATTTTCTATCCCTAGGAAGCCGATCTACAGATATGCTCCCTGGCCACTTGGCCAAAGTGACTGCTTTGACCGTGACCATGGAGATATTCCCCAACAAGCCACTCAGAGTGTGCATCTGGTAATTCCTTCCCTCCCGTTCCCCCATTTTTTGCAGGTGTCCCTCCTTCTTCTCTTCCTCTCCAGAGTCTGGGAAGTATGGATATACTGGGCAGCCACTGGCCCATAAATAGGGACAATGAAACAGGAATTTAACAGGACTTTCTTCAACCCTTAGACATCTGGTGGAGAGTTTTAGAAGCAGAGGCGACATCACATCTGCACATTGTCAGGAAGGTTCATATCCAGATCATTCGCAGGCAGTGCTAGGGATTAACAGGCTCCATATAAAACATTATGGTGTGCAAGAGAACCCCAGCTTTAAATCATTTACAAATATAGCTGATTGATTGTTTATTGACAAAGGATAAAGCCATGTTAATTGTGACATTATTGAAACAATTTTACACATCTGGTTATGTATTATTGTGGTCAGGGACAATAATATTAATATCACTGCTAAATTTAATATGAAGTTATCACATTAAGATAACCTTGTACAGATTTCACGAGACAACTCTACTCAACTCAACTCTCTCTCGAAGTAGTAAATAAGGATAATTGGAGTTAAACTATAACTATCCTTGGAGTAAACCATTACAATATTAAAAGTGTAGCCTCATGGGGACTAAATACAAGTCATTGATCAACTCCCAGAATCTGCTATCTGCTATCTGTTATTATTACTGTATTATTGTTTGAAGCAACAACAAACCAATCTCTTTACTAAACAGGGAGCCTCAGAGCCTTGTTAGGAGGCATTTGGCTGTACTGATTTATAGCTGACATTTTGCTGCATTCTGCAGGTCATTCCAATGTCATGCTAAGCAATGTCTGGACCTGCTAAGCAATGTCTGGACCTGCCTGAGTTGACACTTAATTCCACACCAAGTACATCATGTGTGTTGGAGCTCTGCCAGTTTGACCATCAGGTTCTTGGCCACCTCTCATACCAAGGCCTTTTTCCTGCAAGTTATTGCGTTCTGGTTTCTATCAAGTGTCCTGCAGAATCCAGTTGCTCTGGTGGATCTATTAATCCATTGATTTATGTGAGAAAATTTAAATTGGAAAATGCTTTTTCCTCCTGAGAAAGTTTTTTTTTTTTAGGATTGTGTGTGAACTGCTTAGGAGTTTAGAAATCTTGGGTGAAAGGTCAGGCAAGATGAACTTACAGTCGTTCCAGCTTTGGTAGGTGAGTGAATGATTCTGGTTCCAAAGACTCAATGTTGTTGAAGTGCAGGTACCTGGAGAAGAACAAAGTGTAGACAAAGCACAGTAAAACTGGATTAGGGCTCCCTGTCTGACTAATAATTTCATTGCACTAATAGGCCTTAAGAGGTGGGTAAATGGGTGAAAACACTTAAGTGTTACCCAGTGATCCCTGTCCATTCCTGGCACTCAATATCACTGAAATAGCAGTTTCAGAAAAGGTGATATCTAGCTCTAGATAAATGCAGACAAACTGGAGGAATTTGCACATCATGCATTCATCTTAGTTGATATACAGGGTCTGAAAATCTACGGCTGAAGTCTGAATTTGATATGAGATTGTGAAAAGCAAGTACAACGACTATCTTGTGGAATGCAAACATAACTTATGCTCTCAAAAGCCTCTGAGCTGAGAAACCATAAATCAAACCATATGCAAACAAATAAAAGGTTAGGGAAATGAAGTCCAACTGATGGCTGAATGGTAACTGTAAGGGTTCAGTTGGGTATCTGCTTGTTTAGACAGGGAAGCAACAGTCAAAGCAGCTGCAGCAGCAAAACAGACAGAGAAAGACTAAAGCAGCATAGAATGTATAAAATTCCACACAAGAAAATCCATTTTAGTTTTGATTGTATGTATATCTCAACTGGTGATTCTTAGCTGTATTTTTATAAGCTGTACTGGACATCCAACATTATGTCTTTTGGTGTTGCCTAAAATATGTGTTGTAGAGAGGCCTGAATGGAAAAACACAGTCCAGACAAGCGAAAAACAAAAAGATTTAATGAAGCCAACTAATACATTTTAGAGCCACTTGGATGAATCAGCATCCCACACCAGTTATTTTGTTACACTTTCAAAACTTTTTTGTGATCCAGTATAGCTGTTACAAGTTTAGATGGCAACAAGATGAAATGTAATCAATCAGCTATGGTCTTAACTGTGTAAAGAGGACTAGATGACGTCCTACTTTGTATTCATGTTTCTGACAATAATTTTGCTGTAAAGCTGTGATCCTGTGTGATCCTCCTGCGCTCCCTGACAAACTAACTGGCATGCTGATAAAACATCAACTGATAAATGGTGGTGGGTCATACAACAATGTAAGTGCATATGTCTTTGGAGCTTTTTATTCCACCCAAAGAAGCATGTGACTTCAGGCTTTGGCATCTGTTGCCCAGTGGGGATGTAAAGGACTATTAATGTGTATGCAATCTGGTTCAGAACTTGTCACCCACATATAAAACCCTTCATTATTGTAGCAAAATTCAAAACAGCTGCCCGGCATGGAGCCTGACTTTGGAATTGGTTTTACTTGGTGAATTAGCCATTTGATCTGTGTTAATGCGGTTACAGAGAGGTACAGTAAGTCACTGTCTCCTCCAAGACTGCAGAAAGCCCATTTTGCTAAGGAAAAGGTGCACATCATATCATACTGGTTGTGATAATGACACACTGGCTTATTGACATACTACATACTCATTTCTGCTAAAAGTGATCACAGAAATTCTATTACTATTCTCAAAACACAATTCATATTTCTGACATCAGTCAACAAATGCTAATGTATTTTTCTTGTCAAACATGCAAGTGTATAAAGATGCAACAGAGGCAGAGTGTTTTTTAAGCAGCACAGTGTGTCAAGACTTACAGGAAGCAGTTGAATTTTATCACACAGACTAAACATACATAATGCACCAAAGGTTTCTCACAAAAATATTACAGCAATTCGGAGCAGAAGAGTGGTTTCTGCAGCAGCAGGATAGACGCAATGCAAGTCAAGCTTTGCGCTAAAGCAGAAGCTCTGACTCCGGCACAACACTGCTAGCACTACTAGCAGCGCAAGGCTAGGTATCATGCTTTAAGCTTCGCATGGGGGGTGGAGCATATCTGTCGCCCTCACCACAAGACATGCGACTCATGCAAAAGGTTCAAAGAGGGTCACTGCGGCATACAAGGGTGAATGCACACACGGCATGCATGGTGGCGGTGGAAAAGTGGATAGAGGGGCGCACATAGGGGGGTGGAAGGGGAGGGTGTCACTGTAATGAAAGCTATCATACCACCTGTGTAAGGCCTACACAGTCATGTCACACAGCACTCATAACAGCTCAAATTAGTAGGCCAACATCTGTGACATGCATCATATGACTTATACCTGACTTATAAATCACGTATGACCATGTAGACCTTACCAGGCTTTATGAATTGTTTATAGCACTCTTTTTTTCTTTTTTTGGGGGGGGGGGGGGTATTTTACAGACGGAGAGACAGTAGATGGGAGGAGGAGCAGTAGTGCGAGCAGGAGGAAAAGGTGGACGAGGATGTTGGTCACTTACAGTTGCTCAAGAGAGACAAGCCCCTTAAATGCTTGTCTGTCAATTGATTGGATTTCATTCTTGTACAAATAGCTGAAAGGAGAGATAATCAGTAACATTAGTAACACACACACACTCACACAGGATCATCTGAATTCTGCCTGGTTATTGTGAGAGAAAGTAGAAAGGATCTGATCAAACAACGATTGTTTAGTTGCCCTTTTAAAATGATCTGCGTGTTGTGCTACTACTTGTTCAGTATGTTTACTGTAGATAGAAATGTTGACTCATTTATTTAGTGAAGTATACACTACAATACCCTGCGTCATGGGCATCACTAGTTGTAGCTATGGGAGGAGGAGGCTCTTTTCTGCAAGCTAGCGAATATTTGGAACAGTTTTACAGAAAATCAGACACACTGCGCAATTAAAACTTAAGGTGAGAATGTATGTCTGAGCTAAATGTAGAGCACTGACTGACATTACATGTGTAATTTTCACATCTACAGTATTTTCACACAGTGTATTCTCTCTTCCGCTACAGATATGCTTGACTGAGTAGAAATTAGACATACAGTGCATTCAGTAAGCATTCAGACCCCTACACTTTTTTCACATTTCGTTATGTTGCAGCCTAATGCTAAAATCGTTTAAATTGATTGGAGTCCACTTGTGGTAAATTCAGTTGATTGGACATGATTTGAAAAGGCACACACTTGTCTATATAAGGATTCAAAGCTAACAATGGAAACCAAGCCATGAAGTCGAAGGAACTGCCCACAGAGCTCAGAGACAGGTTTGTGTGAAGGCAAAGATCTGGGGATGGCTATAAAAACCTTCTGCTTCATTGAAGGTTCCCAAGAGCACAGTGGCCTCCATAATTCTTAAATGGAAGTTTGGAACAACCAGGACTCTTCCTAGAGCTGGCTGCCTGGCCAAACTGAGCAATCGATGGAAAAAGGCCTTGGTATGAGAGGTGGCCAAGAACCTGATGGTCAAACTGGCAGAGCTCCAAAGATCTTGTGTGGAGATGGGAGAAACTTCCAGAAGGACTACCATCAATGCAACACTCCACCGATCTGGGATTTATGGCAGAGTGGTTTGCAAAAAAGCACCTACAGGACTCTCAGACTGTGAGGATCATCTGGTCTGATGAAACCAAGATTGAACTGTTTGGCCTCAATTCTAAGTGTCATGTCGGGAGGAAACCAGGCACTGCTCATCACCTGCGCAATACCATACCACGGTGAAGCGTGGTGGACGGGGGACTGGTCAGGATTGAGAGAAAGTTGAATGGAGCACAGAGATATCCTTAATGAAAACCTGGTCCAGAGTGCTCAGGACCTCAGACTGGGCCGAAGGTCCACCTTCCAACAGGACAATGACCCAATGCACAGAGCCAAGACAACGCAGGAATGACTTAGGGAAAACTCTGTGAATATCCTTGAGCGGCCCAGCCAGAGCCTGGATTTGAACCCAATCGAACATCTCTGGAGAGACCTGAAAATGGCTGTCCACCGACTGTCCATATCCAACCTGACAGAGCTTGAGAGGATCTGCAGAGAACAATGGCAGAAAATCCCCACATGCAGGTGTGCAAAGCTTGTCGCGTCATAGCGAAGAAGACTGAGGCTATAAGGCTGTAATGCTGCCAAAGGTGCTTCAACTAAGTTATGTTACTTAACTACTTATGTCAATGTGATATTTCAGTTTTTTCCTTTTCGCTTTGCCATTATGGGGTATTCAGCGTGGATTGATGAGGGGAAAAAAAACTAATTTCGCATAAGACTGCAACATAACAAAATGTGAAAAACATGAAGCTATCTGAATATTTTCTGACTGCATTGTACACTATGTTCCCAAAGACAGTAATGGACAGTGCGGTCTATGATGGAATACTTTACAGATCATTGTATTTGGTGAGTGTTCACGATTGCAGTAAAACTAAACTAACATCACATTGTAATTAAGTCAACATGGGCAACAATAAATCAAGTTAACACAACTCATTAAGACTTTTACCAGAAAAATAACATACTCACTCACTCATAGAAAATATTACATTCAGAACTTGAAACAGACTGAAGTAATATGCAGCGTACAGGATCAACATGGTATTTTAGCACACTGAAAGACAAATACCCTTGATGTGTGCATGTTTTCCCTCCATCATACATGCTGAAGAAATGTGATACTAGAAAAGCAATGGCTTACAGCTGTCTGTCCTTTCATCTCCCATCCATCTATTGTACTTTCCACCATTGCACTCATGATGAGACATGATGAGAGATACAGATCTCCCCACAGCACAAGTGATGCAACGTATGGAAAAATAAACATCCTCATTTTATTATTGCGTTGCATGCCCTTCTCAGTACTATAACCTATCTGTGCCAATGCTCTCCGGTTGTTTACCATAGAAGATGAAAAGTTTATACAAAGAAACAACAACTTCATCATATGTAATGTGATAAATGATAAAGACAGATTGAGCTAAAAGCCACAACTAAGAAAGTGACATTCATAGAGAAATGACACTGCCTACATACATGTTCCAGATAACCTTCTACTAGGAAACAAACCACTTTTTTGGGAAGTATTTGCAAATTCTTGACTTCACTTTTGAGAACTCCCCTGCAGGAGCCTTTGTGAATTAAATGTGAAACACAGCTGACTGCAGCCTTGTGTGTGTGCGCACGAGTTTTGCGTGTGGGGTTTACATGGGAAACTGGATTTGGAAGTTGTGTCCTCAAATGTCAAGGGGCTTTCCTTCAATGGCCAGATATCCTTCAGTGGTAATACTCTCAAAGTAGACAGTATGCACTTAAACAGCCTGCCTTTCACCAGAAAATGTGCCTTGTTGAAACCACACATTCAAATATCACTCACTTTCTTCATCTTTCTTCTTTGTTTTTGTAAATGTTTTGGTTTAAGACACAGGAGGATTTCCCCCGAGTGCTGCTGATCACTTCATTGAATTTATATGTAGCAAGTACAGAATCAAATAACGAATCTGTAATCCTATAATAAATACAATGACAATTACAGATGGATGTAATGCAACTGAATAATTGGAAAAGGACACAATAAACAGTTACGGCTTTCAGATAAAGGGGTCGTTGACCTCTGTTTGACTTGTTTATGGAGGTGGTCGTGGGAGAGAGGGGGCTGTTGTATAGACAGCCACCCGGCTATAAGGGTTTAAAGGGCATGAAAGATGACAGGGAGTGGACTTTACTGGGGTCCAAAGGAAGTGAAGAGGTGAGATGGGAGATACAATCTAGCCTCCAGCTTTAGAACACTGACTCAGCAGGAAGGGAGAAGGGCGGAGGGACACCTTGCCCTGATCACAAAGGTTGGTCAATGGTGCAGGCTTTAGATGAACTCTGCTGTAAAGTGAGAAAGGCTTTGTAATTAAAATAGTTACTAAATAGCTACAGGATTGAATTACAACATAAGGAGTGAGGATGTGAATGTGTATGTTTATGTTTCAGTAAGCTGAGGAGAGAAAAAAAGAAAAATAAACCATACATCCCTTCTAATCATCCCCTCTTCCCTCTCTCTTGTTGAGTGGAGCTGATATACTGTATATGATCTTGTATGAAGTGTGAAGTGCATGTCCAAAATATTAGCTGTGCAGTGATGTAACAGTATGTCACGCTACTTCTTTCCCAAACACACGGGCTTTTATCAGTAGTTCCTGCTAATATGTTTTCCCTTTATCAGTCCTCAGGCAGACCTATGCAGAGGACTAGCTTTGCCTAATCAGAGACAACATAAAACATGATGTTATCTCATGATGTCGTCCCAAAATGTACAAAACATCTCACCAAACACAAACAAAAATCATATAAAGCAAATTAAATGCCCTTCGCTATCTTCAAGTTTTGTCCCAGCATTAGAGTACCGTACGCAGGTCCTCTGAGGTCCAAGCAGGGAAATCAGACCATATCTGACTGTGAGCACAGACATTGCTCTCACCACAACTGAGGCCATTACGATAACAATGTAAGTGACTAACAAAGTAAGCAAACTAGCAATCCCACAGAAACCTTGAGGCTACACACGCCTAGAAAAATCTGTTCTCAACTCTGCCTCCAGGTCAAGACTTCCAGACAGAGGATCAGACAAAGGGAGACTTGATTGATGCATTTCCCTTACACTGCATTGATACAGTATAGCAACATCAGCTGTCGTCCACTTTTACAGTCGCTATGCATGTTTCTTTTGCCACAAAAGTGTAAATCTTGTTTCACCATGCTTCCTCTTCTGTTGACTGAGAAAAGAGTTTAATTCCTTTAACAGAAATCTAAAGTCTATCACTTGTCCTCAAAAGCAAAACAGAATTGACATGAGGACAACTTACAGATATTTGAGGTTTTCCAAGTCTTCAAATGCCCCCCTGGGGATCCTTCGTATATGATTGTTGTTGAGGAGGCTGTGAAGAAAAGAAAACAGGTTAGTTTGTGGTTATAAGTTGGACAGTAAGTTTGTTCTTGGCTAATTCTAAGTGGAGTATGCCATGTCTATATCAAGACAAGATGCAGCATAAGGTAATCCCAGTTGTTTGCATCAGTTCACCCCTGACCTCTGTTTCTTAAGGTCATCTGGTCGGCGTGCTCACACAATTTCACTTTGTTCTGCAGTCTGAAAGGGCTGTGATTTAAAATTTGAGTTGTAATTTCTAATGGTTTGTGATCACTTGTTCCCTCTCTTTGTGTAGTGCCTCAGGAAACATAACAAGAGCAAAACATTATTATGTGCATTTTTTTCTACCAAACGTAAAAAAATAAAAATAAAAAAAAAATACAAGCTTCTGATTTAAAATCTACTGAGAGTGACGCTTTGTCATAGGCTAACTTAGGAGAACACAAAAGGCTCAAGGTTCAACGGACATTACAGACATACAGTATTTCTGTCTGTACCACAGTAATATTGGACATGCCGCAGTAGTTCAAAGACTGATAGACTTTAGGATGTGTTATTGTTCAGTCTGTGGAACTGCAGTCTGAAACCATGAAGAGCTGTTCAGGATATAAAGCCCTGAACAGTCTGCATGGCTGGCTAAGCTGGGCTTAAGGCTCCTGCCTTAAGGGACTTTTTTTTCCACTTTGAAACTAAATCGAAGCCACTATGTCTGTGCCCTGCACATATTCTCATGTTTATTAACTATCATAGATATATAACTGGATCTACACATGTTCACTTGTAGCGTTATGCTAAAAGTGCTGTTAGTCTGTTGTAGTTGTAGTCTTGTGCATATTTCGACTTTACTCCAGCGCACACACAGCAGGCATGGAGGAGAAAGCATCTCAATAATGTTTGCAAGTATTTGAATTAGGTGAGGTGTGTTTGATTTATTCTAGCAGTCAGCAGAACAGTGAAATGCGACCATATCGAGATACTGATGTGGCTACATACTGTAAGTTGAAGTTGCTCACATTTCTTCAACATTTCAAAAGGTTGTTTAACTATGTTGCCAATGAAAAATACAAAAACTTGGAACATTTCTGCGTTATTAGCTTAGCAATGCACCATCTAGCAGGCTGGACATATAATAAATAGCCGTGTGGGTGGAAGTGGAAAAATAAATTCCTCACGGATTACGAGCTGACCTACATGTGTGAAACCACAGCAGAACAGAGCAAGAAACTGCCTGTGTGTGTGTGTTATACAAACAGGACTTCCTAGGGAAGTGACAATCATTGTGAAGTGTGCTATTTTAAGGAGCTTGGCTTGATTAATTTTCAATAGTAGTTTTCTTGAGGCATTGAATTTTCTTTCATTAAGTCATTGCTATTAAATATTATTTAGGAAACAATCTTGTACCAAAAAAGATTTTCAAATTCACAACCGTGCATGCAGAGCAGGGACAAAGACTTACAGTGTGTTGAGGTTCTTTAATCGTCTGAAGGAACCTGGTTGTAAATCCTTGATTTTGTTGAACCTCAGATCTCTGTAGAACAGAAGGAAATATATTTATATTAAGGAAAGTATATCATTAAGTATATTGTAAAGAAAAGCTGTACTTAAATTCAATAGTTATACTTGGAAGATGTGTAGAAAGCAGGCAATACACATCTGCATGAACTTTAGTCCACGGCAGAGCCTTCGTGTAATAATCATGAAGGATAATTGGACACATTACTCATCTCACAAGAATGCCTTTGTCAACCTTTAATCATAAGGGCAGATTTATATAACATTTGCCCCAAAGATAACAATCACAAGGCTAGTCGCAGCGGTCAGCAGGTTTCAGTATCTTTCTCATTTAACTTCCTAATTTAAAGATGATGTGTAATAATAACAATATAGCTTGACATGACACATGATCACTCTTGGTTTTACAACAAATGACTAACTGTGCCATGAAAGTGACAAGCTAAAGACCCTAATACTGCAATTAGTCCTGTGAAGGTGAAATCATTCTTAACCCCATGTGGCATTACCAGCCACAGAATGACAAGTTATGTGAAACTGGAACATCTCATCTGAACAGTGATGTTATGTTTGTGGAACTTAGGCTCTAAGTCATCTGACCTTAAACTAAGCCATTAGCTAAATGTATTTTTACAAGATAAATTCAAGTAAGTGGAACCAGCCATTCGTATGAGGAGCGTTTATATAATGCTAAAGAGTTCGGGCATTTAGAAACATTGTTTGCATCAATCCCCCACTATTCCTAAAATCATTCACAATTTAGAGTCTTCACTGGTGCTTCCACCCACACCAACCATGGTAGACAGTTGTGCATTATTTGACCCAGCATGGCATCCTAAGAGAAAAGCGTATTGAAAACACCTCCAGCCAAAGAGATTAAGAGAGCATTTGGGTGGAACCATGAAGCAGATTTATCACTGCACTGAAGAAAGGGAGAACGACATCAACCCTCTCTCCTAAAGAGAGCTGAACTCCCCCAGTAACATCTTGGACTGTCTACCAGCATTGTTGTTAGCCAGTGACCTTACAAAGTAAATACTCTGAGACTGGGTCACACAGACATAACGTACTTCACTGATTATGCAAAACTGTCAAGACGCCAAGTTGATGAGAATCTTGAGATCAGTCTTTTTTTCCCAGTTCAGGGGAAAAGAAAAACAGCTTTATCTTTGCTCTTTTTCTCTTAAATTATGTCTGACACAACCTTTCATGCTATAAAATCCATCCCAAGCATACAGATTTAATTTATCCATTAGCTTTGCATTCATCTTGTCTATTTCCCTTTATGCACAACAGGCAAAGCACCATAAAGCTATACTGTGATTTCCTGAGTTTTTGCTTTCTTATATTTCTGTGGAAATGTGGGCCAAATAACAAAATCAACTGATTTCATAGCCAGTGAAATGTTTATGGGTCGTTCGCTCTGTAAAAGCCCTCACATATGGATCCAATCAGAGTGAGTCCAACTTTTTCATATGCTGACTTCCTTTCATATAGGCTGTGAGCTAGTGTAAGAATTCACTTAAAGAGCCTTTTCTGTAACTGACGTGCTTTGTGTGGCACGTCCTATGATGATGTTTTTGTTTCTGGCACCGCCTTCAGCGTGTGAGAAACTTCATTAAGTTAAGCTTAATGTCAAGATAAGACTTCAAAAGAAAACTGCAGAAGCTGTTGATTCATTTTAAATGTGTCGTCTGCACCGCATCCTCTTCACTTAGGCTAGGTTTTACAATCTACATTTTGTCATTTATCATAATTGTATATACTATGACTTACTGTTATGAATCTATTCTGTACACACATCTATTGCATGTCTGTCCGTCCTGGGGGAGGGATCCCTCTTCTGTTGCTCTTCCTGAGGTTTCTTTCCCTGCTAAAAGGGTTTTTTTTGGGGGGGGGGGGAGTTTTTCCTCATTTAAATCGAGGGTCAAAGGACAGACAGATTGTGAAGCGCCTTGAGGCAAATTGTGATTTGTGATATTGGGCTATATATAAATAAAAATAAATTGACAATGCTCAACTATGGCTAGCTTTGACCAAACCATATCCTCACAATCAGAAAGTTCAACAAGAGTGCTTAGCATCAACAGGTTTGACGCATTTGGAGCATTAAGAAAATGAGCTGTCAAAAACCTTTTAAATGGAGGGAGGGGTAAGGGTCTTCCATAGGAAGAACAGGGATCACTGCTAGGTGAAGAGGTAACAGCACCTTTAGGAAAACACCTCTCTCCAGGGCCCAGGGTGCACTGCCCCGACATGCTGAGGCAGGGGCTGTCCTGCCTGACTGCCTCCAGCTCTGAAAGATGAAGGCAAGGAGGAGGGGGAGGGGTGGGGGGTGGGGGGTGGGAGCAGGAGGGGGGAGGGGAGCAGGGCTACGTGCTGGTTCAGGCAGCACCCATTTCAGGTGCATACATAAAAGCAATGGATTTGATTTCTGCTGAGGGAAGTCTAAAGCAAAAAAGTTGGGTCATGCTTGTTTCACAGGATTTAATCAAAGCTTGAACCTTGAACTGGCTCAAACAGTATCCTCTACACACTCCTTAGAATGGACTGACAGCAGAAAGTTTAAAGAAACTAACTCACACTGTCACATATATATCATATATATTCAAATCCCCATAAAGCTATTACCCTGGCTTCACTCACTCCGGATTGCTGTAGGTGAATGTGAGTTTGTCATCTGAACCATTTTTCCTGGTTGGTTTGTTATTTTGGCTGTGTGTGTCTTACTTTCATGGCTGAGATGACTGTGCTCCTTTGTAGAGAAGGCTAAATAAGGTCAAGCAGAGTGTTGTCTGTGGCAGCAGGATGTGTTTAAAGCATCAGCTGTCGATGGAAGTTAAGGAGAGGCTCAGCTGACCAGAGTGCCCTGGAAATATTGGAGCTGATGACATCATCGCCGATCTGTCCCGCAAGGGCTCTCATGCTTGCAGCGAGTGAGACTGAAAAGTGGCTTTTGATCATGGAAAGGCAGCACTGGCACTCTGACCTGTACTGTGTGTTTGTCTGAGTGATTGTTTCGTCTGCGGATCTGTTAATAAAAACCTTGTGCGTGTGCCAAAACCTGACTCTGGCCATCCATCATAACCCAGAGACTTTTTTTCGCAAACACATCTACACTAATCACACTTCATCCCCTACTCAGAGCAATAGGGCTGTTTTATGATACAAATGCACAAGCTCTATAATACCAATGCTCCCGTTGCAAAAAAACATGAAAGCAAAAATCCACAATTGTTTCACTACAATTAAACGGGAAGTAATGACTATACTTTGTCAGAGGATCGAGATGGTCTATAAAGCTGCTTTGTTATGGTTTATCGTCAAGGAACAAAAGTCAGTCCACAAACGGAAAAAACACAGGAAGAAGTATGGAGGACATTTCGTAAACAAGGTGTTTTGTGAGACATTCTTCAGCAAATAGTTCACTGAACAACCAGAGACTGCTGGGATGTTGTCACTTTAAAAAAAAAAAGAAAAAGATATTTGTTCCGGGACTTATTAAATGAGTCTGTTATCTCCCATTCATGTGTTTTGATGGCACTGTGCCTGAGGGAACTAGAAAACCGCAAGGCTAACAACCCTGCAGAAGGGGTGACAGACTATTCTGGGTTTTGCCTAAACAAAAAGCCTGAAAGCGAACAGCTTCTCTGGCTCAGTAATGAAGGAGCCAAGGGAATATGACAACAACAGCACTAATACAGTCAGGGCAGAACAAAACATCATTGGATTTCTTTTGGAAAACAAAGACATTTTTCATTTACCCTCACAGGATGGTAGGCCCATGATTTAACATGCCATGCTGATAAGAACAGAGTCAAAGGGGAAATTATTTTTTAAAAAAGAATGAAAAATTAACGAAGATTTACTCGAAGAGAAAGCTTTGTACTGTACTTTTCAAGAGACTGAATGCATGATTTTACCATTAAGTTCCTTTGTTTGCACTGCAGCTTTTTGGCATGAACTAAACTCAAGCCTTGCATTTCTCAAAAGATAATTAGAATGACCTATTTAGACTCGACAATGCTGCCTGCAGTGTTTTGGGCACACTGTGTCTGAGATAGAACTGTAGGTCCAGTGAGTGCACTGAGGTGATTTAGGGACAGAATAACTCCGGCCTCACACAGGAGAATTACAGTACTTATTGGTCAGCGTGTTACTATAAACATTTAACATGCTAGCAAATCTACTACTAGACTACGTCTACATTAAGCCGTCTGAATTTTAAAACACTCATACAGTGGCTGTATTTGTGTGAAAACGATTTGCGTCCACATTACCGTTTCCAAACAACATCTCAGCCAACATCTGGTAAGGAGTGGGACAGACAGCCCAGCTGAACAAATGATTATTTCATGGTTGGGATGTCCTCTGACAAATTCAACATAATTAATGACAACAACTGTGCTGTATGATCGGCATTTAAACAACGTTTAAAATGCGTGATGACAGAAAAAGTTAGGGCAGAAAGTTGTCTTCTTAACTTCTTGACGTGACTAGGCTACCGACCCCTCTTCTCTTTCTGTTGTCAGATAACTGAACGAGTATGAAATAGTTATTTAATCGCGGCCCATGAACACTACAAGCTAACCAGCAGTTCCCAAGTTGCTTATTTTATAATCGTGACATTTTCACACAACATTCAATGCAATGCAATTTTATTTATATAGCGCCAATTCATAACAGAAGTTATCTCATTGCGCTTTTCCTATAGAGCACAGCAGAGAGAGACCATACGCTTTATAATATTAATTACAGAGACCCAACAAATCCCACCATGAGCAAGCATTTGGCAATAGTGGCAAGGAAAAATTTCCTTTAAGAGGCAGAAACCTTGGACAGAACCAGACTCAATGACGGGCGGCCATCCACCACTGCCGTGTTAGGTTTAAACATAAACACAGATTAATGACATCAGCTCTGCTGTGTATTCGGCTATATTGGCATTTAAAATGAACGATCACAGAGAAAGTTAGAGGTGACTAAAGGTTGGTCTTCTTAACTTAACTGGCACTGTGGCACACAGCCCCCGACCCTCACTGGGCTCGCTTATATCATCATTTAGGAAAAGCTCAGTTTTACCCGTACACACTGAAACACCATGCTAGCGTTTTAAGATTCACACACTCTGGAGGCTGTTTTTGAAAGAGTTCAGTTTTGGAACGACGGTTTGCATCAAAGCTTCGTTTAATCCATATACATACAGCGCACTGTTTCGCACGGATGATTATTACTGTCGTGCTTACGCTGTGTGTGATCAGAGACGGTCCAGAGCGTCTTTGGTGTGATTTGACAGCATGGATTAGTAAGAGGAGGAAGAAAAGAAGAGAGAAAACAGAGAGGAGCACAGAGAAGAGACGGGCCAGAGAAAGTGACTCTGCACAGCGTGTCTGTTGTAAAACCGAACCAGCCTACCACAACAGCACGACGTCTGTGCTTCAGCATCTCAGCAGAAAGCCCAGCGGAACAGTCTCTGCATCCAGTCCACAGAGCGGACCCGACACAAGGTATTTAAAGGCTAGTAAAGAATGTAGGTTACGCTAATTCTGGCTATATTTAATGGCTAGTTAACAACGTAAATCAATGTGGTGGCTAGTTAGGATGTCCCTAAGTTAGCTAGGTTTTGTTCAAGATATTAACCACAGAAAATAAAATGCTGCGGTCAGTTTATGAAAGCCTGAGCTTCATTCATGTTATTTATTATTATGATAGTCACAGTTCCTGTCCACTCGTTTTTGCCTCCTACAAATGCCACAAAGAAGACAGTAAAGGCTTCCGTTATGCCTGAGCTGTAGTTAGGCTGAAACTTGTAGTTCTGAAAGTATATATACCTTTTTTAAAGCAAAAGGTGATTTTAGAGGCCAACATCAATACTTATATTTCTGTATTAAAAGCTGTTACATTGTACAAAGTAGTAAAAAGTGTTTAATATTGTCCTGTCTTATGTCTTAATATTTCACCAATTTAATGAAATGTAATCAATTAAATTTAAATGATTCACTGTTTTACCAGGACCTTTATCTTGGTAGGATAGTAAAGGCTCTAAAATTATTAAATGCTGCTCTAGACAGTAAGGGAAGAGCCATAGTTCTGTGTGGCACTGCCAGGATATCGCCTATGTCTGGTGTATTTAATTATTCACTGCTTTACATGATTTTACATTTGCATTAGCTGCCCCACACAGGTTCATGATGCTGTTCAAGTATGCTACTCTCTGTTCTCTAAAAATCTAGCAACAAAACAGTAATGGTAATGAGGAGAAAGTTGATGGAAAATGTCCAGAAAGAGGTGGAAGACCTACTTTCAACAATATGTCCACCAAATCCTGCACATAATGGTGTGAATGAGACTAATATGGTCAACCTCAACATCAAAAACAGCAGGCAGTGCCAATAAACATGTTTTTTTGGATTCATAAATAAAGAAGAAGAAATAAAAGAAAGAAAGAAGGCATACTTTGTTAATCCCTCTAGGGGAAATTCTTTTTTCCACTCTTATTTTACACACACAGGCCCGAAATACACAAATGCACAAACAGGACCTATACACATACATTACACATATCATAGGATGGCGCCCCGAGCAGTTAGGGGCCCGGTGCCTCGCCCCAAGGGCACCTCGGCAGTGCCCAGGGGGTGAATTGGCACCTCTCGAGCTACCAGCTCGCACTCCGTTCGGTGGTCCGTGCTGCACATGAACTGGCCACCCTCTGGTTCCCAAGCAGCAGAAAGACAAAGATCACCAACAAATCCTGTGTTTGATAGCGCTGAATCTGTGTACTGTAGCTGGCAAATGTCTGTAGGTCGTGACTTGTGCTGGATACGTGCGGTGTGAGAGTTTGTAGCCGAACTATCAGATTATTGCTATGATGTAGCGGCTGTGTCACTGCTCAGAAATGACTGTGTGAAAGTAAGTGATATGCAAGCTGAAGAGCACTTGCTAAATAATCAACCACTGTCATAGCACCAGCAACAAACAATATCTGGCACTGCCACTGCTGTGCATCTCTGCAACCATGACATTTACCATACAGTTTGAACGGTTCTGTGCATTCACAGAGCCAACAAAAATCATATGATGCCGAAACTGTGCAAACGGGGACTATAGCTGCAAGGAAAATTTCAGAAGAGGTTTCTGTAAATTCTTGTCTGAGCCAGGACGACGAGTGAACCTGGCTGCTGCCCAATTCAACCAGCATCTGAGTGCCATGTGTGGACCTCTCCTCTCATTTGCTCCCTCTCTAGTCAGGGGAGTCGTTTAGCTTTGTGACACATGCCCAAGTGGGCTTGCCAAGGACTCTCGGCGTGCGTGAGTCATTCTTAGTTAAACAAGAACATGGCTGGCTCCTCACTTGGTTGGAGGAACAGTGAACCAGGTCTCCAAACATGGCCGCGATGGTTCTCTGCAAAACACATCCTGTGTAAAAATGACAAGGATTTGTTTCTTGTCAAGGGGAGTGCTGGTGCACAGCTAGAGCCTATCAAAATCCTACAGAGCCAGAAGGATTTGGACTGCTAAATACAGCTAAGGTCATTACCAATAAAATGAGCTGAATATGAAAACAAATAAAAAGAGAACTGATTCTCAGGCACAAACTATTTTAGATGGAGAGTACAAAAAAGTCACTACTATAACAGAAAGCTGACAAAAGAGAACCTGAAGGGGTGGTGTGCATATAGTACTTGGAGAACAATGACTGGAACTATTGTCCTTTGGCTTGGTATGGCCTTTCAAAATACACCATTCCTAGTATTGACTTTCATGACAGTTGATTGAGTTCATAATTTTGTCACTTACACATTACACAGGCTACAGCAGGTAGCACTGCTCTGCTTTTACTCTGCTATTCCCTTTTCTTTTACTTCTTGTACTGAATTCCACAATTTGGGACATCAGGTGGGAGATAGTGAAGCTGTTGAAAACATCACTCCATGAAAATTGTAATTAACACTACACCACTTTTTTAGCTGACAGTTTGTATGACTTAAAAAGTCATACAAAGTCAAGAATTGTAACTTTATGTAGCAGTTTTCTGTGCTACTTTTCAAATAATACAACTGATAAAATCAGATAATAAGATAGCATCAGTACACAAAACAGAAAAAAGAAAAAAAACTATTCTCATTTTTATGAAAGTCTCAATATGGGCTTAATTTTTTGTGTTCATTTGTTAGAAGTTGCCTTAGCCCTCCGTGAAAAACAGTATTCCATCAAACTGGCTGAACACACATTTTTTAAATAACCAGAATTCAGCATTTAGTCAAGATACCTTTTTAGGAACTCATTTAGAAGAAATGCGAACCAGTGATCCCCAAAATTCACCAGCTGTCCTGCATTGGATGGGCACAGGAAGGGGGCCAGTAGAGTTCCTTTCAACAACTATCTTGGGCCCAATCGCCCTGTGCAAATGAGCAAAGCTTGGGGATTTCTGGCTTTGCATTCCATAATGCTGCAGAGACTGAGCGCCTCACAAAGCCTGACTGCAGCAAATTCCACACAATAGAACTCCACTTTCCCTCCCTGACTCACCAACACTGTCACTCAGTCAGACCAGGCCACTGTTTTGGAGCAGTGAGCAGGGTGAGGTGTAAAAGACATTAAGACAGAGAACAATGGCTGGCCGCTGATCAACAGGTAGTTATCCGCACAGAGCTCAAAGGAGGGTGCCATAGAAAATGTGTCTGCTTATCACAGCCATTAGCAGGCAGAACCATGCTGTGCAATCAAGTCTACAACCTTGTGACACTGTACACCCCCTGGAATGACTCACCAGCCTTCCTGCACCCACAAAAACCAGATTCCACTCATGTGAACACTCATTCCATTCAACACTGCCATTCACCCAACACACACTGCTACTGAAGTGAAAGACAGCCCCACACTGAACAACTGCATCTGTTTAACTTTCTGCAAACCTCTGTGAAGTATGCAGTTTCAAAATGGTTGTTTACAGCAACTGTGTTTAAGAACCTCATTCATCAGTAGAAACCAACTGAATAACAGCATACAGTACATTGGAATACTAGCACTATGCTAAGACAATAACAAGCCACTTTGTGAACTAGTGTTTACAGTTTCACAACTGACTGACATGTTTACCAGCTGTGCAGACAAATATGTACAGTATGTGTATAGTGCGGCTCCAGTGTAACAATGTTGAAACAATTTCTTATGTGTTACATCACATAATGCCACACTTGAAGCTCCGAAAAAACGAGACAAGAACATATTTGAAATAAATAGTGTGCAAACAGCCAAGATGTCCAAATAGGGGACACGGGTTACTGACTTGTGAAATAAAAATCATCTTTTACGCTTTGATACTGCATGTCAAAGATGGAGGTACTTGTCATGTTGAGCCATTTTCTTGAGCTGCTCAGGTAATACCAGTAAAACATGCAGTTTATATTTGATGTTGGCAAAATAGTGCTAACGTAAAAGTAATCATTTCTCCAATCCTGAGAAGATATGCAGCATTATTATTACAGAGAGGAAACGTAATTTACTGTCATACCTCAAACACAAAGTCCTTAGGGAAAACAGCTGAAAAACAAATGTAGGCCAGAAAGAACCAAACAAACCTGAGAAGAAAAAAAAAAAAAAAAACACGTCTCTTGGTCCAAGTGTCATGTAGAAAAGCTCTTGACATAAAGCCCGTGTGCAATAGCGCTTCTTTTCTTTTTATTCTCTACTGCAGTGGCCCAGAGGAAACAGAAAGAGACGTTCTGAATTTCACTAACATTCATTGTTTGAAGCCTGTCAATTTAGCACCTTTGTTATGTGGACAGTGTTCCCTAATCATAAACACGTATATAGATGCATATATACTATACTTGGGTGTTTCTGATCACCTAAACTAAGGAGGGAAAAATGTTTTTATTGCTGTTCAGGTGAACCTTAAAAATCCAACAGACATGATAAAGATAAGCAACACCTCTCCCCGTGCTCCACGTCTCCTAGTTAAAGGTTGAGCCGGGAAAAGCTCTAATGGTGTCCCTAATGCTACTGTATTATGAATGGATCTCAGAAGGATGTACTAGGGTTGGGCGATATGATGGTATATATACCGTGTGACGGTAGAACTGTGTCCAACCTTAGAGATTTGGCAATACCGCTTCCACCGCAGGAGCTATCCCTTAGTGTCTCTGCTATCTGTTCGGGGCAGGCTATGTGCTGCAAGGTAGCGAGATTTGGGCAGCAGGACCTCTTACCACGTTCTCACGTGACGTGAGAGCGACAGTTGGTGGCGGTAATGCACCTCTAAGCTAACTGAAAAAGAAAACATGGAGGAAAGTTAAACTGTAAATACAGAGCAGGAGGAGTTGTTTTTATTTGTATGGAAGTTCCAAATAAAAGAAGTAATAATAAGAAATAATCAAATGTGATAAAGTACGGTACAGTATGGTTATTTTAAACCATTTTTTTTTTTAATATACAGAAAAATTACTGTTTCGTGATATATACGTTACCATGATATAAAGATACATATACCATGATAGAAGATTTTGGCCATATCCCATCCCTAGGATGTACACAAATAAATTAAGGATTGAGTTGATAATAAAGGGCATTTTAATCAAAAATGAAACTGACTAAAATCACACCAGTGACAATACATCTGTAAAAAAACATGCCAATAAAGAGAAATGTCATAAATAGATAAGTAGGAGTATATTTTTGTGTTTCAATAAAATTGATGTTTAACAATGTTTTGTTACCCAGAATAACATAAGTGAACAACTGCATCAGGTAACACTACCCGTGCGCTAAAGGCTTATATGGTGGAACGTGATATTATTATTTTAAATTCCTAGAATCACATGCTGCCAGGGGGAAGGAGGAATGCAGTGTCTATACTATACAGCACATAGCTACAGGTCAAGTGTTTATACACAAAAGAATATTGACCTACTATTACTTAATCCTGCAAAGCTCTCAGGGTCTAGAGCAAGAGCTAGAACCCTAAGGACCTTAGTTGCTACATTATCGCTTAAAAGCTAACCAAAAGAGAGAAATACACTTAAAATTAGAAGCTGTGCAATGTACACTCCTCTACATACAACTTCTATGTTAAAAGACATGTTTTAAGTCCACTTTGACTACCATGTTATGTTATAATTTGATCAGCCACAGCAGGCAGACCACAAACTGCAGGGACACAACACTCTTCCTTACATTCAGACATTCCTCTCAAAAGCGCTCCGTGAGCTCAAGTTCCGTGCAAAGGAGTTTTCCCCACTGCAGCGATGTGTTGAACATTTTATACAGCCGAACGAGGGATGGCCGGGTAGGAACCGCATTCGTGTCCTGACATGACAGCCGAGCCGGGGGGGGGGAGCGAAGCGACAAGTGGCTGCAGCTTCACCAGCATGAAAGCTCCTGGGAAACCACAGCATGCTCTCCCGCTCTGATCAGCCCTCTTGACAGATTTAGACACATCCTACAGAAGACCTAAACAGTCCTTTCATTGCTGTGGCGAAGGGTGGACTTTCATCTTTCCTTTGGGGGTATCTGGGCAGGGGTGCACCATGGGCTCCCTTTAAAGCTGACCTCAGATAGTAGAGGACGGGGCTAATTCTGAGTATGCAGCCGGCTGGTTGCTGGCTGGGTGGCTGAGTTGGCCCCTTTGTCCCCCTGCTTACACGTTAGATTAAGCTATTTATAGGTCCATGCATTATGGACTGAAATGCACAACAAGATTGCAGTGGCCGATCAAAGACAAAGGGTGCCACATATTTGGGAGATTGGACAGATCTGGAGTTCTGTGTTCTCTCATTGTGGCTCTGGCCAGCTACATCAAAAAGGAAATTGTTTGGTTGGGTGACTGTAGCAGAGTGCTCCTGACAACCAGGACACATTCACAAGTGCTTGTCAAGTAAGAAGTATTTCCTTCCTTTCATCTCAGAGGGAAAGTCAAACACGGAGTGCAACAAAACATGTCCAAGCACAATGGCAACTTTTCTGACTACAGAGAAGGAAGCAGCTTCAGAGACTGCTCCATTGTGTCTCTATCGCAATGTGGCGTAAAGATCCACTGGAAAAAAGCAAGCCTATTGGTCAAGCCTGACCTTGAACAAGGATCTTCCCTGGGAGGGGGGGATAAAAAAAAAATACAAATTTCAGAAAAACATGACAACACACCAAGTCTGCAGAACAATATGTGGGTTTCTCACTTATAGTCTAGCTGTGGTTCCTCATACAAACGCTCTCCATTGAAGAACCTAGCCTTCCACATTGCTTGCTGCTGGCTTCCCCAGCTGTGTCTCTAAAACCCATTTTCATTAACCTCTGCAGCCAACAGCTGAACTCGTTGGCAGGTGTCCTAACTTCGTGGAAACTTCCTGAGACGTTGGAATAACCTCTGCACTACCGCAGACCTTACGGTTTCCACACGCCTTTGTTACCATTTCAGCTTAAATATCAGTGATTTAAGAACCAAAAAGTTCTTATTTTTAACACTGTGATTAAGTAACGCAAATAATTATCAGCCATTAGAACTTAACCAGAGGCCTCAAATGTGGAGAGAGAGAAAAAAAATAAAAAGCACAGGCTTTAAGCATTCATTGCATTCCCGTCCAGTCTGCCTAGAGGCTTGGTTCCCGTTAGTTTTAAAGGAAAAAGCTACTTACAGAATGGTAGTCTGATGAGAAACTGCTGGTACGGCTTCCAAGTTTAGATGCATACATCTCACGGTGGTTCGGAAACATAAACAGCGACTCGGACAACAAATTACAAACTGTGGCCCGCTAGCAAGCATTAACAAAGCCGCCGCGAGTAGACACGGAGAGCAGAGGTGGCCAGCCCGCAGCGCCATTGCTAGCTAGTGAGCCGAGCAGAGAAGAGACCGCCAGCTGCCCCTCTCACAGACTAACGGCAAGTTAGCTCAACTGGGAGCGACAGAGGAGAGACACACACACACACACACACACACACACACACACACACACACACACACACACACAGACAGAAAGGGAGAGAGAAGTGGGGCAGTGTGTTACACTCCCAGATAAAACTTGAGTGGAAGAACTGCGTGACTTCTGAACTTTTATGTCATTCAATAAGACACCGATTAGAAAAGGCGCGTGTCCTCAGTTATATAGCCGTTACGATATTCACTTGGTTTAAGGTCATTTGCAACAGCAAATTTCGAAATTTGCTATAACCCCAAATCCCCATCCTTTGCAATTTGTCTTAAACCCGACGTGTGCTGTAGTGCTAACACATGTGCGCCACTTGGAGACCTAGGTGAAATTCAAAAAAAAAATTTTCCTGGAGCAAATTTGGGGATTTGGGCTCGATATAGACATTTTGATTTAGAATCATAGGTGTATAGGACATGGCTCCATTCCATTCCGCTGCTCCATGCACAGGTGGAGTACTCAGATCCTAAAAGTAGCAAATACCAAAGTGTAAAAATACTCCAGTACACTGGGAAGTTCAGAAATAGCAAATGTGCTCCATCAAAAGTAAAACTACTTGCTATGCTGGCCTCTGTAAGTGTTGTTGTATTATTGGATCAGTGTTGAAGCTGAGTTAACTACTTTTGGGTACTTTAATACTGCACACATCCATAACTACTAACTAGGCCTATAGTGGTCAAATAAATGTAGTGGAATTAAACGGATTTACCTCTAAAATGTAATGAAGTAGATGTATAAAATAGCATGAAATGAAAATATTCAGGTAAAGTACGAGTACACACTATAGCACTAGCCTACTTAAGGAGAGTACTTGAGTAATTGTAGATGATGCAAGATGTCATGTCACACATGTTACTGATCTGGGAGTGGTTTTAGTCTTCTTTATTAGCCAGTTTAACAAGGTCACAAAAACACAATTTTTCCATCTGAGGAACATTGCCAAAATTAGATCATTTTTAACTCAGAACAATGTTGAAATGCTGAGGCATGCTTTTATTACTAGCCGCTTGGACTACTGCAACTCTCTTTTTACTGGCCTCCCTAAGAAGTCTTTAAGAAAATTACAGATAATTCAGAACGCTGCAGCCAGGATTTTGACCAATACAAAAAAAAAAAAAAAAGAGATCACATTACCCCTCTGCTTGCATCCCTGCACTGGCTATCTGTATCTTATAGAATTGATTTTAAAGTCCTTTTACTGATCTACAAAGCATTACATAATCACATAATCTAGCAGCCTCACACATCAGCGACTGCCTCTCATTTTCTGTCCCAACAAGAACTCTCAGATCTTCCACTGCCTTCCTTTTAGAAGTTCCCTAAAGTGTCCCACAAGAAACCTGGTGAGGCTGCGTTCTGTTTTTATGGCCCTAAACTGTGGAACTCCCTCACCTTGGATCTCAGGACAGCAAACTATCTTGGTATTTTAAAAAAAATAAATTAAAGACTTCTATCTTCTATCTTTTTAACTTGGCTTTTAATTTGGGTTGACGTTGCAGGTATCATTTATCAAACTCTTCATTTTCTTTCTTCTTTCTGTTGCCTTTGTTGTTTATTATTGTTGTGATATGTCTTGTGAAGCAAGAAGTTATTATTATTATTATTATTATTATTCTTTTCAATTACACAAGCTATGGAATATCGCTACCTTATTACCAGGGAAGCCAGCTCACTAAATATTTTTTAAAAAGCAAGCTAAAAGCTTATCTCTTCACTTCAGCCTTTAATTAGCTGTGACTTTCTGCACTAAAAGAAGTACTTTTAAAACTGCTGTATTTTATGTGATTTTATGCATTCCATGTATTCTATTTTTTAACTTTATTTTTATTATTATTATTATTATTTTGTGGGTTTTATTTTCCATCTTATGTTATGCGTTCTATGTATTCTATTTTTTATCTTTATTTGACTATTATTATCAAGAGGGTTTTATTTTCCAATAATTATGGCATTCTATCCCTGTTTTTATGTTCATTCTATGTCTATCATGTGAAGCACTCGGTGCATGTAATTTTCTTTGTTGTAAAGCACTTTGAGCTGCATTTCTTGTATGAAAGGTGCTATACAAAAGTTTATGATTATTATTATTATCACTATTCCACCTCCGAAGTCATTAGTAATCCAGCACACACAATACCAGGGCCCTGCAACTGGCACAAATGGAATGCAGCCATTATTAATATTATTAATAGTATCATTTAGCCACACCTGTGCTTGTTCTGTCATGTTGAAATGTCTGTCTTGAAAGGGTTTAGGGGAGTGTATCTTTAAATTGTGAAATATGACAAAAATGAACAAAGGATTGTAAAGAAAGCTCACATTATCAGTTTGTTTGGAGGGCCCCTGGTGGTGGCTGCAGGGCCCGCTTATAGCCTAATGTGTGTTTACTTTCAAGCACTTAATGGTGGTGTTTTCAGAAACGTAGCATAAGTGATAGAGCTAACAAGAATAAAAGGTCAAGTTTTTAGCTGGCCTGTAAATGATTGTAAAGCAGTGTCCACTATTTTAGCCAGAAAACGTTCCCTGCATTACAACTAGGCCTACGTCTAATAAATGATATGATAGTTTTTATGATATGACTGAAAACGACATTTACATGCCATTCTCTCGACAACAATGTAGGCTAATTCTTGAGTTCTAACAGCGGCTAATACGCTTTTCGATTAATCACAGGTGTGCATGAGTAGGTGCTGCATGTTGTCCAACAGGAACATGCATGTATGCTATGTACATGTTCAACATTTACATATGTCAATTCAAATCAGCTGACATCCCAACATTTCTAAAACACTGCAAGATTTACTTAGAGTCTGTCAACATTCACCTCCAGCGTTCCTTTGTTAATAGTTTGGGTTTGCTGACATCTGCTGGTAAATGTAGGAATAACACTACATATCAATGCATATAATAGAAGGTTAACTTACAGTTTTTTCCAGTTGCTAACAAGCATCGTTCAATATTGAAACCACATTTTCAAAACTCTTCACACAGTCTGCATTACCAGCATGAATGTTGGCCAAACAGCTAATCTCACCTACAAAACTCACTCAGACCAACATAACACTGGCAACAATTCAGAAAACACACATTTCATTCACAACACACTGACCTAAAAAACACTAACAACAGGGAGCATTACATGATTGATGAACTTTTCTTTTTTAAAGTTTCAGTGATTTTCCACATAAATACTGTAACACAATTTCACTTTACTGAAAGCATTTGTAACACGAATGAATCAGAAATTAATCAAAATTTCATTTTTTTTCATATGAATATAGTACTTGAAAATTATAACCAAAAGGTGAAAAAAGAGGGGAAAAAACTCCAGGGCTGCAATGATAATAAAAAAAGAATAAATAAAATACATCCTACACATTACTGTAACAACAAGTGTAGTTGTTCGTTATAGTAAATTACAGTGATGGTTCTAGTCTTCTCTCTCTCTTGCATTTGGCCACAAGTTCTCATCAACATCACAGCTGATGTCGTCTCCGGCATCTCGGAAAGTTCCTCCTGGGATGTCTGATCCATCCCTGGCAGTGTTCAGGAGAAATGTTTCCACACCCTGCATTCATTGCCTCCAGGATTTTAGTATACTTTCAGTATTTTAAAATAAATACTGCATAAATGCTTGGAATTTGCCATCATTCTGTTTTGAATGTGTTTGTAATCATTTTGAATGCAGTGTGTTAGCATTTTAACAATGTGCTGAAAATACACAGTGTTTTGCATGTTGTGGAGTACGAATGGGGAAAAGAGTTCCTGAATTTTGAAAAGTGTGGTCACTGAATGCATTTTGTCTGAAAGCAATGAAAAATGGTTCACAGTTTGGTCTGCATTGACTTCTGTTTCGCTGACTGTGTGAAGAGTTTTGAAAATGTGGTTTCAGTATTGAACAATGCTTGTTAGCAACTGGAAAAAACGGTAACATGCCTGAGACAACGAAGATATGATGTATATTTTGTATTTGATGTGCCATCACACAGAATGCTGATATAGCATAATGCCAGTATTTTAAATGTACCTTTTTTATGTTTTTGAAAAATGTGTTATGTAAATACGAACATCAGATACACGTGTTTGCGCATTAAAAGAACACAACATTTGTTTAACTGAAAAAGCTGCTAACAGCTGCTCTACTGAATACAGCTCCATGACTATCTTGCTCATCCTGCACATGTCAATCAATGACTGACAGCCCCGGCCCTTTTTTCCATTAAGCAGCTCCTCTCCAAAACCTGTTATTTACAAGCTATAAGTAGACTGGCAGTTTATTTCTAATTTAAGCCTCTCCTCAGCTGCAGCTCACCATACATACATACTGATTGGTCTATTATCTCAAATTGGAACTTTGCTCAGTATCATTCCACATCTATGTTCCTGATTGCTGTATTGTGTGGGTGAAAGGTAGTTGTGTCTGCTGCTGCTGGCATGCTGCTGTGTCATTTCCATGGCTAACAATGCTGTCCCATTGCTATTGTTAGCATTTCCACAGCCTGTCAGACTGGAGGCACCGATTACCAGTGGAAGCGCTGTTTCAGTATGTTCTATGGACTGTGATATTTTATTTACAGGGAGCTCTGGTGGAAATATTTTATTCTGTCAATGCACTGGTGCATTTTCTTCTCATGTAAGTCATTCTTGCTTTCCATCCGCGCTAGTTACTTTCAGAGTGCAGAAAGTTTATCTAAATCTAAAAAATAAAGGCAATTTAGGCACCACTGATACCTCCTTGTTGGTCAATTTTGATGTCAACAAGATGTTAATAAGTTAAATCTGAAGTCAAACCATCAAACAACGGGCAGAGATTCTAAAAAGAGGACACCCATACATGTGTTTAAGTTCAGTGCTGTATGTTTGTCAAATTATAGCATTCGAGGGCCATTGCCAGGTTGTAGTTTGTTCATGTTTCAAGCCTCTTTCCAGGTTGATAAATGATCCGCAGCACCCTCAGATCTGTTCTACATCAAGAAGGAAATCAGATTCCCCAATTACTGATGACAACCTTGAAACAAATCTTGTCATGCAGTTGTGAATGTAGGTGTGACGGATGGAATAAAGTGCATTTCCAGCACCAGATCAACTAGTAGAGTAATATTTAATGGCCTCACATTAAATATTTGAGCATTCTGATATTTGAGCATTTTCATGTTATGTCATATTTTATGATTATGATGTTTGCTGTCAGTTGCAGCAGTTGGGCAGCAGTATTTTTGTGTTTTGTGTTATGTTCATAAAGTCATCCTAACACCAGCAGTAGTAAGAGTAGTAGCAGTTACCAGAGGGCTCCAGCAGGGGGGAGCGTAGATCTGTTGAGCTCCCTCCCTCCAGTCATTACTAAGGTCATTGCACACACGATCTGAGGAAAGTTTGTGTGCGTGCATCTTTCATGCAAGTATGAGCCCCTTCAAGGGTTAATGTTTACCAGTGTATTACTGCCTCCAGTCTGATATGTACTCAGGAAACTATTTGTAATATGGTATGTTTGCGTATTATGATGCAAGTGAATTACCTGACAGCGATTAAGCTAGCCACATTAACTCTCACATTCACTCTTGCAAAGTGCCAGTGCTGGGTGATTGAATAGTCATGTTAGATTGCTGTTTTGATGTACATTTTCTTTGGTTAAATTTCTGTACAATCTGCTGATGTTTCAGTTCTGTGACACACTGTGACACTTGTGCTGGCCTTTGTATTCACAGTGTGTGGTATCCTCGATAATCCAGTCATTACACACCTGATCTGGGGAAGGTTTGTGTCTGTGCATCTTTCATTCAAATACTCCCCTTTTCAGGGCATTTACAGAGGCTCATGTGAAACATTATACAGTATATACTTTTTTTTGCCTTGCAGTTCAAATCATGTTGCTTTCTCCACTCAGGTTGGATTGTGAACTTTAGCCTCAGAGGAGGACAGGAAACACAGACACTCCCGGGTCACCAAGATCAGGTTTGACGTCTCCTGGCTAGGTGCCGTTCTTGATGATGAACTGACACATAGTTGACATCCCCATGCCACTGTCATATATTTTCCTTCTAATTTTGTTCATGTGTCATTTGCGGATGTGGGAGCTGTAGCTATTGGCAGGGTAGGCCAGAGTGCAGGTGACAGACCGGGACTAAACTTGACATCTCGCCTGGATGGGCATGGTTTTGCAGGATGTAGCAGAGCTCCGTGACCGTCTCAGCCTGTGCTCCAAGTATATTTTAGCACTATTTAATTGTAACGTTACATATTTTCCAGTATAATGTTATGATGGTCAATTTGAGAATTTATCAATAGTTAGGTAAAAGTCATTTGGAAATCTGCAGGAAAGTCTAACTTAGTCGTAGTTGCAGCCGTGCCAGAAGTAATGTTACAAGGAGCAAAAACCTTTCGTAAATCGATGATCACAAAAAAATAAAAACTCATCTCTGTTTGAAGTTACAAATAGGTGTGAGGCCTCCTGTAGGTTTAATCTTGGGGTTAAGGCAAAGATTAGTAATAATCTTAGTAATAATTAATAAACAACTTTTTAGGTTACGGTTATCCAAAAAGTGACAACCTAATGCGAGCCAACGAAAACGTGCATCTGCACACAACACACTGTGTGACGCCCCCGGGTGGAATACCACATTTTTAGGGAGTCCTTCGACAGACCACGTTCACCTTTTGCTGTGTTCAGATTACCAGCGACAAAGCAACAGTTTACAAGCCATTTTCAATGGAAGCCGGTGACATGTCTGCTGCCCAACACTTCGCTGTGTGACGGGCGTGATGCTCTACAAATCAAAGCTGAGCTGGCCTCAACTCTCCAAAAAGCAAGACATTACGTGGCTACTTTGGCATTCGGCCACCTACAAAGAAAGGTCAAACTGAACCCGAGCAGAAGAAAAGACTTTTGTCTGAAAAGTGGCACCAAGATGTGCTGTGGCTAGCAGCCAAAACAGGTGTGTTTTGGCTCAAAGAATTTCAATCATTATATGATAAACACAGAAAGAGTAGGGAGCACACGAATGGGGCACAAGCTATTGCTAACAAACAAACTAGTCAAGCTGAAAAGTCCAGTCGCCCACTTGCTAAATGGCAAAACAAGTTGAATGAAGAACAACGGCAAGCTCTGTGTAATGTTTTTCTCCTAGCATTTCATAGGGCAAAACATGCACGCCCTACGTCTTCCTGTGCTGAGGGTTTTGCTTTATTGAAGCGGCTAGGAGTGAATGTCAGAGGTGCATATCATTCACGTGGAGGGGGAACACGGATAATACAGAGCATTGCGCAAACTATCAGTGGGGAGTTTAAGAGCTAAGTTGCAGTGAAGCTCTTCCATGATACAGGCTTGGATGACTGGATGACAAAGTTGGTCGCCATGTGCGCAGACGGGGCTGCTGTCAATGTCGGTATATAGAACGGCATTGTACAAAAACTATGGCAACTGGCTGCGGTAGGGGATTCCCTTGTGCACGTTCTGTTCACTGCACACACTCTTGACAACTACGCGAAATCAGCTGATTGCAAGGTTCCTTATTGAGGCATAGTGAGGCATTTAATCGCTCCGTTATTGGCTCTGTTGTCAAGCTACTGCAGTTTTTTTTACAAAAAGGTGGAGCAAAGATTGCCGTGCTGAAGAAGTTGTGTGAAGAGAATGGAATCTCCTTTTTGAAACTGGGGAAGTTTTACGATATCAGATGGTCTGCATGGAGGCATGAAACACTGTTGAAAATATCAACACTATTGCCATCCATTCATATGCAACTGGCTATGGTTGATAGTGACCTGCAGCATATTATTATTAGTATTTTAGGTGTTTTCTGGCCAGCATGCTTGACTTTTGAAGATCACATCCAATAGGTTTCAGAAGGAGAAGTTGACCACTGGAGAATGTAAAGATGAACTCATGGTGGCCATTGGACAGTTCACACTTTTACTTGATGGTGAGGGCCACTACAGGACACACACTGTTTCTAATGCTGATGCTGACAGGGACAAGACAAATTTACTCAGGGGTTTAATTGAAGAGTTTGGAATGAGATATGACTCCCTCAAGTAATCTGATTTTGTTTTTCATCCTTCAACTTGGTCTCCACGATGTGTACCATTGCTATATATGTCAAAACATGATTTATTGTGTCTATGCTGTATGCTATTACTGTTCCTAAGTGCTTAGAATTTATTGCCCTGAACGCCTCTCAATACGTTCTCTCAGAAATGATAATCCTAGGTGACTTTAATCATGATTGGTTATCATTAACGCTTCTGAACACCTTAAGGAATTGTGCAGCAATTGATTACTGAGCCTACCAGGCCCAATCCAAAAAATCATAACAGATCCACATTTATAGATCTTATCTTAACTAATAAAAGTAATAAAGTTGTTGCAATTGGTGTTTTCGATCTTGGAATAAGTGATCACTGCCCAGTTGCTTGTGTTAAGGCCATGGCACACCAATCAAACATTCTCCAACAAACAGACAAACACAGATGCTTGTTTGGTGTGCCATGGCTGTCTGTCCTTGTTTGGAAATGTTTGGAGATGTTTGGTCAGATTCAACATGTTCAATCCCTGTTTGTCCGTGTTTGATGAAATCTGGTCAGTTTGCCATGCTTTCAGATGGACAATTACCCCGTCAGTACACATATAGTGCGTGTATCCATAGCAATGCAGCACGCGCATGCCCAGTATTAGCGGTAAACTCACTGGACCAGCTGTGTATTTGTTGTCGTTGTTGTGTTGATTGAGGTGATTTATCTGATATGGCTTCGTTTTGGACCTTGGAACTCTTGGTAGAGCTGTGGGAATCAAAAAAAGAGCCGTATGATGTGCCATCTCAGCGATTTTCCAACCGAAACAGCCGGATGAAAGCAATCGAAGAGATTGCTGAAAAACTCGGGACTACTGGAAGTGGACTAGCTTAACGTTAGTTACTTGAACTCTCCCGCTGAGCAATAGACGTCATTTCAAGGTTGCATCTCTGCTTTAGCTCTGATAGAGACCAGGATTTTTTGGGCTACGTATAGAATGGTTTTTTGACCATATTTTAAAAACATCCTTACATATTTTAAAAATGCATACTGCACAATGCAATATTAGGTTGAATGCACGTTGAATGCACGTTTAATATATACGTCTAGTTTAGTATTTAGTATAGTCAGTGTGTCAAAGCTGGAAAGATCCAATCAGCTAGAGTTTTTACCAGTAACAAAAGGTGTTCCACAAGGATCAATTCTGGGCCCTGTCTTTACAATTTATATTAATAAAATCGTCTCTTCTCTAACTCACTGTAATGTCCATCTTTAAGCAGGATGACACTATTCTGTATTGTTTTGCTGACTCTGTACAACTTGCTGCTGAGAACCTACAACTTTCTTTTAGCGCTCTTCAAGATGCACTTGTTGACCTTAAACTAGTACTTAATGCAAGCAAAACAAAGTTCTTGCTTTTTTCTAGAGCAAGAGATATTGAATTTAACAGTCTACACCGATCCACACTGAAAGAGTCACAGAGTATAAATATCTAGGTATGTGGCTTGATGAATCATTTACATTTAAATCTCATCACCAAACTGCAGCAAGAACTAGGATTTTTGTTTTTGACATGCTGCTGCTTCCAAGACTCATGGAGACATTGGCTACACATTTTTAAAAAGCATCTTTAAAGGTGGAAAAGTAGCAGTCCAGAAGCTTGAAGAAGATGAGGAATATGTAAAAAGAAAAATGTTCTGGACCATGACTAGACAAAGCATTCCAAGTTGGTGGGCATTCCAGTGGTCTGTATGCACAGAGTGGATCAGTCAGTCTGAAGACCTGATGCAAGATATACATGAAATCTTTGATTGTTGCACTTGGATCTTTATATTTGTCCATGGCATTTCTTAAAATAATTTCTCTCCCTTTGTCTCTTGTCTTCTTCTACACTGTCAAGTGTCCAATAACATTTGACTTTAAAAAAATACAGTACCAAGGCCCTGTAACCTTTCAAAGATACATAGAAAGTACATAACAAGAGGTTACCTTGAGAAAAGAATTCAATTTCAATGTATACCTTGAAAATAAACATAGACAGTCACAGTATGTAAATTTGTTAGTACAAAATTAAATAATTTACAATATATCTACACATAAACTCAGACACTTGGGACCTTAAATCCCCTGCCTGCCCTATTAGTAATCCAAGTATGAGTACAAGTCAAAACAACCTTGTTGCTGGGAATTAACCATACAGATATCATTAGGTATACTCTGTCATGGAACAATACAGTGCAGAAGAATTCAGACAATTCTTGGGATGCCCCAGTGGCCTAATGGTAAACGCTCATACAGTACTACATAACTGCAACATCTGTGGTTTGCTTCGCTGCTGGGGTCCTTTGTTGCACGTCATACCACTCTCTCCCCCCCCAGATTTCTTGTCTAAACTCTTGTCAAATATAGGCAAAAGTCTTTAATTAACATAATTCTTAATTTGGCTGTGTAATGAAATGAAACGTGATTTATACTGTACATACAACCTAAGGGTAAAAATGTCCTACACTGTCTACCCTTGATGTGAACACCGCCCAAAACCCTTAAAACTGCAAGTCAGCTCTTTTTCATTCCAAATGTGCTGAAGTAGAGTCACAACAACACAAGACTTACAGACTGCACTGTTAAAGGAGCACTTCACAGATTTCACGCATATAGTAAGGGTCAGTTTAGCAGTCACAGGGAGTACTACTCAGCCTGAGGAAACAGACTCTGGAGGAGCTTTGTCAAATCTGAGAAAATGACTCAAGTGACGTCACTCAGTAAGCTCAGTTTGGGCTTAGAGACTACAACTTTTTAACAGAAAGCCTGAGTCACAAATAAGGGGTGTGCTGTTTGAAGGTGTGTACCATGCAGGGAGAGTCTAAGAAAAAACACTACCAAGTTCGATGCAACATCAGAATCAGAATCAGAATCAGAAATACTTTATTGATCCCCGTAGGGAAACTCTTTGTTACAGTAGCTCGCCTTTACGTCAGTGCACACAGGAGAAGTACTAGAAAACGATATGATACACTATAAAACACTATAAAAACAGGTCAGAAAATAAATTAAATATCAGGTCGGTATAAGTATAAGATAAACTAAGTGTCGAGTACCAAGTGGGTTTACTGCTTGATGATGAAAGTACAGTATAAAATACAGTGTCACCAAATATGTAATAAGTAATAGTAATAAGCGGAGGTGCATGTACTGTCAAGAGTAATAGAGGTATATAATATCAATAACAATAAATAAGAAAAACTAACATGGGAAAACCAATATTGCACGGGAGTAGTACACAGAATATTGCACAATTATTATTAATTATGGCGGAGATGTAATGCTCAAAGTCCAGTTTAGTGACCTAGGGTCATACAGACTGACACTTAGAGGGAGGAGTTAAATAGTTTGATGGCCACAGGCAGGAATGACTTCCTGTGGCGCTCTGTGGTGCTTTTTGGTGGGATAACATGCAGGATTCTGTGTGAACTGTCTGTCTTTCGTTCGCTCCCTGACTTTATACAAAAAGAGCACTACTACTAGACAGTGATAGAAGGAAAGATCAATATGGAAGAGGGCCTTGTAGCCTTCTTTAATTGCTCCATTGTGAAATGGATTATCTTGGCTAAATAACAAATTGGCTGCATCTGAATCTTAATTAATGAGCCGGTCACACAAAGGTATCTCAATAAAAAGTGTGTGAAATTGTAGTTTGCTTTAATTGTTTTCCACTGCTCCAACAGGGATTAACAACAACAAAAGGAGCATTTGAGGATAGCTTGCAAATCGGTGGTTGTTTTTAAAAATAGCCATCTTTTCATCAGCAAGTCACTGTAATGATTCATCTTTGACAGTTGCACGGCATAAGGTGCATCTGTGGTGTATTGTATAGTTTGGGTTTGCTGACATGTGCTGGTGGAGAGTTCAGTGTAACAGTTTAAGAATTAATATGAAGATGGGTTCTGCGGTATCAATATGTAATGAACACAAAAGAAAAATCATTTTACAGGCCTCTGGCAACACATTTTTTTCTTTATTCAGAGTAAGATGTGTCAACATCCAGCATGACAAAAATTGTACAAAGTTCACAATTTATAAATGAAATATCACAGCAACTTGTGATCTCACACATTTATAGCAAAATTAAAATGTCAACAAATCCATGCTGTGTAGTACAAAAATAAATCAAACTTCAGTTCCACAGAGAGCACAATAGTTTATACAAAATCCTGTCTTTGTTAATGGTCACTGAAAACAATCTCAAAATGAATCGGCTCAAATAAAATAATAAAACCTGATGAATTCACAATAATTTATATGAAAAGTCAGCTTTCTAAATATGTGACAACCTTTTTGTGTTCCCTATAGATAGTCACAGATAACTATATTCAGATTTGTTATTTATGTACCAACATCAGACGAGCAGCCGGTTTGTGCTTTAACATCCCTTTTCCCTTTTTACTGATAATGAGAATTAATTCAAAAACTGGTACTAGCTATTACTCTACTGAAGCATTACTATATTGGCAAAAAGCTGCAGACACGATGCTGTGGAAAAAGGCGTATGCAGTCATGGATGATGGGTAGTAGAGTCCTGAAAGAGGACAGTAAAGTACAATAGATGAGATTCAATCAGGTGAACGACAAGCACCTTTTGCATTAGCTCTCAAAAAGGCAAATTCTGAACATGATCGCTAACAACTAGAACAACAGAATGGAGGGGTGCATACAGTCAGGCATACGGGCGTGACGCTGGATTGTATCACCCCTCGAAGGTCTCGTTCACCATTTCTTCTGCTTTTTTTAAAACCTTGAATTGATTGACTATTTAATCCTTTGTACAGTGATTAGATATAAAGTGCTGCTGGGGGATAACTTCATCTTCCTAAAACATAGCAAAAATGAAAGAACATTGTTAATGTTTTTACACTTGATAATAGCCTACAGTATAACTGCTATGGTTATAATCATCCTCTTCTCTGATTTCAAGTCCCTGTTCTTCCTCTCTCAGTGGTACTAGATCCACACCTACAGTGGCTCCAAGCAGTTGGTTGCTCCAATCGTGTGCCAAAGAGGTCACCTGCAAAATTGCACACCGCCGTACGTAATGATAATATCTTCAAGGACAAGTGCAAATAGTCTACTGGCACATAAGTGGGGACAGTGACCCTGTAAGTCCCGCTGTCATACTCTATAAATACTCTTTACAAAACCCTCTGAAACCCTCCTTTTAGGCTTTCGGGTACTGCTTTTAGTTTCTGTAAGAACATCAAAACATGGAAACGAAGGTGTCCCTGTGCAAAATCGTACAGAAAAAAAGTGGAACTCATATACTTTCGCTTCTAAAACTCAATGTCAGGTTCCCTTCTCTTTTTTAAAAAGACTTTTTGTATTAAAAGATTTGTATAAAAATCAATATTTTACATAGGCTATATTAAAAAGATTCATGTTACCCCGTTATGCTTATAAACAAGAAATTGCATATACCCAACCTTTTTTTTTTCTTTTGCAGATTGCATCTCGTACCTACAATAAACAAATGATTTAGTTATTATATCGCGGAGACATTTCTTGATCCTAGCAACACAAGTCTCGAAATTGAGCAGATTTGATACTAGAAAGGCTAGAACGTGGTCTCTATAGGTCATTGTCTTTACACATCATTTCTATTTGAAATTAGTTAAGGATGAGCATGTGTTCCTCTAGGAATTAATTGTCTCTCCTAGATAATGGGATTTCCACCATCGGGTTTCCGTGTAATGATGTTTACAATATAACTGTTCATACATACATTCATACATACATCAGGTCAGTTTCCTCTCCGAATTCATTTACAGCACCAATTAAAAATGCCCCCACCTACAGCTACGCATCTTTTTTTTTTTAATCTTCATCAAAACAAATCACAAACATTTCTCAAGCATTGTCAGAAAATAAAGCAATTTGCAAACCAGTTCTTGCTCTTGAACAATCTACACGCAAGAAGAAGAAGAAGGAGAAGAAAAAACATCTAAAATCATCATGTCCAAAATCATCCAGTGAGGATAAAAACAAATAGCTTCCTCCTTGCTTGTAGTTTTTTTCATTTTTATTTCACTGTCCAGTTTTTTCATCGAAAATCCTTTGTTGTCAAGCAATAAAAAGAACTCACGTTCCATTATCATTAGCTTACTGTTCAGAAATATACACTAAAAATGTGCATACATGAGCAGCTAGAAACATTACATGATACTATGTCAGCTCATATGAAAACGTACAAAATGTGAATGTCCTCAAAAACTATTTTGCCGTTTACTCTTTTATGTTCTTCCTCAAAGCAAGGCCCAAAAAGAAAAGAAAGAAAGAAAAAATTGTCTAGAGGTCTTTCTAAGCATAATACCTCTTTTTTTGAGAGAACTGAATTTAGAATATATAACACTATATAAGTTACTGCAATGAACCGAAGAGATCAAACCATCACCGCCTGTTTGTATGTGGATTTGATACACCACCCACACCTGCTGGAGGAACAAAAATCTCCCTTTGTTGAATGGTTACACTTGGATCCCTTGAACAGCTTGCTTGATGTTTTCCAACAGGGCTTTGTTTTCTGGGCTCTGGTACTGGTCTTGATTTGTGTACATATCTGTTAGAGTGGTCACGTAGGCGTCGAAGTTCTGATCACTTATTGGCTCCTGCTGGACCAAAGACACAACATGGAGGCTATTAGAGGAAAACAGAGGTGAGGGAAGAGTCAAGGTGTCCTAAAATCTTCTCATCGCATATCTAAAGTTTCAAGAAATATGTGGAATTGTATTTAACGGAGTTGTGTTGTTTCCTCAGCAAAACAGATCACACGAATACAGACGGAAAGTTGCTTTTCATGGATGTATTATACAGTAAGAACTAGATACCGGACTCAAAGATGGCACCCATTCACCTGAATCTAAACTGCTCGCCGAGCGCACAAGACAAAAAGTTTGCTTTCACGTCGCGTGGCCCACTGCACACGCGCATTAGTGTTTTTCCTGCTGGCTCTACCCACGCGATTACGTCGCACACTTACAAATTGCTTTTCTAGGTTGTGGGAAAGCGTTGCAAATATAAAACCTCCATGAAATTCATCAAACAAAGAGTAATAATTGACTTTGTATGCAGCTCCAGGTGTCCTGTCAACAGTCTTACAGCTGTTTCTTTTATAATGGTGGTCTATGGCTAAAATGCCTTTTGGGCTGCAGGGAATTTTTGCGTTGTAATATTGTGAGTGGCCACTGGGACAAATTGGCAACAAGACTCGACTGACTCGACTTTCTGATCTATACCCCCCCCCCACACACACACACACAACAAAAAACAGTACCACATAAATTCAGTGGTATTTAAATTTTAGCGTTAAGTATTCAGTATTGAGTGTAACAATTACGTATTCAGTTACCTTTAAGATTAAAATAGTAGTGACCTTTCTTTGCTTCCATAATAATGACAATATTTATAGAGGAAATGAAATACAATATTGAAATACAGATCATGAATAAAGCTAGTTAAATGATATAAGCCATTGACTTACTTGCTGGTGCAACTGTAAGCAGCTGTTATTCCTTAGAGGAGGCTCTTTGTGTGCCAGTGGTTTCTATGGAAGGAAAGGAGGGACACATTTCTGTTAGTTTGCTTTGAGAAACCAAGTTGTTATTCTTACATTTAAACACTAGGTGACAGTATTTGATATACAGCCACATACAGAAGACCTCAAATTAACTGGAAAAATAGAAGCTGGACATAAATGAAGACATACAAGACATCAAGACAAACACAGAGCCAGGCCAGCCAATGACATCACAGTGGCCCACTGGTGTTATAAGGAGGTATAATTTGTAAACTGCTGAAATATAAAAGGAGGATGTGATTATGAAAATAGCTTGCCTCTCAGAGAAGGATGCTTAACTGAGGAATAATTAATTCCTTTGTCAATGAATGTTAACTAATCCATTATACAAGAGGAAATGATGACAGAATGGCATTGTGAAGGATGAAAAACAAGGTGAAATAGTGTGTGATTACTATGAAACTCTTAGCAACAGAATGTAATACGTCTTGCTTTATTTTCATGAGCCAAAAAAGCTAGAATGATAGCAAATAGAATAACATGTTTGAAACACATTCTGTCAAAAAAACAGTCAGGTGTTCATTTCTCAAAAATGTGAACCTTCAGAATTAAAATGAGAGGACCGTTTGTTTTGAAACCACTTTGCAATACACTACAATAAAGCCGTTAATCATCGTACCTCTCTAAAAGAAAAGGCAAAACCTCAATATAAACTGTAATAACTTTTGTTTAACCTAAACAGTTGAATGTAGCAATAATTTCTGTTGTTGGAGTTGCTACCGCTGTAAAAACAAATTATAATAAATAAGCCCAATCAAACCTCATTTCACAACTCCCCCTCACTGTTTGGAAAGACAAGCAACGCTCGACATTTAGACTAAGCATGCACAGTAGGCTGTGGTTCAATACACAAATAAATGAATAAGCTGCTATAATGCTACGGTTAGCTATATTCTGCCGGCTTGCCGTTCCTGGTGGCCCTTACCATATGAGGGAGCTGGACATTAGCTAAACTGTTAATCAGTGACTGGCTGAGGTTGGCCAGCTCATGCAGGAGAGATTCATTTTGCTGTTCAATCACCTTGTTTTCCTCCTCTATGGACTTCAGGTTGGACTCCATTGTTGTAATCTGAGGAGAGGAGGGGTGGATGACAGGATGTTACAGTACAGCTTTGTATTCACAGGCGGGTCCACACCACTGCTGACTCAGATGTACATAAACATAGACCAATGAATGTAGCAGGACGGGACAAGGAAGTACCTTACCTGTGTTCTAAGTTTGATCATGTCTGCTTCCACTTGCGAATTTGATTCACTTAAATCTTTGATTTCTTCATCCAGCTGTTTGATCTCGTCTTCATGCTCCAGCCCTACAGAGGAGGAGCAGCATTAGCACTGACGCATTACTGCAAGGCCTCAGTCATAAATTCGATTAACAGCCTTTATTTTAGACTGTAGTAATTAAAAATGACACATTATGACTCTATGTAGCTATGTAAGAATTCTGCTGGACACAGTGTGTGGCTGCCTTCGCCTCTACAACAGAACTGGGCCGGGTCATTTTAGCTGATTAGGACTCAACAATCTCACAGTCAAATTACAATCCTGTCACATCCCTTTATGAAGCACTGAAACTCACTGCAGTCGAGGGTGAAGTGTTAGGAAACAGATGGAGCACACAACCACAAGCTAGCTCAGATATTCCATGTTTGATTACTGCCAAATAAGCCCAACCCTGTCCTTCCAGATTGGAGCCACTCTTCTCATTATTCACACCATACCCCTGAATGGCAGTTTATTTCCAATTTACTCAGACGCTGCTCACCACACACACGCACACCCTCCTGATTGGTTTATTATCTGAAAGTGGAACTCTGTTCAGCAAATTATTCCACATCCATGTTCCTGATTGGCTGTATTGTGTGGGTGAGTGGTAGTTGTAGTTACCGCTGCTGGCACGTTGCTGCTTTATTGTTAGCATTTCCACTCCGGAGAGCCTGGCTTTCCTCATGGCGGAGGTGGCACGTGGACAACCCGACAGACTGGAGGCAGCAACAAGGAGAGGAAGCATCGTTTCAGTATATTCCACACACGCAATGAGCCAACATGGCTCATAGACTGCTGGGTTTATATATGGGGACATTGTGTGTTTGTGTGTGTTTGTGTGTGTGGGGTGGGGGGTTGGGGGGACAAAAAATGTAGGTAATGTTTGATGATGTCATGTCGTGAGGAGACTCTCTGTGTGCTACAACCGAGTTCGGGCTGTTTTTGGTAATTACCTACGGTGGCCGACAAGGGCAAACACACTGCAACTTAAGAAAACGCATGCAAGTAGACAAAACACATGCAAATTAAGAAAACATCTTCATTAATTTGACAACGCATGCGCAACATTTAGAAAACACGCTGCAAATACATAAAATGCACATAACACAACCAAATACAGAAACGCGCTGCAAATACACAAAACAGAAGTGTTTCCAGAGGACACTAAAAAGAAGTCGGGTCCAGTCCGTATCATCTGTTCATTGTTTTTTGATTTTGTTTTGTACTCTTTCTCCACTTGGCGGATGCGTAGCTGATCTGCAGCGTGCACTTACCTCGCGGTTTGTAAAGCATTTTTGAAACTGAAAATTAAGGTCAATTTGAAGGAATTGTTTTCTAAATGCTGCACATGTGTTGTCAAATTAATGAAGATGTTTTTTAATTTGCTCGTTTTTTTATTATTGCACAATCAGGTCGGGGAGAAAGGCTCCAACGGAAATCTACAAGCAGACATTCTGCTACTTCCCGCCAGAAATGAAAACACAGTTTCGACGTGGTACAGCGTATGGAAAGCAAACAGAACAGCCTACTAACCTAACAACCGGGCACTGCCATCACATGGAGATGAAAAAATAAGTTGCTAACTGTAATGTTGTCTAATTTATAATAAAGAAACTCACGAACTTGGTAGACACACATTACAGCAAGCACGGTGTTTTTCTTATTCTACAGTCAGTGTAGGCTAAGCTCTGATCTGGCCGCTGCCGAACGTTCGTAAAGGAGGAATGCGCATAGAGACGTAAAAATCCTTTTCTGTGCAGAGAGTGTAGCGTGTAGCTGTGTTAGTAAAAGAAATTGATAAAAAAAATTGTCTGGTCAAATGACAATAGAATTTAAGAAAAAACACGGTGGTAAAATTGCCATAGCCTAGGCAATTTTGTAAATGTTTAGCTACAGTTAGCTTAGCCTAGCATAAAGACTGAAAACAGGGGGAAACAGCTAGCCAGGCTCTGTCCAAAGGTAACACAATCCACATATCAGCAACTCTAAAGCTGATTAATACGTTATATGTAGTTTGTTTAATCCGTACAAAACCCGAAGTAAAAACAACAATTTAACGTTTTACAAGGTTATGTGCCTTTTCTTGGCCAGGACCAGTTTCTTCCTGAGGTCTCCTGGTTGCCAGACAACTAGCAAGCTTTAGAACTGCTTTCACTTCGATCTTCTCAATCTAACTCTCAGCAAGAAAGTGAATAAGTGGATTTCCCAAAATCTCAAACTATTCTTTTAAAGTTTGGTGCACCAACTGTTCTCATGACTGCTTTCAGTCCTTTCATGTAAGTTCCAAAGTAGGTGTAGAACATTACACTAAATTGGTACACTTATTGGTACAATTTACCTTAGTTATAGATTATAAATTTAAAGGTTCCCTGTGGAGTTTTTGACCTCTAGTAGCGCTATGGAACTGTTTTTCTAAGAGTGGGTCTCAGTTTCGTTCATCTCATGCATGTGCGCGAGGACATGTGCACGTGGTTGATGTGATACACGTTCCTGCCAATGGTTTCCCTCTATTCCACTGATCTACAGGTGGCAGTAACACGATGCGCCAACAAAGGCAGGGAAGCAGAAGACTGCTAGGAAGTAAAGTAATGTAAATAATACAGGGTCTAAAATAGTTTAAAAAAAAATCTGCTTTGCAATTTTTTTATGGAAGAAGGAAATGCATTCAACGCTTTTGTTAGATCTCAGGGATTCACACGTGTGTTTTGGTTAGTAAGACTGAATTTAAACAGAACTTTTGTTTGTTGACAAGACAAGTCGACAGGGCACCTTCAAATCAGTACACAGTATCTCATCCTCCCCTCAAATCTTGGTATGTAGTACTCCAGCCAAGTTCCCTAGACCCACCTCCTATGTGTCAGGAAGCTGCCGCTGACGTGACCCGAGCCGTCACAGCCTGGTGTGGGGCAGGACATGCCCTCTGTCTTGCCAGACTTCCATGTGAACTGGATGCCATTTAGGTAGCCGTCCTTCTGTCTCTTGGCTGCTATGGGGCATCCTGATGCACTTCTGTGGGATGCATACTTCCCCGTCACGTGTCCCTGACCGTCACAACCTGGGACTGGACACCTGGGAGACACAGAGTGAAATGTTCTCAGAGAGGCCTCGGTTTTTCATTGTTTAACGCACGCATTCATTCATTCAACCACAACCTTCATTTGCTTACGTATTCAAAGTTGATACCATCATCTTTTCATTATACTGGAGACATTATCCTTTTTTGCAGCGACCTGCTGAGTCTCAGCTACTGGCTCTCTGGTGTACACTACAGTCTGTTTGCCTCCTGAGTACTAAAACACCATATACTGTATAAGCGAGTATAATTTTTCTGTTTCCCTCTATCTCTTTCACTTTGATAGAAAGAAGATACCATCATCTTATTTAAAGATGTCCCAGTGGCAGCCTTATCACAGTTGTGGAATGCTGACAGTGCATCAACACCAGTGCTAATCAGATGCAATGAGGCAGTATATTATTCCAAATGTCACACCTCACAAAATGGATTATGGCTAAAGTTAGCTACAGTTGTGAAAATATCATTTCTGTCTGCCATAGCAGCTACCTGGTTTTAGTTCAACCTCATGACTTTTTGACAGGAAAAAGATACAGGGGCTCACGTACACTGCTGTCTTCCACAGTGTCTCTTTCTGTGGTATTTGAGATCTTTCCCCTAGTGAATATAAATCAGAAGTCAAAGGAATTTGCTTAACTAATCCATACACCCAGGCTTCTTCCTTAACATGTTTACCACATTCTGAAAAAATGCTTAGATAATTAGATTAATGAATTTGAAAAATTGCAAGCTGTTTGCCTCTCGGAGGCGGCCGTGGCTTAGTGGTAGAGTGGGTTGTCCACCAGTCGGAAGGCTGGCGGTTCGATTCCCGGCTTCCCTCAGTCCACATGTCGAAGTGTTCTTGGGCAAGGCGCTGAACCCCAAATTTCTCCCAAGGTGTCGTGTGTGTGTAGCGCTTTGAGTGGTCAGAAGACTAGAAAGGCGCTATACAAGTACAGTCTGTTTACCATTCACTCCTGTGACAACTTGAGATAACCCACAGTGTGGTTGTCTGTGGAAGTACTGAACATAGATGTTAGATGAGGTTCTTGTTCTTTAGATGAAATTGTTTAATTAGATTTGACAAAAACATACAGTCTTTGTATAGATCTCCAATAGCATGTATGCCCTTAGGTGGCTTTCAATATACAGTTGTTTTTCCAGTACAGACAGCAGGATTGTACCATAATGAGGAGCATCTTTGTACAAAGTGTGACAGTTTATACATGTTTTTATACAAATGTTATTTGAGTCCAGACCTCTCTAAAATGAACAACAACAGGATTTGTTGTGTTACTTAGTTTCCAATATTTGGATCATTTAGCCATTTAACGTGAAAAAACATATAATCTGAGATCATCTTAAAGTAGCCCTTCCCTCTCTTTAGAGCACAGAATTTATTTGATTTAATCGTTAGTTTTTCCCTTCCCATTTGCTTGACCATATGAATATACCTCTTAAAGATGATAAGTGATTGGTAGCATCACTACTATAGAATTGAGTCAAGGGGTTACTGGGACTTTTAAAATACAAATTTTACACCATGGTGTAGGTTTGATGTTCTGCGGTTATCCTTTATTTGTTTTAATATTTAAATATTTAGTAACAGTGGGTTAAAATTCAATAAGCATGACCTCGGACTTGCAATCACTTGTGTAGCCTGATCATTTTGAATATGATTGGATAGTGCCCATACTGTAAGAATGTTGAGGGATCATTCACCACTGCCTTCAACACCCACAGTGTCCTTTTTGATACTAACACTGGGGGGCGCCAAAGCCGAACGTTTTCAGATTCTACACAAACAGTAGCTTTAATTGAATCCATTGATGCAATTGCTTCCTTCTTTGTCATGTTTGACATCCCTTCCCAACCTTTCTCAAGTACTGCCCTTGTTGCTGAATCTCTGTGTCCCGATACTGATGATGTGTTTTAGGTGCACTAATTATGAATCAATTGATTTATTCTATGACAATCTGGTAAAGTGGTTAATTCTCAACCTCACATTTAAATTTCTTTTCAACCTCTTTGCCCATCACTTTTACTATTTAGAACAAAGGCTTAAACTTTCTTTGGGCTGAAGGGTAAATTAAATTTCAGCAATGGATTTAAATTATTGAAAGCATGCCTGTAACATCTTATTCTCCGCAGGTCTGTGAATTATTCTGGGTGATGACTCATGATGGTGTAAGATATACTGCTCTAGAAACATCTTTTCATTCTTGCTAGCCTCTCTCCCATGACTGCAGCGTTCCTTATCCTCCCAAGGGAAGTTTGAACACCAGTTCGAGCCAAAAAAGTTTCAGCTGCCTGAACCAGATATCTGCTCACAACACCTCATCAGTGACCGGAAAGAGCTGAACTGCTACAACCTGGCAGCAGACAGATCCAGAGCTGTGCTGTTGAGGCGACCGTCCACCAATCTGTGATGAGAGCTACATGTGTGCTGTGTTACAGTTCAGAGGAGCCAAACTGACTGCCATCCAGGAATGCATAATGTCCAGGAGGGAGAGCCTGGTGAGTGCAGTGCTGTGTTTCATGCCACATGTGTTTAGGGAGTGTTTCATGTTTTAAAACAGCAAGACCCCCCCCCCCCCCACAGTTTCTTTGGACTCTCCCCCTGACTTAAGAAAAAACTGCAAAACCATCCCACCAATATATTTAAAACATTATAACATAATAATAATGCAAGAAAAATAGAGCTGCAGCGATTAGTTGATTAATCGATTAGATTCTTTGGCAACCATTTTGACAATCGGATAATGGTCTTACTCATTATTTAAGCATAAATGCCAAACATTTGGTGCATGACACAACATTTGCTTTACAATATGCACGTTAGAAGTGAAATTACCAATTGCCAAATTTATGGCAAACAAATGATGCATCACATTTACCAAATATTCTAGCCACACTGTTTGAAACACGAGCTACTAACTGCTACACTACCAGTAAGCTCTTGTTTTACACATTAGGGAATTTAGTTTTAAGTGCAAAGTGAAATATATAAAGAAATGTCTTGGTTGCAGTTTGGTTAACTATGGAGGAACGGACCATAAAGTGTGTTCAAATCAGCCTGCAGAACTGATTTTTTTAGTAACGTTCTAAACTGTAAAAAGTTATATCAAGGCACACATGAAAGCCATCTTTTTGATGTAACTATTTCCTTTTTATAATCTATTATATAATAAATCTCCAAGGGAAGGTCGAATTAAAGTATGAATATTAAAAAAAAAAGACCCTCATATGCTCTTCCCAAAAAGCCAGACTGCCCTCCCTTTGGCAAAATAATAATGACAATAATCTCCTCCTTTTACTCCTCCTGTAATCATTGTTTGTACAGTCCCTTAGTGTTAAGGATTAGACCAGGCCTTCTAGCATGACAGCCAGAGCAAACTCGAGTCTCCTGATAATAAATTATCATGGAAAGGTCATGATCTCTACCCTCGAGCGGGCACATAGACCTTTGAGGGAGGGTGCAGTAATCTTCCATCTGGGCATAACAAGCTCAAGAGAAAGAATCAAAAGGATGATGTCATCATCCATAATCCAAAGAGGGAAAACTGAAAGATCAAGAGGTGGACTTCATTCGCTCCCTTTGCATTCAATACTGAAAAAAATTTAAGAGCCTTTAACTTAGAATTTGTTGTTTCAATGTGCTTCATTCTGTGGGTTCTTTAGATTTCCTTTATTAGTTACAACCGCCATGTCTTACACTGAAGCCAAGAGTCTTTACTCATCTCCTTAAGTCCCTAAGATATTTTAACGTCAACAGAGCATACTTGCAGGGCTACCTGTGGCAAACTGTCCTCAGAATCCAACCGAATGACAAGATCAAGAATGGCCAAAGTGTGATATTTGTGCTCTGCACCACCAGAGAAATCAATGCAGCTGCAGGGCTGAGGCCAGAGAAGCCCATTGTGGGATTTAGTTAGAGTCCAATCAATCTCTCTCTGCCTCTATCGCTCCCTTTCTGCTTGCCTGTCTGTCTCTCCTTAGCTGTGTGGCTGCAGGAGTTCACCAGAGACTGCGGAATCTCCCCTCTCTAAACTACTACAACCTTGCTCTTCTGAAGTTTTTCCTGCGCCTTCAGATTTGGGTTGAAACTTTGCACTCATACCACATTTGTCTTGTCAGAGCTAATACTGATTTATTTCTGCTTGCGTCAGTGCACGTCAAAGAGCAATGTACTGATTATTAGACAGTACATTGCTCTTTTGTTCCTATTCACGCAGCTTACTTTACCCATCATTTTAGAACAGGAAAACCACAGTCATACGTCGTGTTTTATATTGCACATGGGAAATGTAAAGTAAGCAGTGAACAGTGAGCAGTGTTGGTAGCAGGAGGAAGAGTTTCAGCAAACGGAGACAGAAGACTGATGATCAGTGTCTGTACTGTACCTGATAGGCTCCTGGTCCTCCTTGTTCTCTTTACTGTGGATGATCTTTATCCCACTTTTCCTGGCCCGCGGACACCCTGAGAGACTGCAGATAAATGACAGCGTTACAAAGTTGAAGCATACAGTACGTGTGTGTGTGTGTGTGTGTGTGTGTGTGTGTGAGATTGCGGGGGGTAGAAGCAGAGTAAGGTAAGAAGGTAAGACCTTTAGGATATATGTGAGACAGAAAAGACAGACGTATTGAGAAAAGGGAGGAATTAATTCTTGTATGTATGCTGCAGAATGTGTGTCGTACCTTCTGTGTGAGGCGTAGTTGCCAGTGATATGTCCCGAACCATCGCACCCTGGTGTCGGGCACCTGGGGCAGAAAACACAAAAAGGGCTCAGGGCCTACAGCAAAATGACTGGTACAGTCATTATGCTCATTGTCTATTAAATATGACAACATACAAGCAAACATTTGCTTCACTATGGTTAGAATTACAGTGCAAAATACACCATGACAATCGGGAGGGGGTCCTGTGTCATGTGCGGTGGGCTAGGACAGACTAGGACTACTGTGCTGTATATGAGCCACTCAATCCAAGTACGTATACAACAATACCATAACATTAAACATCCTATATTTTGTGAAAAATGTAGTGAAAACCTTTTAAAACATGTTTTAAAATGTAAGGACCTTTACTAAAATTATCTCCGGAATAAAAATGAGCATACATGGCTCATATATGGTGTAGCCCAAGCTCTATTTATTTTTATTTTTTATTTATCTGTTTAAAGGTCGTTTAAATACTTTTTTTTTTCTTTCTCAATGTGTCTCAAACACTAGTTATAATTAATAGATTACATAAGAATAAGGCTGGCAATATTTTATATGTTTCTTATTGTCAGCAAATCCCCTGAAAAGACCTGTGTTAGTCCATCTCTCAATACTTTCTGATTTCCCTGCCCTGTATTTGGTACTCAGCCCCAAGCCCATTGGTTCCTACTGAAGATGTAGATCTTTAAAACGGGTCATGAATATATAGTTTCATTTTTTTTTAAAGACTAAAGATTTTCCTAAAACAGCTGGGCACAGTAGTTTTAAGCAAACATTGCTCAAACAAAAGGAAATAGTGCATTTGTTGGGGACTATTTTCAGTGGTGGATGAATCCACATTTGATGTGCAAGTGAGTATTTGGGGCAGCGGCACGGTGTATGTGGGATTGAGACAAAATAAACTACAGTGTGTGTGTTCATGGTAGTGAAGGAACATGTCACCCAGTGCACTGATGTGTTTTTAATAGTTTTTGGACAACAATGTTGCTCTATGGCACAGAGGAATAAGATATATCAGGCTTTGGCTACATACACACTTGTAAGTAGGATCAGTGCATTGTTGGTCTGGGTCTTTTTAAGGGATTTGTTGACAATATAAAAAGATATAGAATATAACCAGACTTGAAATTGTTTTCCTTAAAAAGCAGTCAAATAAAGCTCCATGAGCAGCCTATTGTTTCTATCCATACTGTGCTTTACATCACAACTCTATGTGCACTAGCACTAATACGGTTGACCTTACCCCGGGCAGAATGAGCAAAACATACAAATCATACATATATTAGTAAGTCATATCACGCCTTACTTGAGCTCTTGCGCGTTGTTGGCCAGCATACTTCGAATGCTTTTATCAGCTAAAGGACAACCTGAGAGACTGAAAAATACACCAGTGGAAAATTAGTTACACAAGAATGACAAGTCACCCCACCACTGCAACACAAAATAATCTCTCAGACCACACTCGTATACACAGACATTTACAAACACACGCATACATAAAATATCAACCAGGAAATGCAAAAAAGCCATGATGCAAGTGCAGGGAGTTGATTTAAATAAGTTTACCCTCTGAGTATTTGTATTCATACGTAACGACAAGGAAGCCTTGTTTTCATGCACGGTCTGTTCTGCACTGTATTCAAATTGGACTGAGTGAATAAAACATAGTAAATTAACACTGGGATTGAATTTAGGTGGAATCGTGAGCTTGTTTAGGGGAAATCTCACGTACGTGCAGCCATGTCAGCCTCCAGACTGATATCATTCAGTCCTTGCAGACTTACCTCTCACTGCAACACTCAGCAATTCTGCTTAAGTCTTCTTGCTCTGAATGGTAAATGCTTAGTCTGCATTGCACTGTGGGAAGGGCCTGGAGGACTGAATAACATCAGCTTAGAAGGCTTTACACTTGGCCCATTGAGAAATAATTTTATCACAGGGTTTAGCTTAAAAATTTGAAAGCGTCCAATCTTTAATTAATTTAATGCTTTCCTTATTTCATGATACCCGTGTTTTCAGGAAGTCGCCAATAGTCAAAGGGCAAACAAATAAGAGAGAGACATTCTTCCTACAGCTGTTTGACAGCATAGTCGAGGTAAGCTGAAAACAATAAAGAGAAATAGACTTAGAATCCACCAGGAGAAAAGGAAGTCACACCTTCGATGTGAGGCGAAATTGCTCGTCAAGTGACCACTTCCATCACACCCCGGTGTGGGACATCTGCCACCGGAAAAATAGACAGATTTATAAGCCCAAAGGGAAGGAGAAGAAAATGTGAAAATTACAGAATAAAATTGTTTCTGTTTTTTTTCCATTGTTGGTTTTCATTGTTTCCAGTTTAGCTTCACTGTCTGTGATTAACATTGTGGTTCCTGAGATCAGCTACACTTGATATGGCATGAGACTGACAACTAGTGTTGTACCTTATAAAGAGAAAGCACCAAAAGAGGGAAACTACAATGAAGGCATCAGTAGAAGCAACCAGCTCTAAGATCAGTGTGGACAAATGGATAAAGCTATTAAATAAAAGTCATA